>NC_081376.1:13414156-13729802 GCF_030684315.1 Stegostoma tigrinum
CAGTGTTGGTCACTCTGGCAGAGTCTGCAGAGAGGTGGTGCACTCTGGGTGGGGTTAGCACCGACGTGATGGAGAATATTGAGAATGAAGGGTAGCATGCCAGTTCAAATGAAAGTGGTAACCCAGGCTCTTGAGAATTTGTTGGAAAGATGGAGTCAGATTTGTTTATTTTTGTTTGTATCATACACATGGAAATCTGCATTTGATGTGTATGCTTACTTCTACAAATTTACCAAAATATGATCATTTTTGAACTTGACTCCTTGATGATAATCACTTAATCTGCAACCAAAACTCATTTCAAAATTCCTAATTTGATTTCAAATGATATGCTGATATAGTTGCAGTGTCCTTGAAAACAGAACTGATGTCAAAATTTTTGGAAAGCAATGCCTCAGAGACAGAAGTGTCAAAAATTTACTGTAAGCTATATTGTAAAATGTTGGCATGGTTTCTAATAGAAAATCAGGCTTTAATCATGCTTTGGGAATTTTCTGTCATTTCCATCGAAAAGATTTGGAAAATGAATGAATATAAACATGTTTTGAGGCAGGAAACAGTCATCCAGACAAACATAAAACAATCTCAGAGAACACAAGAGGTAGGATGTTCATGTATTAGCTCTGATATTGTTTCACCACAGACTAAAAAATAAACAAATTCATATTTCATTTCAGTAATCCATAAATATCTCACAGGCAATGTGCTGGGGAGTTTCCAGTCCGAATTCACTCAAGCAGATGGTCTGATCCCTTTCACACCTTTGAACAACTGAAAATAAAATACAAATCAACTGGGGATTTTTGAAATGCAGTACTACTATGTAGTCAAGTAGCAACACTTAAAAAATATTGGAGGCTGAAATGTAGGGGAAAAATTTCCAAGTAGGATGCTCCCACGTGTTGATGTTTTCTTGATTGTAAACTACTGCACAAAAGTAATTTGCATTACATAGCTGACTTCAGTGAATTTGGCCGTAACTGCTGTTCTCTGTATCTGTCTAGCTGTGACGCAAAAAAGCTTACTGATTTCTTGTTGCAAACTGATTATTTCAGGAAAAGAGCCAAACACCCAGAGATTAACTGATAGTTATAAGAAAATAAACAGGTGAAACACCTTAATTAACACAATAGCTTGCATACATATACGCTCTAAACTCAGTTCTACCTTCTATTTCCCGAGAATTCTTATATGTTATGAAACTTTTTAAGGTTCATTCACTTTTCTTGGGACCAACCTAAAAGGTTTGCAACTGCCGTCTACAATTTACTTTAATGATCCTCAGCATTCTAGATATTTGTTGGGGTGCAAATTACAGGTAACCCTTCTAATGGCTTTTTGGCTGAGTGACCCTTCAAGTTTCTTTAAAGATTTCACACCTGCTTCCTTGTCTTCAGCGCCTTGTCCTGGCTTCTGGCATATAGGTACTTCATCTTTTTGCACCTTTTTAAAAAAATCTTCTCTCACCTTAAAAGTGTGTCCCCTAGTTTTGAAAATCCCCATCTAAAGACTACTACCATCAACTCTATCTGTAGCTCTCATTATTTTATAAACTTTTATCAAATCACCTTTCAACCTCCTACACTCCAATGAAGAAAGTTCCAGCCTATCTTTATAACTCAAACCTTCCATGCCAGGCAACATCCTGGTAAGTCTCTTCTGAACAGTGCACAGTTTGATAATATCCTTCCTATAACTGGGCAACCAGATCTCGATACAGTATTCCAGAAAAGGGCTCACCAATGACCTGTGCAACCTCAAGATAACATCCCAACTCTTCTTATCAAAGTACTCAGCAATGAAGGCGAGCATGCCAAATGCCTTTTTGACCACCCTGTGGGTCTATTTGATGCAAACTTTTTTAAAAAATGTACCTGCACCCCTAGGCCCCTTTCCAAAATACTACCCAAGGCCCAACCATTAATTGTATAAATCCTGCCCTTGTTTGTTACACCAAAATTCAATACCTCACATTTATTCAGACTTGAATTCAATCTGCCATTTTTGAGCCCATTTAATCAAGATCCCTTTGTAATCTTAGATAGTCTTCTTCACTGCCTATTATGCCACTAATTTTAATGTAATCCATGAACTTACTAACCATACCTTCTGTATTGTCATCCAAATCATTGATATAAAATGACAAAAGAGGATCCGGAACCCATCCTGGCGGAACACCGCTGGTCACAGGCCTCCAGTCTGAAAAGGAACCCTCTGCCTTTACTGTCCGGCTCCTGCCGTTAAGCCAGTTCCATATTCAGTTGACAAGCTCACCCTGAATCCTAGCTTTACTAATTAGCCTACCATGTAGAATCTCGTCTACTGCTGTGCCATTAACCACCTTTTTGGAAACTTCCTCAAAAGATACAATCAAGGTTGAGAGACACAGTTTTTCTCACAAAACACCATGCTGACTATCCATAGACAATTTTTGCCTCTAAATGTCCATGAATCCTGTCTTTTATATCCACTTTCAACAAATTACCCACAACTTAAGTCAGTCTCACAGGTCTGTAGTTCCCCAGTTCCACCATACAATCTTTCTTAAAGAAAGATTTAACATTAACCACCCTCCAGTCATCAGGTACTTCACCTGTCGTGACAGATGATGCAAATATTTTGCAAAGACTCTTGTAATTTCCTCCCTTATTCCCCACACATTCTGGGATACATTAGATCAGGTCCCAGAGATTTATCTACCTTGAAATTTTCTATGAACACCCAAACTTCCTCTTTTTCTCACATGAAGTTTTTTGAAAACATCACAGTTTATTTCTCTGCATTCTCTAGACATTATTTCTTTCTCCACAGTAAAAGCTGGCAAGAAATATACGTTTAATATCTCTCCCATCACCTGGGGTTCAACACAAAGGTGGCATCTTTGATCGTTAAATGGCCCTGCTCTCCACACCACCCCCCACACCCCCACCGATTACCATTTTGCTCTTAAAGTATTTGTAGAATCTCTTTGGATTAAAATCATTTACATTTATGTGTCAAAGTTATCTCATATCCCTTCTTTGTCTTCTCGATTTGTCCCTTAACAATGCCATACACTATATTGATTAAGAGAATCAATTGCATCAAGTTGTCTGTGTTGGAAATAAGATTCTCTTTTATTCTTGACTAGAACTTCAATATCCTTATTCATCCATTGCTCCTTAATCCTACCAGCCTTACCCAGCGCTCTAACAGGAACTGTCATCATCACACTTTTGAACAAGTCAAACGAGTCAAAACGAATCCCACTTGTCAAATGTCCTTTTGCCTGCAAACAGTCCAGTCCAATCAACCTTTATAAGTTCTTGTCTCATACCACTGAAATTTGCCTTACTCCACTTCAAATAGTGCGGAGGATTAAAAACAGGAGAGGTCCTTGGCAGGTCTGGGACAGAGAGGCTCTGAGCAGCGGCAGGCTGGATTGCAGTGCCTGGAGATGCCGGCGCATGGCTGCGAGTGTGTGTTTCAGGGCTCACAGGGAGAAACACTTCTGAAGGGTCTCAATGTTCTGGATGTAGATATAGTCACGGTTAGGGCCAAATTGGGAAAGCCTGAATGTGGACTGTAGTCCATTGGGGATGATCCGGTTCCGTAGGCAGGTGCTGAGGAAGGTGATGTGGCTGTACCTGGTTTGCTTCAGGACATGGTTGAGCAGTGTGGGGGCAGGTGTAGCAACCGGTTGCAGGGGATGGTGCCAGGTGTGGTGGGGTTGGAGGGCAGTGTGGAGTGAACAAGGGAGTCACGGAGAGAGTGGTCTCTCCGGAAAGCAGACAAGGGTGGGGATGGAAAAATGTCTTGGGTGGTGGGGTTGGATTGTAGATGGCGGAAGTGTCGGAGGATGATGCGTTGTATCCGGAGGTTGGTAGGGTGGTATGTGAGGACTAGGGGGGATTCTCTTGGGGTGGTTATTGCGAGGGCAGGGTGTGAGGGATGAGGTGCAGGAAATACAGGAGACACAGTCAAGGGCTTTCTCAACCACTGCGGGGGGGATGTTGCGGCCCTTGAATAACAAGGACACCTGGGATGTGTGGGAGTGGAATGCCTCATCCTGGGAGCAGATGCGGCGGAGACAAAGGAATTGGGAATAGGGGATGGAATTTTTGCAGGGAGGTGGGTGGGAGGAGGTGTATTCCAGGTTGCTATGGGAGTCGGTGGGCTTGAAATAGACATGGGTTTGTAGGTGGTTGCCTGAGTTGGAGACGGAAAGGTCCAGAAGGTAAGGGATGTGTTGGAGATGATCCAGGTGAACTTGAGGTTGGGGTGGAAGGTGTTGGTGAAGTGGATGAACTATATGGGTTTCCATTTATCTGCAGTTAAAACTTTAAATCCTACAAGAAAAATTTATTATTCTGAAACAAATATGAATAATGAACTTGATTTTTATCACACCCAAAGTCTCTCAATATCTTTTTACACTTGCTTTGAGAGATTAAAAGGATAAAAAGAAAAGCGAAGAAATACTTCATTCAGGTCACAAGGTGATACTTCCGCAACACTTTGAAATAGAATATTGTGTAACTCAGTCTAATTCAGTTCCTACAAAAATAAGATCTGCAGGCTGTTAGTGAGCATGCCTGGCAGTTATGTTCCCAGATAAAGAATCCAATCCCCATCTCTCTGAAACCTAAGTTTAGATGTCCCACACCTACAGATTTCCTGAGATGCCCGCAACTCTATTGTATCCCAGACCCAAGTGTCCGAAGAACATTGCTAGCAATATGTGCAATCAACATACTCTTGCAACATTTTGCTGACAGGCTGGAATGACACATGTCTCAAGGCAAATTACGGGCAAGTCCCAATATGAAAGGGCCTTTAGATCTCACTGGCACAATTAAAGTATATCTAAAAGGAGTGCTCCCAAATTTCTAGCCTTTAATGTTTGGGCTTAATTGCTGCTTTTATCACTTTTTACGAGATGAACATAAAAACAAAGAAAATAGGAGGAGTAGGCTAATTGGCCCCTCAAGCCTACTCTGCCAATCAGTATGTTCATTGCTAAAGATCCAACTCAGTACCCTGTTCCTACTTTCTCTCCATACTCTTTGATCATTTTAGCCCTAAGAATATATTAAATGTTTCTTGAAAATATTCAATCTTTTGGACTCAACTGCTTTTTGTGGCAGAGAATTCCACAGGTTCTCTACTCTCCGGTGAGGAAATCTTTCCTCATCTCAATCATAAGTGAGCTAACCAGGGTCCTTGGACTGTAACCCATGGTACTGAACCTCTGCTCATCAGGAACATCCCTCTGCATTTACTGTTAGAATTCCTGCTAGAATTTTATAGGTTTCTGTAAGACTTGCGGCTCATTATTCTAAGTTCCAGTGACTATTGTCCTAGTCGATCTAATCTCTCTTCAACGTCAGTCCTGTTACCTCTGGAATCAGTCTGGTTATCTTCATTGCACTCCCTCCATAACCAGAACATTCTTCCTCAGATAGAGTACAAAACCACACACAAAACTCCAGGTGAATGTTCACATAAATGCAGCAAGACATTCCTGTTTGTGTACACAAATCCTCTCACCATGAAGACCAACATGCCAATTGCTTTCTTCACCACCTGCTGCATATGCATGCTTACTTTCAGTTACTGGTGTACAAGTACATCCAGATCTTATTGCACCTCCGACCTTCCCAATCTTTTGCCATTCAGATCATAATCTGCTTTCCTGTTTTGGCTACCAAAGTAGATAAACTCTCAGTTATTCACATTATACTTTGCCTGCCATTTTACGGCCCACCCACTCAACTTGTCAAATTCACACTGAAGCAATTCTGCACCCTCTCACCCAGCACTGTATCACCTACAAACTAGAGATAATACATTGAGTTCCCTCGACTAAATCATTAGAATATATCATGAATAGCTGGGGTCCAAATGCTGATCCCTCTGGTACCCAACTAGAGACTGGCTGCAACTTGGAAAAAAACCAGGTATTGCTATTTATTGTTTCCAGTCTGCCAAACAGCCCTCTATCCATGTCAATTCGTGAGTTCTAATTCCATGCACTTGAATTTTGATCTCTTACGTTGTACTTGATTAAAAAAACATTCTGAAAGATACCAATCATGTCCGCTGTTTTCCTCCTCACAAACACTGCTAGTTGCATCCTCCAAAAACTCCAGCAGATTTGTCAAGCATGATACCTACTTCATAAATCCAAGATGATTCTGTCCAATCTTGTCATCTTTTCTAAATGTTCTGCTATTTATTCTGTTACAACAGACTCTTGCATTTTCCCCACAAGTATGTCAGGTAAAGTACTAAAGCTTCCTGGACATGAATAATCAAACGTCCAATAATTGAACAGTCTGGACGTTTTTTTTAAATGATGCTTTGGGGTAGACGCTCATTTGAGAAATTATTCAGCACAAGAAGATTCATCTAGACATCAATTTCTTTTTCAGGAGATACAGACAAAGGTTTACTGCAAATTCTCTTAATCCCATAGCATAAACCATCTTCCATTCCCAAGGAAAGATTATTAAAGCAATTAGTGGATCAAGTTTACAAATTATGAGATTGAATGTGGCAATACAGGAGACCGGTGGTGTAAAATAAAGTTGTTTATTCAATAATCATCAGTGATCAGAATATGGAATTAAGTATTAAGCCCAGTTTCCAAATAATGAACTGAAAGGGGAAGAGGGCAAAAAAAAATAGCACAATGTGCTGTTTGTCCCTTTCTCTGAACAGCCTGTTCCTCAAGAGAACATGAAGCAAAATGTTGAAACCAGAATCATTCCTCTGTGAAAATTAATATGCCCCAGATGACATGACTTATCATTTCCAATCTGGCTTCTCGTTTTGCACTATCCTTGTGTATTTCCCTGTGGGAAAACATTTGACCTCCATCTGTGCCTTCAGTCTCCGTTCTGTGCATACACTCTCTTGATAACACAACCAAATTCTGAAGGGAATCGTGAATGCACATCTAGAAAGAGCCTAAATGATACAGTTCCATTGCTTTGTTGTGATCATGCTCCTCGTTGGAACAATTGCTGTTGGCTTATAACGTTGTCATATTCACTATATATGTATATACCGTATGTGGTTGTATAGAAAAATGGTCTGAATGTGCCACTCTCACTATGTGCTAAATTTGTCCAATTATCCTTCAAGGTTCCTAAAATTTATTTGAAAAACAAATGGGCTTGTTATGAAGGCAGGAAGATAAATTTATTTCAAGAAAATTCTGGTTGTTTCTTATCTGTTTATGCTATCAACTGTAAACAAAAAAAACTAGCTTTTTCTCAAGTTTTATCTACTGACAGTTTGATAATAAATTGCTAGTTTTCATACATTTGGAGTTTGAATGGAAGTTGGTCATTTTTAAAAATCGATTCACACAAAATCACAACAAACAACTAAAAATGGTCGAAGCTTGTCAAAAGTAAGTGGTTTACGATGATGCCATGCCAGTTTTGGTCAGGTCACATTTTTAAATTTTAAACATGATTTAATATGGTTACATTTTTTAAGAGTGCGGATCTCTTCTCACCAAAAGCAGTCAACATAAACTATGTACACCAGCAGCATTTATACATAATGGATACTCAGTCAGACAGTCATGAAAGCACAGAAGGCCGTTTTGTCTATGTCATTCTGAAGATTCTAACTCTACACAGTCCAATTCCACAGCTCTTTCCTCGTTGCTCTGAATCATTATTTCCATGAAATACCTATCCAATTTCATTCAGCAATCAACCAGCACCACTGTTGCAATCATCCTCAAAGACAGAATGCTCCTAATCATTACCATTCATTCATCTTCCTCCCTGTCAAGAACACCATCAACATTTTTTTCCAACATAACCTGCAGGTAAAATCCCTCATCCCTGGAATAATTCTGGACAGTAAGGATGACACCAAATTTGATATTATTAGCAAGTAAGGAAACTATTCTGTACTCCATTATACAAGTTTTCTTTTAATTGTTCATTGTGAGTGGGATTCTTTGGAAAAGCCAGCATTTTATTGTCCATCCCTATTTGTTGCTAAGGTGGTGTCAGGACTACTGTAGCCATACAGTCACACAGTATGGAAACGGACTCAAAGTCCAACCAGTCTACGGCAAACATAATCCCAGACCAAATTAGTCCCACTTGCCTGCTCCTGGTCCATATCCCTCCAAGCCTTTCCTATTCGTGTACTTATCCAAAAGTCTTTTAAACATTGTAATTGTCCCCACATTCACCTCTTCCTCAGGAAGTTCATTCCACATGTGAACCACCCTCTATGTAAAAAAAAAATTGCCCCAACATCATCTTTAAAATCGCTCTCTTCTCACCCTAAAAATGTGTTCCCTGGTTGTGAAATTTTCCATCCTAGGAAAAAGGGAAATACCACTAACCCTATCTACACCCTTCATTATTTTACAAACTTCTATAATGTTGCCTCTCAACCTTCTACATTCCAGTGAAAAGTATCCCAGCCTATACAGCCTTTCTTCATATCTCAAGCCTTCCACACCTGCGATGAAGGGACGTACAGCACTGTTAGGAAGAGGTTTCTAGGATACTGACAAAGTGTAGTCAAATTTGCAGATGATACAAAGATAGGTGGAAAAGGCAAGTTGTGAGAGGTTACAAACAGTTTACAGATCAGTTGATCAGTTAAGAAAGTGAGTATAAAGTTGGCAATTGGAATATAACATTGGAAAATGTCAAGTTATTCAATTCAAAAGGGAGAACAAAAGAAGGATATTATTTAAATTAATAAAAGCTGAAAAACAGGAAATCAGCACACAGGTGCAGCAGGTAACCAAGAAGCCTAATGGAAATTTGGGCCTCATTTCAACGGGATTGGAGTACAAGAGTAGGGAAGTTTTAGTGCAATTGTATACAGTGCTGGTGAGACCACATCTGGAGTACTGTGATGTGATAATGGGAACTGCAGATGCTGGAGAATCCAAGATAATAAAATGTGAGGCTGGATGAACACAGCAGGTCCAGCAGCATCTCAGGAGCACAAAAGCTGACGTTTCAGGCCTAGACCCTTCATCAGAGAGGGGGATGGGGTGAGGGGTCTGGAATAAATAGGGAGAGAGGGGGAGGCGGACCGAAGATGGAGAGAAAAGAAGATAGGTGGAGAGGAGAGTATAGGTGGGGAGGTAGGGAGGGGATAGGTCAGTCCAGGGAAGACGGACAGGTCAAGGAGGTGGGATGAGGTTAGTAGGTAGGAGATGGAGGTGCGGCTTGGGGTGGGAGGAAGGGATGGGTGAGAGGAAGAACAGGTTAGGGAGGCAGAGACAGGCTGGACTGGTTTTGGGATGCAGTGGGTAGAGGCGAAGAGCTGGGCTGGTTGTGTGGTGCAGTGGGGGGAGGGGACGAACTGGGTTGGTTTTGGGATGTGATGGGGGAAGGTGTGATTTTGAAGCTGGTGAAGTCCACATTGATACCATTGGGCTGCAGGGTTCCCCAGCAGAATATAAGTTGCTGTTCCTGCAACCTTCGGGTGGCATCATAGTAGCACTGCAGGAGGCCCATGATGGACATGTCATCTAAAGAATGGGAGGGGGAGTGGAAATGGTTCGCGACTGGGAGGTGCAGTTGTTTATTGCGAACCGAGCAGAGGTGTTCTGCAAAACGGTCCCCAAGCCTCCGCTTGGTTTCCCCAATGTAGAGAAAGCCACACCGGATACAATGGATACAGTATACCACATTGACAGATGTGCAGGTGAACCTCTGTTTAATATGGAAAGTCATCTTGGGGCCTGGGATAGGGGTGAGGGAGGAGGTGTGGGGGCAAGTGTGGCATTTCCTGCGGTTGCAGGGGAAGGTGCCGGGTGTGGTGGGGTTGGAGGGCAGTGTGGAGCGAACAAGGGAGTCACGGAGAGACTGGTCTCTCCAGAAAGCAGACAAGGGTGGGGATGGAAAAATGTCTTGGGTGGTGGGGTTGGATTGTAGATGGCGGAAGCGTTGGAGGATGATGCGTTGTATCCGGAGGTTGGTGGGGTGGTGTGTGAGAACGAGGGGGATCCTCTTTGGGCGGTTGTGGCAGGGGCGGGGTGTGAGGGATGTGTTGCGGGAAATGCGGGAGACGCGGTCAAGGGCGTTCTCAACCGCTGTGGGGGGAAAGTTGCGGTCCTTGAAGAACTTGGACATCTGGGATGTGCGGGAGTGGAATGCCTCATCGTGGGAGCAGATGCGGCGGAGGCGGAGGAATTGGGAATTGGTACTGTGAGCCCTTTTAGTTGCCTTATTTCAAGAAAGATGTCACTTCATTGCAGACAGTTTAGAGGAGGTTCACTCCAATGATCCCTGATATCGAGGGATTGTCTAATGAGCAAAGGTTAATAACTTAGGATTTCACTCACTGGAGTTTAGAAGAATCACAGGTGAACTCATTAGAACATGTAGGATTCTCAACAGTCTTCACCAAATTTCTACTCAGAGGACATTTCCTGCCGTGGGAGAGTGTAGGACCAAAGGGCACACTCTCAGAACAAGGTGGCAGCAACTTAAGATTGACATAAGGAGGAATTTCTTCTCTTGGAGTCCTGAGAACCTTTGGAACTCTTTGCCACAGACAGCTGAGAGTGCAGAGTGCCTGTGAATATTTAAAGCTGTGATAGATAGATTCTTGATCAGTTTGGGAATCAAGATATATGGGAAAACATAAGTAAGCAGACACTATAAATGTAGGATCAGCATGATCCTATTGAATAGCACAGTAGGCTCAGACAGCCAAACAGCCTACTGTTATTCCTATTTTGTATGTCCATATGACAATAAAGGGGCAGCAGTATAGTTCTAAGTCAGTATGGTATGCTGCTTGAAGGGGATCCTGCACACGTAGGTGTACTTGACATGCGTGTTGTAAGTTGGACATAGCCAGACACCGTTCTATATTGCTGAGAGATGCCAGTATTTAAACTACACTAGAACATTTGGCTTGGGGCAGGGCTAGTTCTAGGGCACAAGTTTTCAGTACTGCTGCTGGAATATTGTTAGTTCCAACTGCCTTTACAGTATCCAATTCTTTCAGCCATTTTTTGATATCACTTGGAGTAAATCGAATTGATTGAACATATCTGTGATGCTGAGGACCTGAGGAGGAAGTGGAAATGGACCATCCGCTCAGCACTTCTGGTGGAAGATGGTCACAAAAAGAACAGTCTCATCTTTTGTACTACCTGTTGGAGTCTCTTGTTGTTGAGGATGGAAATATTTATACAGCCTCCTTCATTGTTAGTCATATAAGCATTCATGACCGCTCATGGCTGGATGCAGTGGGACTGCTTGAAGAGTTTAGACCTATGTCTCAGGCTGAGAGACCTTTCGGCTGTGTCTATCACACGCTACTTGAGAGATTTGGCATGAGATCATCTTATGTTACAGCTTCACCAAGTTGAAACCTCATTTTTAGGTATACCTGATCGTGCTCCTGGAATGCTGCCCGCTTCCCCACGCTCCCCACCATCCCTGCATGCTGCATTGAATCTTTGGTTCCCCAAGTCAATTGTAGAGCGACGGATATGCTTAGTGATGAGGCTAGTAATTGTTTGGTTGAATATAATTCTGTTGCTGATGATGGCCCTTACAGCATGATGAATGCACAGTTCAGACCTGCAAGATTTGTGCAAATCCCATCCATTTAGTCGTGGTAGTGCTACACAACATGAATGCTACAGCCAATGTGAAAATAAGGGGCGGTCTCAACAACAACTGCGTGGTAGTCACTTCTACCAAAACTGTCATGGACAGATGCATTTGTGGCATGTGGATTGGTAATGATCATGTCAAGTAGAATATTTACCTCTTTTTGATTACTTCACCACTTATCACAGGTGCAGTCCAGCAATATGCCTTTTAGGACTCAGCAAGCTCAATTAGTAATGCTACTAACAGCTCATTCTTAGTGATGGGCAATGAAGATTCCCACCCAAAGCACATTACAAGCTCTAATGGCCTTGCTGCTTACTCAGAATGGTGGTTTGGTGCCCATCATGAAGGACTGCTGATTCATTAACTGAGGGAATGGTAGGTTAATGGTGGTGGTTGCAGTTGAGGCGGGGCAGGGATGTTGTGTGTATATGTTCACCATCAAAAGTTTTGTTCTTTGACTTGAAACTACAGCACTAGCCTGGTAATTCTAGATTTATCATCAGTCACAATGTTCTGCCTCAAAACAAATTGGTGGATGGGAGAGATTACTGCAAAGGCAGGTGGGCATGCCTGCCCCTTTCCCTTTGTGGGGATCCTGTGCATAACAGATAACCCATAAACTGTTAGTTATCGCTGTCCCGTGTCATCCTCCTGATTGCAGCCTTTCACCCAGCTTTTCTTGGTCTGCCTAATTGATCCTTATAGGGAGGCAGTGACACAGTGGTAATGTCACTAAGCTCATAATCCAGAACCCCAGGCAAGTGTTCCAAAGACATGGGTTTGGGTCCCACTGTAGGAGATGATAAAATTTCAATGCAATAACAATCTGGAATAAACTAAAATGTAATGATTGCTGTTGTGAAAACCCATCTGTCTGCTAATGCCCTTTAGGTAAGGAATCCTGCCATCCTTACCTGGTCTAACCTGCATGTGGTTCTAGAAAAACAGCAACATGGTTGAATCTTAATTGCCTTTTGTTAAATTAGGGACGGGCAGTCAGGCACTGAGACATCCACACTACAAAAATAAATTTTAAAAAACTGGCATCCATCAATGCTCCTTTTGGGGGACTTACTGCAAGTCATTGATGGAGTTGACAAGCTGCAAGTCATCCAATTCACTGGCAATTCTGGGAGATGGAATATTCTCCCTAGATGGACATGGGAGCTATGACCGAAACCAATAATAGCCATAAGAATAAGGTCAGGGTTTCTCAGCCCTGCAAAAGTGGGTAGTCGCCTATCCCCTTCTGCAGAAATTATAGCAGTGGCAAGATAGGTTTTGGGCAATAGTGAAGTTAGCAGTATGAACGAATGTCTACTGGATGAGTAAGTAATAGTGTATCTCAGCCCAGCCTTTCAGCCCAGGCGCAGGGCTACTACCACTGTGAAAATATCTGGCTTTTAAGACCAGAGTCATTTTTCTTAACATCCTTCCAAAGGTGCTGAAGCCAGTCATGATGACTTTATCATCAGCTCACTTAGATCAGCTAGTTGGTGTATAGAATTGCTGGATTTTAACCACAAAATAAGGAGTCAAGCGTGGTACCACGCTGGTATATGCTGAAAGATTCCATTCATGGATCCATATTGAGTTTATCTTCATTTCAATTTGGCTGACAATTCTCTCAGTATTTCAGACAGCCTTTCATTCCAATAAACACTTTCTACTTGTGGAAATCCATTCCATGCCCTTAGAAACACCTTTGAACTTTCCTCCTCATATTTAGCTATTTACCTTTAAATGACAACATTGTTTTAAATTAGAACAAAAGCCTTTTAAATGTTGTACTGTCATGAGGTTGTCTGTCTTTTCTCCCATTTCCCTTGCAACACAACGTCAATTCTAAAAGCAAAAAGTTACCCTTCTAAAAATTCTTACTATTTCTATTTAAACAAACTGAAAACATGCTATAACACATGGCAATCTCTGTCTCAAGCTGGCAAACATTTTATCCAACGCATATGGGCTTCCTCAGTTTCAAATTTGTCATTGAAAACCTAATTGTAAGGCAGTGGCTACTTGTACTGTGTGTCTGGCATGGCAGAAACCAGTCAATCTTGCTCAGTCCACGTATATTTAATGGTCACATATCAAGCAGCAATGTTCATATTTTAAGCACTTTAGCTTTTGTCAGATAACTTAAATCTTGAACTGAAAGAAAGATTTTTTAAAAATAATGTGTTGAAGATTATGAAACTATAGCAGAGACACAGGGTACTATACCCATGTTGGTGGAATATGGTTTTGTTTTCCAGGATCAAAACAGTCTTCAAAAGGAAAAAAAATTGTGGAATCTGTTTGGAAATTTTAGCAGTTTCTGAAGAGGTTTTAGTTTTCTTGTTAGTATTTTTTTCACTATAAAATGTAACTGTAATCACTCTGATTCTGAGCAGACTTAATTAAGAAGCTGTTCAAAAGGGAAAGAATATTATTCCAAGAGAATATTATTCGCAAAGGTTTGCTACTACATTTCACGTTTCAATTGTTTATATAATTCTTGAAATTCAAGGTATATCAAATAGAAGTTGCTGAATTCCTTAAGAATTTAAATTTGATGCAAGCTATTGATGGCAGCTCAAAAATACAATCCTTCAGTAATGCCTCTAATGTGTACAGAATTTTCTGCATTTCATACGACAGTCCTGCTATTGATGGCAGCTCAAAAATACAATCCTTCAGTAATGCCTCTAATGTGTACAGAATTTTCTGCATTTCATACGACAGTCCTGTCACTACTTCTCTCCTTCATGGCTGAGTGTGCTGGTTTCTATAAACATCTAAGACCATTAGAACAATTTCATGTGTGCTTTTTGCTCCATTCGCAACATCTGCTAACAAGACTAGATGATAAATCTTAGATTGTGCTCAGTCAACCAGTACTGAGGCAATACTCCTGATAGCCCAAATGTCTTGGGTAAAACACATAACTGTGTTGGAAAACCATTGTGCTGCGTGGAGAGAAAAAGTGTCTGGCAAAAGGAACCAAAGTCAGCTGTGCCATCACTGCAGAACACAGTCAAAGGGAACCTGATGTAGGCATGAAACCAAGAGAGCTGGAAGAATCAATGCAAGAATGAATACACTGGGGACCCCTCAACTGTGGATTTTTTGTCACTTTTGAAAAGAATTGACGTCAATGTCATGTTGCTGCCTATAAACAATAACACAGAGCCTCTGTCCATGTCACAACATGAGTTGTAAAGTTCAAACTCTTTCGTGGCTAGACTCAGGCTATATATTCATCTCTGTATTTATTGTCGATGAGTCTGCATATCCGTCAACTTCTTCAAACTCAAAGAACAACCGTCAATGCTCATTTCAAATCCAACATGTACATACGAATACATCTGTTTAACTAATGAGTTCACCTTTTAGTTTTTGCAAGATTATTGATTGAAAAGGTATTTTTTTCTTTGTCTTTCCATTAGGTAGATAGAAAAGAGAAACATATGCAATGACATACATATCATGTATAAGCACAAAAACAGATGAAGGTAACCCATCTCATACTTATCCGACAATTCATATTAAAGGATACATTTGATTAGAGTGCACAAGAAGTGTGTAATTAATTTTATTAAGTTAAATATTGCAATTTATGAATACTGCAGGTACAATTTTCTCAGAAAAGAACTGTGATGTTCATACCTACAATAATGCAGTGCAAAATCGAAACTTTAAGCGAGTACCCCAACAAGTGGTTATAATAATTTAACAAATAGATTATTAGTTTTACGAAACACAATTTAATTATGGGCATATATAACAGATCATGAAATTATTCAGCCTACTTTGAAGATTCAATCTTAACTATAATGTAATAAAAAGAAAAAGTCCACCAAAAGCCAACATAAGGTCAGCACTGGCTGAGAAACTTGATCAAAATTGATTGGGTCTGCCCATGTAAACAAGTGACTGATATATTCTCTGATCATAGCTTACATTACATGGTAAAAATCAATGCATTTCAACAGGGGTTAACAACTACAATCTGTAAGTAAAATGCAAAACAAGCTCCCTTGTTTATTACACTGATGTTCACCATGTCAGGTTTTAAGATAAATACTCTACCAATGTCAATCAAAATTAGACATCCGTAATAATCTATCAAACAGGTTGACAAGGTAATTAACAATTGATTAGTGCACCATTATCAGAGATATTGCCTACTTTCCATTCTTGCTTTGAACACATACTACCACATTTATGTTTCACTCCTGCTACAAGTGGAAGTAGACTCACAGTTTAGGTCAGCGTTTCTTAATCATATCCTTTCATTGTGTAGAAGATAGGTGCAGTAACACGAGTGTTCTCAACAGGTCAATGGCTCCAGCATCAAGGCACTGTTGGCTGGGCACGGTGTCCACATGACTGACATGAGACTCCCCAAGCAATTAATCTCCTCCCAGCTTTGAAATGACAGCTGAGCCCCAGGTGGACAGAGGAAATGCTTCAGTCTGGTCAAAGCTGCAATTTGGAAGCAATGTATCAGTGGTCAGGTGGACGCCATCATTGGCGGTCCCTTGCAGACAAGAATGACTCTTTTCCAGTGTTAGGGGGAGTCCATAAATGCAGCTACAGCAATATCTGTTACACTTAAGTGAGGTGGTGGTCATGGGAAGGGGTGGGTGGGTCATTAGTGTGGCAGCACATTGCTTTCATTTTTTTCATCTGGCTTCCAATTTTTCCCCTGGCAGCAAGTCTCGAGATGCTTGACACCTTCCCGGATGCTCCACCTCTACTTTGGAAGGTCATGGGCCAATGATTCCCAGGTGTCTGTGGAAATGATGTCGGTGACGTCTTAAGGGTATGACTGAAGCATTTCCTCTGTCCACCTGGGGCTCAGCTGCCATTTCAAAGCTGGGAGTAGAACAGCTGCTTGGGGAGTCTCATGTCAGTCATGTGGACACCATTGCCCAGCCAACAGTGCCTTGATGCTGGGGACGTTGACCTGTTGAGAACACTGGTGTTACTGCACCTATCTTCTGAGCAGATTCGCAGGATCTTGCGCAGGCAGCATCAGTGGTACTGCTCCATTGCCTTGACTTGTCTGTGGAAGACAGTTCTTATCTTAGTGTCAAGTAGGAGAGCTTGATGTATCAGAGGTACATCTTCTCCAATGTTAAGGGGGTCCATAATTATGTAAAAAAAAACATAAATCCTGAATTTCCCTCCTAAAAGATAGAACTATATCTCCTCGGATATCCCTAATTTCCGGATCTACAGCAGCATATCATCCACACCGGAGTGATATCCAGAAACTGCGCAATAAACTAAATGAAGAATAAGATTTAATACAAACCAAAACATCCTAAATTACGGCATCAAGTGGAGTGCGTGGAGGCCAAGTACAAGCAGCGGAAACTGCTCACATGATCCAGAGCATTCAACCCACCTGCCTCAGCAAACACCACCTGCCCCACCTGTGACTGAGTCTGCAGCTCTAGGATTGGATTATTCTGCCACCTCAGATCTTGGACTTAATCCACACCACCCAATGTGGAAGTAAGTCAACTTCAAACTAAAGAAATAAGAAGAAAGTTAAAGAAAGTTAAATCTGGGGTTAACGTTTTACTTGTTGGTAAATTTTGATTTTCAATTGATACTGATTGCAACCAGAGGATTGAAAGACTCAGGAAAGCAGCCAAGAAATAGAATCAGAGATAACAAGGTATGGAGCTGGATGAACACAATAGGCCAAGTAGCATCTTAGGAGCAGGAAAGCTGATGTTTCGGGCCTAGACCTTATCTCTGAAGAAATGGAATCATACAGACACAAACATGCAGATGGACACTTATACCAGTATGTATAAATCAATGCGTAATAGTGAAATTCTACTTATAAGCGTTTTCCAAAGAAATCGTTTGGAGCACAAAAGGTACACTAGATCGTGGGTTAGTATTTTAAACTTATGACAAACTTGCTTCCTTGATAAATATTGAACGCCACACCATTACAAATGCCAAATCACACTTGCTTTAATGGAACAGAAGCTGAAATAATGGAAAAGCTATGATCCATTCTGCTTTTTAAAATTGTTTCAGAAAATAAAATGTACCTCATCTGACCTCATGGGCCTTTTTACATCTATATGCACAAGGAGAAACATCAAAAATTAGTCCCTGAGTCAAGGCGTTTACAATATATAGCAGATAATTTTAGAATGCAAGAAGATCGATGCAACCTATATTCGGAGATGAAAGGTAAACCCTATCTTCAGTGATGGTGGAGGGAAAGGAAACAAGGTTGGTGTATCCACAAAAGGACTTTGTATTAACCTATGAAGGCAGAGAGTTATAAGGATACTTGTTTCCAGGAGACAGGCATAGCTCTTAGTTTAGTACTTCAGATAAGGTCACTGGTCAGCAACAGGAAAGTATGGCTGTAATTCAGTTAAATACAGGGATTCAGATTGTAATCCTCATGAAGCCTTGGCTCTTGCCTTTAATTCACAGGTACGAAGTATATGCAGCCTATATGGATGAGAACAGGGACCGATAGGAGGATGGGCAAGCTGATTTAGGTGTGCTCATACAAGAAAGGTAAAAAGCTAGCATGGAGATACAACAAGCAATTAGAAATCGAAATGCTAAGCTGATCTTTAATGCAAGCAATTTAAGTACCAGAAGAAACACATCTTGCTATGTCTGTCCACAGCTTTGATGAGACTAGGCTTAGAAGCTATGCACTGTTGTCGCCTGCAGAGCTAGGAAAGATGGCTGCACCACCACGACAAGATTGCAAAAATAAGTTTCACGATATTGATTCCAGTGAAGAGTGGCTATCCTATGATGGAGACTGAGTAAATTGGGCCTGTAATCTTTGGGCTATGAAGAATGAAAGGTGATGTCATTAAAACAAACATCCTGAAAGGACTTTGCAGGGTTGACACTGAGTGAAGATGGTTGCCCGGGGTGTGGAATCTAGAATGAGGGTCATATTCTTAAGATGAGGCAATGATCGTTTATGATTAAGGCTAGACGAAATTTCTTCATTCACAAGTGGATTATGGATTTTCCTTTGTTCATAATCTTCATTTCCCTTCATAACTGCAGTTCAAGTAACACAAAAGAACCTCAGGGTAATCAAGGTTAAAGCAACTTACCTGACAGATACCCTAACTGTCAGCTTGAACATTCACACATTTCACCAACAGCGCAGCATGCTCCAATCATCTAGAAGATGCAATGCAACAACTTTCCCAGGTTTCTTTGATAATTGTTCCTAAACCCTTGGCCTCTACACCAAGAGGGAAAATAGTATCAAATGAATGGGAAAACTACATTCTCCAACTCCAACACGACCTTAATCTGGAAGTATGTTGCTCATTAAGTGAGAACAAGCCAAGTTTATCTAATATCTGCTTCTCGCTAATACCCTCCAAACCAGGCGACATCCTGCTAAGCCTTTTTTATACCCTCTCCAAAGCCTCTACATTCTTCTGGTATCGTGGCAACAAGAAATGCACGCAGTATTTCAAATCTGGCCGAACTAAAGGTCTTTAAAGCTGAAACATGGCTTGACAATTTTTATCCTCTACACCCTAAACAATGAAGGCAAGCATGCCATATGCCTTCTTGACCACTGTATCCACTTTTGTTGCCACTCTCAGAGAACTGTAGACTCATAAACCCAGATCCCTCTACGTGTTGGTGCTGCTAAGGGTTCTGTCATTTACTGTATAACTTCCATTCTGCATTAGATCTGCATTAGACGACTCACCACGTCTTTCTCAAGATCGATTCATTATCGACAAATAAACCTTTGTCAGTAAGTCTTACATCCCAGAAAAGAACATAAAAATAAACTGCTAGTTGTGATATTAATATTTAAAATGCTTGCGACAATCCTCTGCTGCTACATAAACTAAATTTGTTAGAAATGATTAAGTGATAGAGGACTCTCATATGAATATCACATCTGTTTGTGAATTAAGTTTGCTAAACTGACACCCAGACTTGGGTCCATAGTTACGCTCCCTTAAAAAGTTCTTTAGACATCTTTAAAAATTATTAGCCGGTATCTTGTTATACACCCTGTTCTTCCTGATGCAATGCACTTGTTAAAAATATAACATTCTTTGAAACATTCAGTTGGCTATATCTAAATATCATATTAATTAAAATATTAACATTTATTTAATAAAACTTGTATACACTTCTGTGAAGCACCTTAGGATATTATTTATTGCGTTTAAAGGTTTTATATAAATGTAAGCTGTTATTAGTCTGGGTCTCTGTCAAGTTTTCCCCTAGCAACCAACCACATGGAGGTATCTTTGAAGAACCTTCTAATCATCTGCTCAGTGTTCCATATTTAATGGTATGGCATTGCCATGAGACACAGAAAGAAACAAAATAATTAACAACCATTTTTAAAGAAACTTGTTCTTAGTTATACAACGAACTGTTCGAACTCTATTCTGACGTCTCCTTTCCCCCGTCATAATCAGGTCCTTCCTTAAAATCAGATGCGATGAGAATGAGATTTTTTAAAATATCAATCATGTCAGCAAAGGCAGTACAATTTGAGTAGTTGATTTTAGTATATTAGCAGTCTCAAACAGCAAATCGCCTTGTCTGTTCCTAAGTCCAATGTTCCTGTAAGATAAAAAGTTAAGTCATCTCACCAATTTCCAGGCTGGTGGTGAAAGTGATTTGTTTCCTCGGATGTTGGAGGAGGTCAGGGAGGAAACAGCAGATGCTATGAGAATTAGTTTTCCAAAATCACTAGGCATAGTTGAGGAGCCAGAGGACAGAAGGGATGAAAACGTGGTTCCGTTGTTTAAAAGAAAAATGGTACAAAGAAAATGCCAAATAATAGATGTCAGTTATCCTTAGTTCAGTGGTGGGCAAATTGTTAGAATCAACACTGAAAGCTTAGATAAATTGCCACTTTGAAAGGCATGGACTAGCCACGGTTAGTCAGCATTGTTTTGTTAAGGGAAAATCATATCTTACAAATTTGATTGAATCTTTGAGGAAGTAGCAAGGAGGATCAGGTAAGGGTAGCTCAGTGGATGTGGCCTACATAGAATTTAGCAATACATTTTACAAGATCCTAAATGCCAGGCTGGTCAAAATGTAAAAGCCCATGGAATACAAGGTTAAGTGCCAATGTTGGCTTAGCAACAGAAAACAAAGGGTAATGGTTGATGGCTGACCTTGAGAATGGAAAACTGTTTCAAACGGTGTTCCACAAGGCTCGGTGTTGGGGCCCCTGCTGTTTGTTTTTTTTAAACATTCACAATTTGGACTTGAACATGCAGGGCACAATGGGAAAATCTGCAGATAGCACAAGCTGGTGTGCAGTGCACAGTACAGAACATGGCTATGACTTCTAAAGCGATATAGATGAGTTGGTGGAATGGGGAGGCGAGTAGCAAGTGGAATACAAGTCTGAGAAACGTGAAGTGAATGCACTTAGGGAGGTCAGACAGTAAAGGAGAATGCACAATAAATGGGAAGATACAGAGTGGGGTAGATGAAATGAAATATCTTGGTGTACAAAGGTAACAAACAGTACAGGTAGGTAAGGTTGTAAAGAAGGCATGTGGAATGCTTTCTTTCACTGGCAGAGGTGTGGAATATAAAAGTAGGGATATCGTGATAAAACTATATAAGGTACTGGTGAGACCACACCTGGAGTATTGTATGTAGTTTTGGCCACTACAGCACAAGGATGTAATTGCTCTGCGGAGAATGCAGAGGAGATTTACTGGAATGTTGCTAGAGCTGGAGAAACGTAGCTACAAGAAGAGATGAGAGTTTGGGGATGTTTTCGTTGGAACTGAGAAGTTTGGGGGGGTGACATTCTAGAGGTATACGAAATTGTGAGGGATAGAGTCAACAGGAGGAGCCTATTTCTCTTGGCCAAGGGTTCAAAAACCAAGGGTCATAAATTCAAGCTCAGTGGCAGAAGGAATAGAGGGGACATGAGGAGGAAAAATATTTTTGAGCAGAGGTTGGTGGGTATCTGGAATTCTGCTGTCTGAGTTGATGGTGGAGGCAGAGACCCTAAACTCTTACAAAAAGTACCTGCATCTGCATCTGCATCTTAAATGCTGCAAAACTGCAGGGCTATGGGCCATGTGCACGAAGATGGGATTAGAAAGGGCACCTGGTTATCTTGAGCTTGGCAGGGGCAAGATGGGCTGAATGGCTCCTTCCTATGCCATATCATTTATATGTTTCAATTTCCAGAGGGTGCCAAGTGTGCTGGAATTGTCCTGTGGAATTTGCAATTTCCTGAGAAATTATTGCAGACTCTGGGAATTTCACAAGATTCCCCCGCACAACACACATCTATACTGTCTCGCCTTCAAAATACCCAAGCCAGCTAAACCCAGAAGCTGCACTGGCTATGATGAATCTGTGGAACAGAAGGTGGTGAAAGAACACCCTGTGTCAGCATAATCAGAAATCCAAGGCTCAGGAGATCCAGCTGCACAGCATCATGCGGTGCCTAAAGGGGAAACTGGATCCTTGGATTGTGAGCAATATGCTGCATGAAAGTAAAATCAAATGTACCTATCTGCAGATGTCATGCTGCAAGCATTTTCATGTGACTGGGGACACTATAATCCACATCTGCTGTGGAAGATATCTGCAGCTGAGTTGCTTAGGAGGAAACACCATGGCTACGGCGCTGAAGATTGTAGCAGCATTGTGTTTCTTCTTTGTGGACTCCTTTCAAACCACAATGCATGATTTGAGCTGGAACTCTAAACCATTTCACAAGTAGGTTACTGAGTCCATGGATGCACTTCTCTACAAAGTAAATCTGTTTGTGTACTTCAGTATGGATCCAGATAGTAAAGCTGCTGTTGGATTTGCTACCAAAACTGGGTTCCCTCAGGTCCAAGCTATCATCGACTGCACACTTTGGTTCTTAGAGCCCATGGTATCATCCAGCCAGATTCCTGAACAGGTAAGGAACTTAATCTCTCAATGCCCAGCTTGTTTGTGACCACAGGCCAACAATTCTTACAAATGTGCATCCTATAACCAGAAAAATCTAACAGCGCTCTAGATGCTGCCAATGTTCACTTCCCGTATTATCCCAGTACTGGCTCATGGGTAACAAGGGTTACCCACAAGACGCATCGTTAACAACCCCAGACTGAAGCCAAACAGTGGTGCATTACTGCTTTGCATCGAATAGGGCTATCATGAACAGACAATTAGTCTACTGAAAATAAGCTTCTGTTAGCCACTTCAGTAAAGCATTTCAGTACTCAAAAGATCATGTTTTCAGGATTGTAAGTGCTTTGTGCATCATGGTCAATCTACTTTATTGATGGGGCAACAACTTAGCAGAGGGAGTACTGGGCCTGCCACACATCCCCTTAGACAAGAAGGGGACTCTAATGGAGATATGCTGAGGGAAGCAACAGTGATTTTGCTGCTGCTGCTGCTGCTGCTGATTTAGAAGCCAGGGTAGTAACAGAATGTGACCGACAGACCTGAGAGAACAAAACAGTAGCTCGCTGCACAATCAGATTACTTTGGACAAACATATGTGAACACTCAGAGGGAGGCCTTAAAGAACCTAATAGCAGCCAGGTATACAATCAAATTATTGAACATATCTTCAGCGGGAGGATCCAGTTGTGACTCAGAGGCATGCTTGCCCTGAAGAGACTGATTTCGCACATTTCGAGCTTCGACCTCCTCATTTGGTGGTAAATACACGTTATTTTTAACGACTTTTGCTCAAATAACTCCCTTCTCAATTTTCAGAATGAAGCATCAGTATGAAATTAAGCTAAGAGTACTTGGGAAGTTGTACACACATACCTTGAACATCAGACAGCAAGTGGAATTTATCGACAGCAGAGATACAGTAGGCCTACGTGCAGACAAGTGACTCTCCAAATCTACAGATCTAGCTTAAGATCGCACTTCTCTGCAGTTATGTTATTCTCAGAGGGCAGCAAAGGCCAACAGCCCTAGTGATCTGAGCACAGTTTTGCATAAATGTACATTTAAGTGCTTAGTGTGATTATCACCCTTCAAAGTCAGCTGGAAGAGAAGCAGAACTAATAAGAAGCCTTAACAGATAGAAATAGGCCATACAAATGCAGTACAGAATGCTATGTTTGTGAATACTGATTGTCCCAAATTACATCCGCACTCAGTGATGATTTCAATGCTCTTTAATATTCATTTCCTACGACTACATCTTGGTGGTACCTCAACAGTTTCAGCAGAACTTGAGAAAACCAGAAGACTGTTTTGCCAGCTTATTTCAGATGGTTTGACAGATGTTCTCTGGTGCTCCATGTCTACAGTGCTCTGGCTTTCTAGGGGTCTCACGTTTGGGTGCAGGTGTGCCACCTCAGCCACAGTTCCCGGAGACTTTTGAGTCCCATGCAGAGGGGAAGTAGAGAGGCAAGGTGCCACTAGAATGTTCTGAGCTGACAACCCTGGATAGATAGCTGTCAACTCTCCTTCCCACCAGAGTGCAGTGGCACCTTTATTTACCCCAGATAGATGGATCACCTGGAAGGAGATCAAGTTGTCTTGGCCCCTTTTCACTTAGCCAATGAATGTATCCATAATTTAGGTGATGGGGTGATGATCTTCCAACACATCCTGCTGGTATAGTGTTCTGTTGGGTTTGGCTTTCCACGAAGGCTGTCATCTGCATCATGGAGGCGTTTGCATGCCAGAGCTATGACATCAGATAGAACTTGGCAAGATTCTTGACCCTCCGCTCTAGACTGTGCATTATCTCTGGTACTTCTGCCAGACATTCCCTTGCTTATCTATCCATTTCCACCAGCCTATTAATGGCTGTCATCTGAGAATCATCATCTGTGGTGGGCAGGGGCCTATTCTCCAGCACTCTTCTCAAGAGAGCCAGAGACCTTGGCTCTAAGTGTCTGTGTTAGCTGCAAGCCCTTGTCTGGATGTGCTCACTAGAATGCAATTCCAGGCCCACCCTAGACAGATTTAAGCTTTGATGGAGGATAGGGAGGAAGGCTTTGGCAGAGCAGCCTCTGCACGGGATAACTCTTTCCTCAGAGGTGATGCAGGAGATGGGATCTTGCTTTGTTGGGTCCCTGCAATGGGATTGAGATCTAGAGGCTGCAAAGAAAAATAAAGATAATAAAGTATAGAGCTGGAGGAACGCAGCAGGCCAGACAGCATCAAAGAAGCAGGAAAGCTGATGTTTCAGGTCAGGATCCTTCTTCAGAAAATCAAAGAATTGTTTATGTCATGAACTGACACTTTACCTAAGAGGTTTTAAAGTCATTGTTGCTTCATGTACAGCTGGGAGTAGCTGAATGAAGGTTTTCTTACTAGATGCGTGTACATATTTAATCTCTCCTCCAGCTCTGGCATGGTTCTCTTGCTACTTGCCAGTTCCAGGGCTCCTTGATATGTGTGACTGATTGTGTTCTCAATGATGTGCCCTTGTCTCATGCAACATTTTGGTGAAAACATACCAGTTGTTTAAGTTGGCCCAGTTGATTTAGAAGGCAGTGCTCTGATAGTGTTTGAGCTCCTGAGTTTTGTTGCTCCTTTTAGTGTTTTAACAATGAACCCTGACATGTTGGGTTTGGCTTTCCATGAACAGTGCCACTATGGTGCAAATAGTGCAACTGTAGCTCCAGTTAATTGAAACATATTCAATGCATGAGGCATTTTGTGGAAATGACCAGGACCCAATGTTGTCCTCTGCAGAGGGCATACTGACAATACCAACTCATACTCATGTGGGCATGAAGCATTGATTAGACAGTGGCATTTACAGTGGCAGAGCACAGCTGAGTAATCATCTTCTCATGGCAGTGGAACGAGGTTCTCAACTCATCCATGAAGACTAACCTCATCAGTGACCTTGATGTAGGATGTGTTTTACAGTAGGGATAGCCTTGTGTTGCTATCTCTCAGAAAGAGTATATACTTTCTCTCACAGATGGACTGCAGGAGAACCTCTAGGGAGGTGTTGCTGAAGCATGGAACAACCTTCTGCCTGGTCTCGGTCATCTCAGAGGGTGGATGGGAGTGACCAAAAGAAGTTAAGTGATATTCCTGGCTTGCAGAGAGTGAAGTTCATTCAGGACATTTACGTTGGCAAACAGGATGTCTGGGCAGCCTTCAGCACTTCTGGCCCATAAGATATGCATGTACGCATGAGAAGAATATAATCCACAAGACAACCTGAAATCTCTGAATGGTCTTAATCCATGTTTTTAGGACTGCGTCATAATTAGTCACTCCAAACAAAATTTCACCCACTGCTTTTACTTCAAAATTATTCCACATCAAGTACTATGGAGTACTTCCAAAATTCATAGCATCACAATTTAAGTGAGCTGTTTCTGTCTGTAATACTGTTCTACAGTCCAAAAATTAATGACAATTCCCTTTTTGCTTTGTTAAACCATATTGCAATTTTAAAAAAGGCGCAATATGGGCACAATGGAAATTAGAGCATCTAGCTGTATATGACTGAAATTACAATGGATAATTTTTGACAAATTTCAATGTACCAATGAGCCATTTTTAATCTTAATGACAGTTCCATTAATTTAATTCATATATATTCATATATTTTTAAAACAGAATGAATGTGCAGTCATAGTTGTCAATGCATCATGGAACTGCACTATATAAAATTCCTTCACTCTACTGTTTTTTTCTTTACAAAGCAGTGTTCTCAAGAGATTTATTGCCATCACCAATTTTAATAGCACTAAAACAATGAGGAATTCAGTACATTACATATTATGAACGAAAAAATTCTGAACAATCAGCATGATCTCTAATAGTACAACCATCTATTAAGCACAGACATTTTTGATCCATCATAACTATTTTCAAAACCTAGTAATCCATCCACTTAAAACAATCTATCAAAGAAAAATATATACATCTACATCTGGGACTGTCAAGAAGTTTTTGCATCAGGTCACACTTCAAATATTTTTCTTACGGCGGGAAGGGTGCGGGTGAGCAAATAGCAGAAAGAAAGAAGTTTTAGAACAAAAGTTATCACAATTTTTATAAAAAACACATTTCCAAAGTAACATAGATAATTTAAGAAGTAACTAATTATTAAAATTAAACATTAAAAAGTGCCAGGCAGCCAAGCTAACTAATAATAATAAAATTCTTTTCTTTTGCTTTTTCAGGTAAGAAACAGCACTAGACAGAAAGTCACTGGTTCCCAAATACTGATCACCAGTAAACGGGCAGGAATCTAATAAAGTAAGGCATTAGGTTTGACCAACACCAATCTGGGGTTCAGTTCTGTGGCACACATTTCAAGCTAGCCTCAGCAATAGTTTGAGCCATTTCTTGCAAATCTGATAAAATGTTTTGAAGAAATTATTAAGTCCTGTACAGAAGAATGTCTTTGGGTGTTATTAACTTCTCTAGTCCGCATTCAATAAAGTCCCACATAACAGATGGCCAGCTGAAGCTGTAGTTTACAAAGCAATTCCCTCATGAAATTGGCTAAGCAGAAGGAATCAGATAATAAGGATAATGGCAAGTATGGTGCAAGAGTGTGACGTCTCACCAGAGTTTATGATTGTGATTCAACCATATAATGTATTTATTAAAATCCTAAGGGGCTGAATAGAAAGCGATGCAGCTGAATTTGCCAATGACACGATGGGCCAATGATGATCGGGAGGAAATTTTGCAATGCAATTGGCACTGTCATTCAAACGAGAAATTAAACCAAGGCCTCAGCAGGATATGCAACATTCCACGATGCTGACATTATTCAAAGATCTGGGAGTGCTCATGACTCGGCCAACATTTAGAATTCAAGTAATATAATAGGTTACTTGTTTTGTTGCTATTTGTAGGGTTTTGCTGCGCAGATAATGGGCACTACCTTGACTAAAATTATAGTTGTGACTACACTTGATGAACTTTGAAATAACCTGAACATGAGAGTTGCAGATTCTTGATACTGGTGAAGATACTGTGTAAACATTAGGTTTTATTTCCTTACCTTTCTATTTCATCCTTTATGGACTGGAAAAATTCATCAAAATTACATATTAAAAAAGAAATAACTGCATCAGTAGGGAAACATATATTTTCTAGTTGCATTGCCATTTGCAACAGTTGTATTTAGACATTTTCAAAGGTTAATATTTGAAATGTTTATATCAAAGAAATGAGAGGACAATTATTGTGAAAACTAAATTGCCTGCGGGTTAAGTTCTTTTCAGGTGACTGTCAAAAAATAACACTTAATTTCAAACCAATTAAGTGACTTTCTCTAACTTTGAGTATGGAAAAAGTATGAAATATAAATGTAGATAAGGAAATGGCCCAAGAATGTTTCATGAGATTCTCACCGGAAAAAACTAACATGCAGCATTTAAATTTCAATCCCACACAAACTCTCATAAATGCCAAATCACTGTTATCAGACTAGGTATGCAACTCAGCTATGTGGCAAAACCCAACTGGATTGAAATCAGTTCAGGTATTTCTTTAAAAGTGAAGATAACCAAGAAGTCCAAAACAAATACTTCCATGAAGTAATACAAAGCAGCAACAGAATGAATCAATCGCTTCACAAGGTACATCATCCTCAAAGTTATTAAAACTACTTTAAAAGGTTCTTAGCCTTTGATTAAAAGTTATGGTTAAAAGGTGATAGAGAAAATTACAATTAGATGAAAAGGAGGTTGAATTACTCCCTGCTTTTTAAAAAACGTTCAATTTTTTGTTGTGAAGCTAACAATACTTCTCAACAACACCAATTCTGATTGGTGCAAAATGAATTCCCAATAAATTAGCAATACATACACTATTTAAATCACCAACGAATCATTTTATTGCACTTAGAAGTGTAAAATTTCATGAGAAAACTGTCTTGAAAATAATTTTAGCGGATAACAAGCAAAAGGAACTACCTGTAATTCTGTAGTCAGAGATAATGGGAACTGCAGATGCTGGAGAATCCAAGATAATAAAATGTGAGGCTGGATGAACACAGCAGGTCCAGCAGCATCTCAGGAGCACAAAAGCTGACCTTTCGGGCCTAGACCCTTCATCAGAGAGGGGGATGGGGGGAGGGAGCTGGAATAAATAGGGAGAGAGGGGGAGGCGGACCGAAGATGGAGAAAAGAAGATAGGTGGAGAGGAGAGTATAGATGGGGAGGTAGGGAGGAGATAGGTCAGTCCAGGGAAGACGGACAGGTCAAGGAGGTGGGATGAGGTTAGTAGGTAGGAGATGGAGGTGCGGCTTGGGGTGGGAGGAAGGGATGGGTGAGAGGAAGAACAGGTTAAGGAGGCAGAGACAGGTTGGACTGGTTTTGGGATGCAGTGGGTGGAGGGGAAGAGCTGGGCTGGTTGTGTGGTGGAGTTGGGGGTGGAGACGAACTAGGCTGGTTTAGGGATGCGGTGGGGGAAGGGGAGATTTTGAAACTGGTGAAGTCAACATTGATACCATATGGCTGCAGGGTTCCCAGGCGGAATATGGGTTGCTGTTCCTGCAACCTTCGAATGGCATCATTGTGGCACTGCAGGAGGCCCATGATGGACATGTCATCTAAAGAATGGGAGGGGGAGTGGAAATGGTTTGCGACTGGGAGGTGCAGGTGTTTGTTGCGAACTGAGCGGTGGTGTTCTGCAAAGCAGTCCCCAAGCCTCTGCTTGGTTTCCCCAATGTAGAGGTAGCCACACCGGGTACAGTGGATGCAGTATACCACATTGGCAGACGTGCAGGTCACGGAGAGACCACTCTCTCCATGACTCCCTTGTTCGCTCCACACTGCCCTCCAACCCCACCACACCCGGCACCTTCCCCGGAAACCGCAGGAAATGCTACACTTGCCCCCACACCTTCTCCCTCACCCCTATCCCAGGCCCCAAGATGACATTCCACATTAAGCAGAGGTTCACCTGCACATCTGCCAATGTGGTATACTGCATCCACTGTACCCGGTGTGGCTTCCTCTACATTGGGGAAGCCAAGCGGAGGCTTGGGGACCGCTTTGCAGAACACCTCCGCTCAGTTCGCAACAAACAACTGCACCTCCCAGTCGCAAACCATTTCCACTCCCCCTCCCATTCTTTAGATGACACGTCCATCATGGGCCTCCTGCAGTGCCACAATGATGCCACCCGAAGGTTGCAGGAACAGCAACTTATATTCCGCCTGGGAACCCTGCAGCCTAATGGTATCAATGTTGACTTCACCAGTTTCAAAATCTCACCTTCCCCCACCGTATCCCTAAACCAGCCCAGTTCGTCTCCTCCCCCCACTGCACTACACAACCAGCCCAGCTCTTCCCCTCCACCCACTGCATCCCAAAACCAGTCCAACCTGTCTCTGCCTCCCTAACCTGTTCTTCCTCTCACCCATCCCTTCCTCCCACCCCAAGCAGCACCCCCATCTACCTACTAACCTCATCCCACCTCCTTGACCTGTCTGTCTTCCCTGGACTGACCGATCCCCTCCCTATCTCCCCACCTATACTCTCTCCACCTATCTTCTTTTCTCTCCATCTTCGGTCCGCCTCCCCCTCTCTCCCTATTTATTCCAGAACCCTCACCCCATCCCCCTCTCTGATGAAGGATCTAGGCCCGAAAGGTCAGCTTTTGTGCTCCTGAGATGCTGCTTGGCCTGCGGTGTTCATCCAGCCTCACATTTTATTATCCTGTTATTCTGTAGTCCTCCATTTTAGTTCTGAGATTTGATGAGAATAAATAAACTCTCTAATGGGATATCAAAATTTATCTGAATACAAATAGCTAGAGGAAAAATGTGACTAACACAGGTGAGATTTACCAGTCAATGCTGAAAGATATCATCTGTAAAGAATAAGTAATGAATTTTGTAGATTCTCTTATGGTTTGTTTTATGTCCTATCTCCTCTAAACAAGATTCATTTGACTTTTAATGTAAGAGTGCAACATGAGAGACATATCAACATCAGATTTTCATCACTGGGGTCACTTCTGATACGATGCAATTTGGATGAAAAGTTACAGTTCCAAGATCAAATGGCAAAAGCTTGTATGAAGCACTGTGAAACCATTGAGACAAAAAGCTTGATGAGAATTTGTCACAATACCGTGGTTACAGAGTCCATCAACTGCTCTACTTCATTCTTAAACAGAAACAGCACTCACTAACAGATTATTGAATCATGACAAATAATATAACCAACTTTATCCTATTTAAACATATAATATTCAAATACTGTACTGAAATTAGGAAGGACAATCTTTGTAGATTTTTTCTTCCCTTCCCCATCTGTACCTAATACAAGACAAGCAGTACGTAATATAGGAAAAAGAGAAAGCCATTCAGCCCCCCCAAGTCTGCTCCACCATTTAATACAAACATGGCAGATTGAACATTTCAATGCCCTTTAACCTCAATGTCCCCTCTATTGCACTAGTAACAAAAAAAAACTGAACTTCCACAGGCTCCTGTGGTAGAGAATTCCAAAGATTCACCAAACTCTGAGTAAAAAATTCTTCTCGTCTCAGTACTACACAGCATCACCCCACCCCAACTCAATTTTTAAAGTGAGCCCTCTAGTTTTAGTCTCATCAACCAGGCGAAAAATTGTACGTGCATCTATACTGTTTAACCCTTCAAGTATTTGTAGGTTTCAATCTCCCATTTTTTAATACTCTTGAGTGCACACCCATTTTGACAATCTCTCTTTCAAGGACATTTCTGCCAGCCCAAGAACAAGTCTAGTGAGCCTTCACTACATTCCCTCTATTGCAATTGTATCTTTGCTGAGGTAAGGAACCCTAAAATGCAGAGTTTTCTGGGTGCAGTCTAATAATACTAACATTCCATTTGTCTTCCTAACAGCTGGCTGCATCTGTATGTTAGCTTACAGTGATTTATTAACAAGGATACACTTTTCCATATCTAAATTTCCAAACTCTCTCAAATTAAGAAATACTGTTTTTCTTTAATGGCTTATCTCCTCCAAACAAAGTGGATAACCTCACACTTTCCATATTTTATCATAACTACAATGCTCTTTCCCAAACACTAAGCCTGTTCAAATTGTCCTGAAATTATTTTACACCTTAATCATCACACACAGTCCTGCGTAGTTTTGCATCACCTGCAAATCTGGAAAAAGTACATTTGCTTTCCGTTGTGAACAGCTGGGGCTACAAGAACTGATCCTTGTGGAACCCAATTGGTCATAGTATGCCAACACAAGATTGATCAATTTATTCCCATTTTCTGTCTGTTATGCAATCCTTAATTCATGCCAGAACAGCACCTCCTGTACCATGTGCGTGAATTGTGCTAACCAATCTCCTGTGGGGCGCCTTAGTAAAAGCCTTCTGAAAATCGAAATTTATGACATCCATCATCTCCCCTTTATAATCTTTGTCTGGAAAATTCTCAAAGAAACTCCAACAATTTATCAAATATGATTTTCCATTTATGAGTTCATGCTAACTAAACTCAATTACATCAATTTATCCAAATGTCCATTTAATTTGTCCTCTATGTTAGATTTTAGCATGTTCTCCACAACTGTTGTAAGGCTCACAGATGTGTAGTTCCCTGTTTTTTCCTTACTCCCTTTTTAAATTGAGAGGGACACTTACAAGCTTCTAATCTACAAGATTCATTCCAGGATCTATGGAATTTTGGAACATTGTCACCAATACATTTATTATCTCTATAGCAACCACCTTCAACAGTCTGCAATGTGGGCCATCTCAAATGCAGCCCTATTAAGCTCCTCAATGTAATCTTATTTCTAATAGTAATTTTTTCTACTCACTGGCAGTAATCATTTGTATCTCTAACTCTGGGAGCTTTCTTGTAAAAACAAGTGCCGAGTAATAATTTAGCTTCTCTGCCATTCTTCTATTCCTCAATCTGAATTCTTCTGACTATGCTTTTAATGGAGCTACATTCTTCTTTGTCAAATTTATACCGGTGATAACTTTTATTGTCCATTTTTATGCTTCTTGTTGGATTGCAATCATTTTCTATTCTTCATTTCCTTATGAGTTTATTGATCTTCGGCTGTATTCTAAAGTCTTCCTAACCCTCAGATTTATTAATATTTCTGCTGACTTTATAATCACTTTGTTAATCTTACACAATTTGTCAGTGACAGTTAACTAACCTTTTTTGAGTTTTTAACATCATGAAAGAATATATAATTGTTCTAAATCATGAAATACTTCTTTAAAAACTACTCATTGCCAATGTACAATCTTGCCTTTTACTGTTCTTTCGTCAAGCTCAGCCAACCTGTGCCTCACGCTTTCATAATTTTCTTTATTCAAATTTAACACCTTTGCTTCAGATTGAACAACTTCACTTTAAAACAGTGAAGAAATACATCATTAAAACCGAACAAATTGCGGATGCTGAAAATCCAAAACAAAAACAGAAGCTCTGGAAAAGCTCAGCAGATCTAGCAGCATCAATAGTTAGAAATCAGAGTTAGCCTTTTGGGTCTGGTGATCCTTCCTCAGAACTGCGGTCACTCATTCCTAAAGATTTTTATAATAAAATTATTAATTAGCCCTTTTCATCACATAATACTAGATTCAATTTTTTTTTAGTCAGCTCTTCAACATGCTGCTCTAGAAAACCATCCCCAAGGCACTTCAGGAGCTTGTCCTCCAAAGCTTTAGTGCTGAAATGACTTAACTCAATTAATGTGCACATTGAAGTCACCAATGATTGCTGTGTTGTCTATGTTCCAATATCCTCTCATTTCTTGATAAATACTGTGCCCCACACTGCGTCTACTCTTTGCTGTCTGTAAATACTTCCAAACAATGTCTGACGGCCCTTGCTGTTTAATACGTCTTCCCAAATAGATGCCACAGTTTCTTCCAAACTGAAATCCTCCCTAAATAGTATATTGATCCTGTCCTCTACCATCAGCTCAACTCCACTTACTTTTCTTTCTTGTCCATCCCTTCTAAATGCCGGGTATACCTGACTATTCAGTTCCCAGATCAACATATAGTCATGTTTCTAGAATGGCCACAATATCAAAATCATTTTCTGCCATTTCTGCCTTTAAATCACCTGTACAGTTTTTTGCAAATCATGTTTGCGTGCTGCTCTTTGTCTTTTTAAAATCAAACTACAATTGAGGCATACTTGATGCCTGGCTTCATTTCTTCTGTCTTCTACAAGTTACCCTTGCAATATTTCTACTTCGAATTCCAGAATGGATTGCCCTCACGTTTCCATTCCCTATACTGGTCCATAGCACAGTACTCGGTGCAATTTGCAACTAGAGACTCAATTCAGCCTGTTGTAATCATCAAAACAAAGTCAAAAACATTTAACAATAGGAACTTCAATTCAAACACATTATTGATGTGTCATGATACAGAGGTTATGTTATCATTCAATTTATTTTTCTACATTTCCCTGAAATTACAATACAAGCTACTTATTAAAAAAAATCAAACCACGCAGATGAACTTTAACAGTGTCCAAAATGATCACTACAAATAATATAAACAAGTCAAAAGGTGGATGCAGTTTACATTTTCCTTCCTTCTCTTGCTTGTTTCAGTTGCCCAGATAATTACAATGTAAATTGCTTACAGCACATCTATGCATTTTCCCACTTCCTTGTAATCCATTACAATCAAGCAAATTGGGTCACCCATGGAAGTAGACACTGAAGCCTGAAAAGTATAAAGATAACAAATTAAAGGCTAAATCTCTCTTATGCAAAGCAAATGCTAGGTACCAATCAGTTTAGCTGTTCACAGCTCAGCATTTCTTTGGTATCTACACAATGAGGTTAAAATGTGACTAAATCCTCATGCGTTGGTTGAAAAGAAGTTTCTCCTATAATGAAAACTTAGTTTAACTGGCATAAATGCAGCCTTTATTTGTAAACCATCATCTAAATGGCATCCCAGTCAAGCTGATATGATCTAATTTCCAACACGGAAGATGCATGCAGAAAGAAACAGCAAACTTCCATATGGCATCATCAAGTCAAAGCAGCTTGTCTCACTATTCTGGAAGAACAGATGGTTTTGTCTGACCAGTTATACATGTTGACACGGCTGGTTTATAAGAAAACGCTTGTGATATATTACCATAGAAATGATACAGCCCAGAAGGCAGCCGTTCGGCCTACCTTGTCCATGCTAACTCAAAGACACCCAGATACCCCTTCTAATCCCATCTTGCTGCACACTGCCCATAGCTCTACAGTTTACAGCACTTGAGTTGCAGATACAGAGATTTACAAGAGTTCGGGGTCTCTATCTCCGACACTAACTCATTTCAAACATCCACCACTCTGCATAAACCGAAAATTTTCTTCACATCCCCTCTAATCCTTCTGCCACTTAGCTTGAATTTATGCCCCCCCGGCTTTTGAATCCTCTGCCAAGGGAAACAGGTTCTAGTCTGTCTCATAATTAAGAATTCCTCAATCATGTCGCCCCCTCAGCCCTCTCTGTTCCAAGGAAAACAACCCCAGCCTCTTCAAACTTGCATTGTAGTTACAATTCTCCAGCCCTGGCAGCATTCTCGTAAATCTTCTCTGCAGTCTCTCCAGAGCAATTATGTCCTTTCAATAATGTGTTACCTCTTCATCTGAGTAAACCAAACCACTGCAAGCAGATTTAGGTGTAAGTTCCTCTGTAGTTGTTCTATACAGCTATAGTACTATCACTGTTCATTAATGAAACTGCAACTCAAGTCACCTTTTGTTTCCAGTTCATGAGCTGACCAGCAATCTGCTGCTGCAACCTATACTGAAGAAAATTAAATATGATCCCAACTCAGCTGATGATTGATTTATTACTAATATCTAGAGATGGAAGATTAGACTAAAAGTTTTCATTCATGAACATGAGCAATTACGGCAGTTCACTCTGGAGAACAGACTGTTTTTGTTTTGAAGATAATAAAATGTGAGGCTGGATGAACACAGCAGGCCAAGCAGCATCTCAGGAGCACAAAAGCTGACGTTTCGGGCCTAGACCCTTCATCAGAGAGGGGGATGGGGGGAGGGAACTGGAATAAATAGGGAGAGAGGGGGAGGCGGACCGAAGATGGAGAGTAAAGAAGATAGGTGGAGAAGGTGTGGGTGGGGAGGTAGGGAGGGGATAGGTCAGTCCAGGGAAGACGGACAGGTCAAGGAGGTGGGATGAGGTTAGTAGGTAGCTGGGGGTGCGGCTTGGGGTGGGAGGAAGGGATGGGTGAGAGGAAGAACCGGTTAGGGAGGCAGAGACAGGTTGGACTGGTTTTGGGATGCAGTGGGTGGGGGGGAAGAGCTGGGCTGGTTGTGTGGTGCAGTGGGGGGAGGGGATGAACTGGGCTGGTTTAGGGATGCAGTGGGGGAAGGGGAGATTTTGAAACTGGTGAAGTCCACATTGATACCATATGGCTGCAGGGTTCCCAGGCGGAATATGAGTTGCTGTTCCTGCAACCTTCGGGTGGCATCATTGTGGCAGTGCAGGAGGCCCATGATGGACATGTCATCAAGAGAATGGGAGGGGGAGTGGAAATGGTTTGCGACTGGGAGGTGCAGTTGTTTGTTGCGAACTGAGCGGAGGTGTTCTGCAAAGCGGTCCCCAAGCCTCCGCTTGGTTTCCCCAATGTAGAGAAAGCCGCACCGGGTACAGTGGATGCAGTATACCACATTGGCAGATGTGCAGGTGAACCTCTGCTTAATGTGGAATGTCATCTTGGGGCCTGGGATGGGGGTGAGGGAGGAGGTGTGGGGACAAGTGTAGCATTTCCTGCGGTTGCAGGGGAAGGTGCCGGGTGTGGTGGGGTTGGAGGGCAGTGTGGAGCGAACAAGGGAGTCACGGAGAGAGTGGTCTCTCCGGAAAGCAGACAGGGGTGGGGATGGAAAAATGTCTTGGGTGGTGGGGTCGGATTGTAAATGGCGGAAGTGTCGGAGGATAATGCGTTGTATCCGGAGGTTGGTATGGTGGTGTGTGAGAACGAGGGGGATCCTCTTGGGGCGGTTGTGGCGGGGGCGGGGTGTGAGGGATGTGTCGCGGGAAATGCGGGAGACGCGGTCAAGGGCGTTCTCAATCACCGTGGGGGGGAAGTTGCGGTCCTTAAAGAACTTGGACATCTGGGATGTGCGGGAGTGGAATGTCTTATCGTGGGAGCAGATGCGGCGGAGGCGGAGGAATTGGGAATAGGGGATGGAATTTTTGCAGGAGGGTGGGTGGGAGGAGGTGTATTCTAGGTAGCTGTGGGAGTCGGTGGGCTTGAAATGGACATCAGTTACAAGCTGGTTGCCTGAGATGGAGACTGAGAGGTCCAGGAAGGTGAGGGATGTGCTGGAGATGGCCCAGGTGAACTGAAGGTTGGGGTGGAAGGTGTTGGTGAAGTGGATGAACTGTTCGAGCTCCTCTGGGGAGCAAGAGGCGGCGCCGATACAGTCATCAATGTACCGGAGGAAGAGGTGGGGTTTGGGGCCTGTGTAGGTGCGGAAGATGGACTGTTCCACGTAACCTACAAAGAGGCAGGCATAGCTGGGGCCCATGCGGGTGCCCATGGCCACCCCCTTAGTCTGTAGGAAGTGGGAGGAGTCAAAAGAGAAGTTGTTGAGTGTGAGGACGAGTTCCGCTAGGCGGATGAGAGTGTCGGTGGAGGGGGCCTGGTCGGGCCTGCGGGACAGGAAGAAGCGGAGGGCCTTGAGGCCATCTCCATGCGGAATGCAGGTGTACAGGGACTGGACGTCCATGGTGAATATGAGGTGTTGGGGGCCAGGGAATTGGAAGTCCTGGAGGAGGTGGAGGGCGTGGGTGGTGTCACGGACATAGGTGGGGAGTTCCTGGACCAAAGGGGAGAAAATGGAGTCCAGATAGGTGGAGATGAGTTCGGTGGGGCAGGAGCAGGGCCCCCAACACCTCATATTCACCATGGACGTCCAGTCCCTGTACACCTGCATTCCGCATGGAGATGGCCTCAAGGCCCTCCGCTTCTTCCTGTCCTGCAGGCCCGACCAGGCCCCCTCCACCGACACTCTCATCCGCCTAGCGGAACTCGTCCTCACACTCAACAACTTCTCTTTTGACTCCTCCCACTTCCTACAGACTAAGGGGGTGGCCATGGGCACCCGCATGGGCCCCAGCTATGCCTGCCTCTTTGTAGGTTACGTGGAACAGTCCATCTTCCGCACCTACACAGGCCCCAAACCCCACCTCTTCCTCCGGTACATTGATGACTGTATCGGCGCCGCCTCTTGCTCCCCAGAGGAGCTCGAACAGTTCATCCACTTCACCAACACCTTCCACCCCAACCTTCAGTTCACCTGGGCCATCTCCAGCACATCCCTCACCTTCCTGGACCTCTCAGTCTCCATCTCAGGCAACCAGCTTGTAACTGATGTCCATTTCAAGCCCACCGACTCCCACAGCTACCTAGAATACACCTCCTCCCACCCACCCTCCTGCAAAAATTCCATCCCCTATTCCCAATTCCTCCGCCTCTGCCGCATCTGCTCCCACGATAAGACATTCCACTCCCGCACATCCCAGATGTCCAAGTTCTTTAAGGACCGCAACTTCCCCCCCACGGTGATTGAGAACGCCCTTGACCGCGTCTCCCGCATTTCCCACGACACATCCCTCACACCCCGCCCCCGCCACAACCGCCCCAAGAGGATCCCCCTCGTTCTCACACACCACCCTACCAACCTCCGGATACAACGCATTATCCTCCGACACTTCCGCCATTTACAATCCGACCCCACCACCCAAGACATTTTTCCATCCCCACCCCTGTCTGCTTTCCGGAGAGACCACTCTCTCCGTGACTCCCTTGTTCGCTCCACACTGCCCTCCAACCCCACCACACCCGGCACCTTCCCCTGCAACCGCAGGAAATGCTACACTTGTCCCCACACCTCCTCCCTCACCCCCATCCCAGGCCCCAAGATGACATTCCACATTAAGCAGAGGTTCACCTGCACATCTGCCAATGTGGTATACTGCATCCACTGTACCCGGTGCGGCTTTCTCTACATTGGGGAAACCAAGCGGAGGCTTGGGGACCGCTTTGCAGAACACCTCCGCTCAGTTCGCAACAAACAACTGCACCTCCCAGTCGCAAACCATTTCCACTCCCCCTCCCATTCTCTTGATGACATGTCCATCATGGGCCTCCTGCACTGCCACAATGATGCCACCCGAAGGTTGCAGGAACAGCAACTCATATTCCGCCTGGGAACCCTGCAGCCATATGGTATCAATGTGGACTTCACCAGTTTCAAAATCTCCCCTTCCCCCACTGCATCCCTAAACCAGCCCAGTTCATCCCCTCCCCCCACTGCACCACACAACCAGCCCAGCTCTTCCCCCCCACCCACTGCATCCCAAAACCAGTCCAACCTGTCTCTGCCTCCCTAACCGGTTCTTCCTCTCACCCATCCCTTCCTCCCACCCCAAGCCGCACCCCCAGCTACCTACTAACCTCATCCCACCTCCTTGACCTGTCCGTCTTCCCTGGACTGACCTATCCCCTCCCTACCTCCCCACCCACACCTTCTCCACCTATCTTCTTTACTCTCCATCTTCGGTCCGCCTCCCCCTCTCTCCCTATTTATTCCAGTTCCCTCCCCCCATCCCCCTCTCTGATGAAGGGTCTAGGCCCGAAACGTCAGCTTTTGTGCTCCTGAGATGCTGCTTGGCCTGCTGTGTTCATCCAGCCTCACATTTTATTATCTTGGAATCTCCAGCATCTGCAGTTCCCATTATCTCTGATACTGTTTTTGTTTTGAAAATGCTTTTTCTAAAATAAAACATAACAACTTTCGGGGGTTGTTATTAAACGCCTATAATATGTTCTGCAACATACAACATACGAGTCAATTTCAAAAACATGAAACTCACTCCATAAAGCAAAGTAGATGTACCAACAACAAATGGACTCTTGCCGTTCAAGAAGTCAGCTCACCACCATCTTCTGAAGAAAAATTAGGGATGGGAAATAAATGCTGACCTGAACAACTGATAAGCACTGCGCTGCTACAATACTAACTACTGCTCATAAGACAGGAAAGGCACATTGATAAGAAAGCAAGGCTTCGAAACACTTCATCCATTTACCTTTGCATTGAAGAATTAAGCACACCGTTGAAGTGCAGGAACAGTGCAATGGTTAAATTATTTTTCTAAATATTAAATTTTGTAGCTGATTATGAAAAGATCAAAACTTAGTGGAAAGGCTGAACTGTATGAGATTTTAGCTTATTCCAATTTTACATAAGAGGCACTGTAAATTAGATACAAACATTCTCCCAGAGTTCGAGTCAAGCCCGGAAAAAGACGGCAACAAAGTTTCTTCAATCCGTTGTTTGTAAAATAAATTAGTTTGGGGAATCTCAAACAAATTCAGAACGGACATAAACCTAACAGAAAATAACCTCAAATTTGGTAATGACGGGTAAAATTTTGACTACTGTTTCTTGCTATGCATCAGGAGCATGTTTGCAAAAGAAGTAAGTACTCCCCAAAACTGCAACTATTACAGATACCTGACAAATCCGACTCTTTTGGAAAGCTTAGAAAAACTGTATTGTGGAATCACTGGCAAGTTTCAGATTCAGTCATTTAAATTTGATTAATTCTTTGTCTAAAGAGCTGCAAGTGCACAACACTCTGTCAAGCTTCATCACCGATATCCTTTACTCATATTTTTATCTGCTAGACTGTGCAAGTGGTTTAATTTAAATATCTTTATGATGGCCTTCTTGATTATAGTTGACTGACAGCCAACCCAATGCTGGTGTGAATGCTGACAGTGTTGCAAATATTCAGCTATTCTCAATCCCGGCATTACCATCACCTGCATTTCTTTCAATGAGAGCTGTCAATATAATTGAGGCTCTTAGCCTCCAATTATCGAGATGCCCAGACACACGAACAATAGTAAGAAGGGTTGCATCCCAAGACTGTGGAAGAAGTGGATCAGCACGGACAAGGGTTGGCTTTCAGCAGCTCCCAATCCTAAAACGGAATACTTTGGAAAGGTACTGAATGTCTCTGATGAAGGCCTTAGACAAGAATATTTGGCCACTTCAAGGCATCATCTGGCGATGAGGTGGGAAGGCTGGCCAATATAATGGCTCCCCCCACCACCACCAAACTCTACACGAGGTTAAGTAGAAGATTCCATCCGACATGTTTGCTCTGAGCAAGTCCTTTTGTAATATTTTAAGATGTCCTAAAACTCCAAAACATTGTGATGAAAAGACTGAAATGACAACAAAGATCCAAAGTCACAATTGTTATAACAATCCAATATTTACTATAAATAGCTACCACTTTTAGAATTGTGCAAGCGGAATTCAAGTCTGATGTTGCTGACCGAGCCAATACTTTAAGGAATTCAAGTCTGAATCATGTAATAAAAATAGGGAAGCTACTCCTGGTCGGTCAATACAACTGGAAATGCATTAGAAATTACACACGTGCATTACGTCTACCATAGCCCAGCAAAGTTACAATAGGGGTCAGTGAGGATTTTTGATCTCAATGTTAATTTTGTTTTTACAATACACTGAAATCTGATACAATGTAAACAAACCATTGTTTTAAAGATACAATGTTTCTTTAACTGCTTAATTAAGACAGATATTAATATTGACCTTCGACAATAACTGTCAAGTACATTCCTTCATTCACCTCTGCCAAAATAAAACAATATTTGAATGAGTACAAATCAATTTAAGTGTACAGACTAGTGACAACTCTAACTGGATTGTGGTGAAGAAATACATGAATGCTGATTTAACGTGATGTATTTTTCTGGTAAAGTAATAGGTGGAAGATTTTCAAAACTTCGTTCAGCTCTACACACAATTTGTGTTCCTAGCACTCAAAATTCTCAACCGTTACTGTGAATTCTTTAAACTAGGCATTAAAGTAATTTCTGCCATTTTATCATCAGCTTTTTAAAAAAAATACTACCACTAGCATGTTAACAGCTAAGAACATGTTCACTCACATTCTGTTGCTTGGGATAATTTTCTGGCCATTACGAAACCATGTCATTTGTGGTTGTGGATAGCTGCTGATATCTGGAGATTTTAACAGCGCAGCCTGACCCTGTGACACTGTAATACGTTTGTTGCCTCCTTCAAAATTTCCCATGTCTATAGGAAAAAAAAGAGAGAAGTTTCAAATGAGAAAATTTGTGAATAGACCATGTCGCCAACACTACTTCTGTAATTAAAACATTAAGGAACAAACTAAACAGGATAAAGAATTCAAAGATATTCAAAGAAGATTTACTCCTGCAATCCAATGGGATCAACTTTGTAGACTACTAATAATAAACAGCATTACAAAGTCAAAGAACAACTACCATGTAATTCTAGTCATCTATTCTAAGTAGTTTTCTTTCCTTTCTTTGGTACTGTATTCCATCCCCAGTTTAAGAGGACCAGCTGTTAAACTACAGCTTAAGCAAGCACCACTTGACTCCTCTCCTTCAAAGGACAAAATTACAGAACTACATACATGTATCATTTTGTCCTCAACACGCACGAGTATACAGAGAAACTGCAGACTATAAAAGGAGCATTTCATTAATAATTAAACTTTGGAGGTTTTCATTGTTAGTTCAAATTTTAAACTCACATCGTGCAAAGATATATACAATTTCTAAAATTAATTTTTATTTTGTGAATAAGTGAAAAATTGAACAGCTAAAATTAAAGATATAATTCTTCCATATTTACAGTTTGTTAGTTAAGATTTGCTCTGTTTGCTTTTGTTAGCCATCAGCTTCATATGTTTAAATTGTCACAAACAGTAAAATCCTTAATTCAGAATTAATGTTGTCAGAATTGTAATAACGTCAGCTAGGTAGACCACACAGAATGAGTTCCCCGAATGGACCAGGTTAACAGCCCCAGTCAGGGAGCGCTGGCTGACAGATATACACAGGAGCGTCAGACTCTGAGAGCTAGCTCAGAGAAAGCTGGATCAGCGTTAAGGACTTTCCACATGTAAAATAAAGGGTAACTTGGTGATAGGATACTCTATGAAATTATTTCAAATATTACTACAACTTAATGTCTGACTTCAGAAATCATCCTATTTATGTAATGACAGTGGGATTATTACAATAACTCTGGCTTTTAAAATTTATTAGAAGGTATTTCCTCCATGAAATTCTAACCTTTTTTTACTGTCAGCCCATATTGAAGTTAAACTGTCAGTTTTAAACTTGGTCTTGAAAGTGAAATTCTACTTAGAGTTTCAGCCAACATTTCCTAGAGCTGACAGATTGCTAATTAGATTACATATGACCTATATTTAAGTAGCTATTAGCTAACATACCCAGTTACTTTATTATGCACAAAAATTCCTAAATACAAGTAAATATAACTGCATTAAGATTTCTCTCCCAAGCTTAAATCACTTACATACTTTCGAACAGTGAAGTTTAACTAGAGCTCCAAGTTTATGCATGAAATAAAAGCACAGTAATTCAGTCAACAACTGTATCGGCCCCTCCAAGTTGTATCGGCCCCTGCCCTTCCCTTGGGCAACACTGGTGGCGTGGAGAGGGGAGATGTGCTGCAGGGGTAACTGCCGACCTCTCATAAAACCCTGCCCAGGCCTGCGCCCTGGAGAGGACACTCCAGCGTCGCCTCACCGCGGCGGCAAAACACGGAAAGCAGCAGTCTACAAGCCTCACTCAATTGGTGTAGAGCAAGGCGCCAGGGGTTGCTTTCGACAGAGGGAGAGGCCATTGCACCTCACTGGACAGCTACCGCCCACCTCAAGCTGGGCAGCCCCCAGCTAATTAGGTGCTGTCCCGTCACAGTCCGCCAGCTCCACTGGGTGCATGGGGCTTAGGGTTACAAGTGTCCTCAATAGCAGACTGTAAACAATGCACCAAGCAAAACAACAAGGAAACGAGGAAAGAAGCCAGCATTCAGACTTGGATGCTGGAACATACGGACCATGACAACTGGTCTATCAGACGACCTTGAAGAGATTAGTGACACCCGCAAGACAGCACTGATTAGCAACGAACTGCTACGACTCCAAGTGGACAGTGCAGCGCTTCAAGCGACAAGGCTCCCAGAATCGGGGTCCTTACGTGAGAGAGACTATACCTTCTGCTGGCAGGGGAAAGGCATAGACAAGACCAGAGAGCATGGTGTCAGCTTTGCTGTGAATAACTCACTGTTGAAGTTGGTGGAACCCAGCAAGGATGGATCAGATCGGATCCTCTCACGTTGACTGCTCACCTTCGATGGGCCTGTCAACCTTATCAGTGCTTATACCCCAACCCTCTATTCCACACAAAATGCAAAGGATGAGTTTTACGACCAGCTTTCAAGAAAAATACAGGCAATCCGAATCAGGAACCGTTGCTGCTACTTGTCAGCTTCAAGGCCAGAGTGGGTACTGACCACGACTCCTGGCCAGGCTGTCTGGGACGGTATGGGATTGACAACATGAATGAAAATGGACAATGAGTGCTCGAGCTTTGCATGCTCCATGAACAATGTGTCACCAACACCTACTTCCAGGCCAAAGCTCAGGACAAAGTTTCATGGCAACATCCCCGCTCCAAACACTGGCACCAGCTAGACCTGATCCTCACAAGACGCAGCCACCTGAAAAATGTGCTCATGATTCGGTCCTTTCAGAGTGCCTACTGTGACATGGATCACTCCCTGGTTTGTTGCAAACTCAGACTCCAACAAAGAAGGTGCACTATGCCAAACCTGCAGCCAAGCAGCGTATCAATGCTACTACAACACAACTTGCAGACAAAGCGGCAGTGTTCATCAAGTCATTGGAGGATACCCTCCTTGCAGACCCACCAGAAGGAGCTGCTTAGCAGAGATGGGACTCTCTAAGGGGCACTATCCACAGCACTGCGTTGAAGACCTTCAGGAAGAAGCAGAGCAAGACACTGGACTAGTTCGAAGCAAACGCGAATGAGCTCAACGCGACCACTGAGGCGAAGCATGCTGCACTGCTGAAACACAAACATCAACCTACCCAGGTAACACTGCAAACGCTGAGGACAGCAAGAAACAATGCACAGAAGACAGCCAGATGCTATGCAAATAACTACTGGTTACAACTATGCGAAAGCATCCAGTTATCATTTGACACAGACAACATACGTGGAATGTATGAGGGTTCAAGAAAGCCATCGGTCCAACCCAGAGCAAGACAGTTCCACTAAAGTCCAGGACAGGCGAGATCAGCAAAGACAAAAGCCAGCAGATGGAGAGATTGGTGGAGCATTACTTCGAACCCTACTCCAGGGAAAACGGCATCTCGGACAATGTGTTAGACACCATGGAATGCCTACCAGTCATGGAGGAGCTGGACGCATCTGACAACTGCTGACAAGCTGAGCGGAGCCATCAAGCTTACCCACTGGGAAAGCACCAGGGTTGGATGGCATCCCACCAGAGGTCATCAAATGTGCAAAGTGAGTTCTGCTTTTAGCCACTTGCTGGAACTACTGTGCCCGTGCTGGGAAGAGGGAATGGTGCTACAAGACATGAGAGACTGCAACACTGTCATGCTCTATAAGAACAAAGGGGACAGAAGCGACTGTAACAACTACAGAGGAATCTCACTGCTGAGCGTCGTTGGGAAGGTCTTCGCCCGCAAGGCCCTGAACAGACTACAGAAAATCGCCGAAAGGGTATACCCCGAATCCCAGTGTGGTTTCAGGTCAGAACACTCCACAATCGACAAGATCTTCTCCCTCCGACAGCTGCAAGAGAAATGCTGAGAGCAAAGACAACCACTCTTTGTCGCTTTCATTAACCTCCTGAAGGCATTCGACCTTGTGAGCAGAGGCGGCTTGTTCAACATCCTCGCCAGGATTGGTTGTCCTCTGAGACTCCTCGGAATAGTCCAATTGTTTCACGCGGATATGAAAGGCGTCGTTCAATCTGACGGCTCTTCTTCGGAGGCTTTCAACATCCGCAGTGGTGTGAAGCAGGGCCGCGTGCTTACCCCCACCATGTCAGCATCTTCTTCGCAGTCATGCTGAAACACGCATTTAGAACATCAACTGATGGTGTCTACCTCCACACCAGATCGGACGGAAGGCTGTTCAGTCTGTCCCAGCTGAGGGCAAAATCCAAGGTTCGTGAAGTACCCATTAGAGACATGTTGTTGCAGACGACGCAGCGTTGGCAGCACACTCTGAAGAGTAACTGCAGTGCGTTAAGGACAACCTCTCAAGTGCCTGCCAGGAATTCAGACTGACCATTAGCCTGAAGAAGACCAATGTGCTGGGTCAAGGCATTGAGCACCCCCCTGTCATCACCATCAACAACTACGAGCTGGAGGTAGTCCACAAATTCGCATACCTCGGCTCCATCATCACAGACAGCCTCTCCCTGGACTCCGAGATCAACAGGCGGATTGGATGAGCAGCCTCCACATTTGCCAGGCTGACCGAGAGAGTCTGGAAGAACAAAAAGCTGACTACTAACAACACGATTGCAGTCTACAGGGTGTGCATCCTCAGTATACTGCTTTATGGCAGTGAGACCTGGAGCCTCTACTCCAGACAAGAGCGGCGTCTCAACGCTTTCCACCTTCGCAGCCTGAGACGCATTCTGGACATCAAGTGGACCGAACGAGTCATCAACACCGAAGTCCTCACCCGTGCCCAGGTACCCAGCCTCTTCACCCTACTCCAACAACGCCGCCTCCGCTGGTTGGGTCACGTACATCGTATGCTGGATAGGAGGATCCCGAAAGATGTGCTGTACAAGTAATTGGCCATCGGCAAGAGAGCACGAGGACGACCTCATCTTCGTTTCAAAGACTTCTGCAAAAGGACATGAAGTCAATGGACGTGGACGTCAAGAGATGGGAAGACGTCGCAAACGATCCCTCACACTCATGATGGGAACTACGCAAAGGGCTGGAGCGAGGAGAGGAGAAACTGAGGCTTGCCGCTGAGGAAAAGCGTGCCCAACGGAAAGACAGTAACATGGCAACACTGGAGAAGAGTGTAATGCAGTCACTGCAACCGAGATTGTCATTCCTGTGCGGGCCTGTACAGCCACAACAGGCGCTGCGCTATTATCAGCAGCTGAATCAAAACTCTCCAGGCGCAGATCCATAGTCTCTCAAGACTGACGGATGCCACAACAACAACAATTCAGTCATACAAAAAGCTGTCACATTTTCACTGTATTTTGACTCCTTAACGGAGAGGTCCTTTGAGAAGATAGGGGTGGAAGGACTTAGATCAAATCCTGTCAACATAAAAATTGTCAATGATCTGTAGTATTGTAACCAAATTAGGGGAGGAAGAGAGACAGACATGGAGACCCACAGAGCAAGAAAGAGAGAGAGAGAGGCAGGGGCGGGGAGAGAGAGACAGGAGGGTGAGAGGGGAGTGAGGGGGAGAGAGAAATGGAGATAGACACACAGAGGCGGGGAGGAGAGAGAGACACACAGAGGCGAGGGTGGAGAGAGAGACACACAGTGGCAGGGGAGGAGAGAGACACACACGGGGAGGAGAGGAAACAGAGACACACAGCCGGGGGGGGGAGAAGAAAGAGGGAGAGAAACACAGTGAGAAAAACTCACAGAGCGAAAGCCAGAGACAGAGATATACACACAAAGAGGGGGAGAGAAAGTCACGGGGGAGACATCGGGGTGGGCGGTCACAGGAGGGGGAAGAGAGGCATGGGATGTGGAAGAGGCACCATGGAAGAGCCAGACAGACAGACAGACACACACACACATGCACATAGCAAGGGCGCAAGACACGCACGCACACGCACACAGGGAGGGCAAGAGACGGACACGCGCACAGAGAGGGCGAGAGATGCACACGCACAGGGAGAGCGAGACAGAGAGGGGGCGTGAGAGTGGGAGACAGGGAGGGGGAGAGGGTGACATGCACAGGGAGGGGGGTGGGCGAGACACACACAGGGCAGATGAGACAGAGAGGAGGAGGGTGAGTGGGAGACACACATGGGGAGTGGGAGATAGGGATGGGGAGCAGGAGTGGGAGTGGGAGTCAGAGAGGGGGAGGGGGAGAAGCGAACAGAATTTTATACAGGATGGGAAGACAATATTGATTGCTTGGTGATGGACTTTGATTGGTCAAGGTCTTGCAATGGAGAATTCACCACTTCAGTGATGTCTGACAGTTAACTGGCGAGCTTTAATTCAATTTCAACAAATCGATTTTAGCTTGTCAAGGCAGTTCTCTAGGACCAAACCAGAGAATGGCTTTCATATATGCTATTCAGTTGAAAGAGGCAGAAAGTGCATTCAAGGTCTTGCCTTCTGTAAATAGCTATATGCGCAATGATTTTCTAAATTAATGTTCAAAGTCTCACATCGTCTTCATAATGGGATACAAAAAGAACTGGAGATCATGTTGAAGATGCAGAGCAATTACATTACGATAATGAATATAAGAATCAACTACCTGTAAAATACAATATTCAAACTGTAAAACACAAATACTATGTACTGCTCCCTAACTTGGCTATGGTATTTATGTCTCAGTCCTTTAACTCAAATGGTTTTCTTTATAGAACACATTATTTGACCTTCACAAATTTTCTGCCCTCTAAAATTGTATTTTCATAAGCAGATGGCATCTATTCATCTTGTGTTTTCTCTTAGGTCTATTCTTTCTGTGCAAGATTAGATCTTATGTAAACTGGCATTTCCCCAAAGTAGGAATCATACTGTTCCTTTTGCTGTCCTCAACTGGTATCCACGCACTGCACTTTCTAGTAGGACCTGGGTGGCAATAAGTTATTTACCCATGTGTGAATTTTGCATTCACATTACTATGGCAATACATCCATACTTTCCTTTCTGTATACCACCGTAGTATATTAAAGCTGTGCTCAACATTTCCCATGAATTGCTGAGAGATCACAGTTCCCCTCTTCATTAAACCACCTCCTCAGTCAATCACATTTTTCCCCCATTTTTAACACAGTCATCACACATCAATTAAGTTAATCAAAACTAAAAAGAAGTAGAAATTTGAAGGATTTGTTGAGTGAGAGCAGAGTGTGGACCTACTACCTTGAAAAATAAACTAAACCATGACAACAGACTCACACAAAGGTACAGGTAATGGAAGATCCTCAGACAGCACCTTCCAAACTTTGAGCCACTTCCATCAAGAAGGACACAGGCAGCAGATACATGGGAATATCAACATCTGGAAATTCCCCTCCAAGGCATTCGCCACCCTGATTTGGAAATATATTGCCATTCGCTGAGTCAAAATCTTGGAATTCCTTTCCGAAAGGCATTGTGGGTCAACCCGTAGCAGGTGGACTGCAGACGTTCAAGAAGGCAGCTCAGTACTACCTTTTCAAGGGCAACTAGAGGCCGACAATTAATGCTGCCTGACCAATGATGCTCACATCATATGGATGAATAAAAGAAAGTCCAAGGCCAATTATATAGCAGTACTGTGTTTCTTTGACAGTAGTAAAGTTTCTAGATTTTAAGTTCTCAATGAGGTCATTTTCCCAAGTTTATTTTCCATCAGTGCTGAAAAGAACGATAGATAAGCTTCCTGTATGCTTACTGTTAACAGTCCATGTTGCTTCCACTTTTATGCTCATAGACTGTTGTTGATATATAATTCTTTTGCAGATTCTGATGTCTGTCATTATGACATTTTAAGTTGGATAAATGCAGGCAACCTTTCATGTTTCCATGCTGTATGACCCTGAGAGCAAATTTCTTCATGCCTCACTGATTTTTACTGCCTCTTGATTAAAAAGTTAATTCCAAGGCAGCCAATTTTGTGTTTCCATGTGGATTATCTAGGCTTGTCAGGTGATCAAAGCAGCCATTTTAAGTCCTTTTAAAACCCATTTTTAATCTCAGGAATTAAAGTCAAATGATGAAAGTTGAATATTGATATCTTAATAACCATTAAACCCTTCACCATCATTGACCATTTTTTCCAAGCTATGCCCATAAAAGTTTGATGTCATTATCCAGAAATCTGTAGATCTCTACCTTGAATATAATCATTGACTGAGCTTCCACAATCCTTCGGGGTGCAGAATTTGAAAGATTTAATACTTAGTTAAGAATTTCCTCTTCATCTAAGTTCCGGATGCTTTCCCATCATTCTGATGCTCTGCCTCCTGGTTCTCAATGCCTCCTCCCACACCCACACCCGCATCATCAATACTCCTTAATTTCTCACCATTTCAGAAATGCTCTCGACTTGCATTCCTCCTACCAAACTAACTGCCTCACACCTTTCCACATTATATTCCATCAACTATGTTCTTGCACCCTCACACATCCTGTCCAAACCTTTTGAAGGGTCTTTGTATCATCATTCCTCTGCAATCGCAGTATTACATTTGGTCCCCACATCCAAATTAATAACGTATCTTGTCAACAGTTGGGTACCAAGCACAGATTGTTGTGGTAATCCCTAGTCATAGCCTGCCGTCCCAACCTCATGTTCCTACTTTGTTTTCTTTGTTTTACCTAAACTTCATTCGATGACAGTCAACTACCCCTTAATCCACAAACTCTGGTTTTGTTTACTAACATCCAATATCAGACTTTATCAGGAGTTGTCTGAGAACCCAATGCATCTATTATCTCCACACCTACTTCTTTCAACAAACTTGTCATATCAGCAGCAGCAAACAGAAAGGTTCACTGGCTCCTGAGGACTCTGCAACTTACACGGAGCTCACGTGAGCTCAAATCTGCAGCACTGCTCCCCCACTCCCGACCCAGAACCCAACACACTGATTGACACATTGGGGTCTGCAGGTGTGGCTGATCATCCAGAATCTGCAAATTTCTTTAGGCCTGCTCTTAGCAGGAATGTAGCCCTTCAAACAAACAGGAATGCAAAATAATTCTTGCGCCTTCAGTACAGTAAATCTTACTACTACCCACACCAAACCCCACCCCCTCACCTGCTCATGTCTGACATCTTCAGCCCATTAATATCAGACAAATGCTGGGGAATTAAGTTGGTGTGGAAGGAGAGATATAGAAATTGAAGCGTAACTATGATATTGGAGAGCTGTGTTAAAACTAAATGAGAAAATTTCTCCCCATCTTAAAAAGAGAACCCCTTCTTCTTAAGCGGTGTCCTCTAATTCTAGTCTCCCCAACAAATGGAAACATGAATGCTTCGGAATTAGGAACAGGGGTAGGTAAGTTTGCCCTTTAAGCCTCTTTTACAAGGGGCGCTATCCTTTCAGCAACTAGCCTGTCAAGTACTGTGAGGATTTCCCACATGTCAACAAGACCACTACCCCTCATTCTTCTAAGCTCCAATGGATGCACAGTGCATAGTAGCAGTAGTGTGCACCATCTACAAGATGAAACTTCCAATAATCCTGTGGTAGTACCTCCAAACCAGTGACCTCTACCATTGAGAAATTCAAGGATTGCAGACACATAGGAACAGTGCCATCTCAAAAGTTCCTCTCCAAGCCACGTGACATTTTGGCCTGTAACTACATCATCATCCCTTCATCATTGCTGGGTTAAAAACCTTAATTAATCTCCCAAAGAGCATGTGGGTGTATCCACAGGACAGAGACTGCAAAAGATCATAATGGTTGGTTACCATCACCTTCTCAAAGGTAATTAGGAATGGGAAGTAAATATGGGTCTTGCGAATGACATTTGCATCTCATATTTTAAAAAAACTTTAGGATCTAATGAAACCAATGTATGTGAGAACTGCATGGGAATTTAGAGCTTGCACAGATGTTCAGCCATGATCTTGTTAAATGACAGAGTAGACATGAGAGTCCATATCTAATCTGCATGCCTTTGTGAATCAGGATGATTGTGCTTGAAAAACTGAGGTGTATCAGGATGAAGAACATGGGAGGGCTGGATGGAGAATAGGGGCATGGCCTTGGGAAGGGCAGGACTGATGAAGAACAGGACTAAGAGAGAGCAGGGAGCCAAGGCAAGAAGAGTGCGAACAGGGGAAGAGCAGGAGAGAAGGGTTGGATGGAGAGCAGGAGATGGAACTAGATTAACAGCAATGGAGTGACCAGAAAGCCAGGTTTTGGTCTTGATTGAGAAAGACACTGCTGCACCTCACTGCACAAGTCAGCTTTCTTAGCGATCAATGTGAAGACCAAACAGTGCAAACAACTCCTTGCCAAAAGCCTCAATTTAGAGTCAGATTTGCTATATCTGGTGCACTGATTCCAGAATTCCAAACTTTGGGAAAAATTAAATATTGCAAAGATTAACTCTAAATAGCAACAGATGTTTGTGACATAAAAATACCACAAGTTACTTAAACAACATTAGAAGCAAAAGTACTTTCTACTGTGTTTGGTGCATGTGGCTAAAACAACACCTCCTTACAATACCTGTGGACAGGCAGTGATTTCAATTGGACCACACTGCTACAGTGCAGAACAGCTGATAACAGCAAGTAAAGATGTTATCCTGTGCTTTAGCAGAGAGATTAATGTATGACAACAGTCATAACCTTGTCTAGTTATTTTAAGTCACCAGTGCTAATGAGACTATGTGGCAATGGTGGTTCATTAAGGGAGGAAATACAGACTACGAAAAGCAAACTACTACAGATGCTGGAGAATTAAAACCACAAAGTACTGGAAAAACCCAGTGGGTAAACTGCATGTTTGATTGTCCTGGTTAACTAATGTAGTTAACATCGGGAAGAAACTTGCAAGATTCAAATAACCATTTTTGGATAAGGTCTTATTCCATGAATTGAGTTACAAGATATCAATCATTTCTAGTGAATAAAGTTGGCATCAAAACAAGTCAAATATTACCTGTTTTTTAATTTCTTGTTTATCGTTCTACACTGTATCCTCAGACAGGACACCAGATGGTATGCTGCCTCCCTGACGCCAGGATCAAGGATGTCACTGAACAACTAGAGGACATTCTGAATAGGGATGGTGAAAAGGCAGCGTTTGGAGCCCATGTCAGTAGTAGCAATATGATTAAAACAGGGACAAGGTCCTGCAAGCAGAATATAGGGATCATGGGAGTAAATTAGAAAGCAGGCAGAACCTCAAAAGGTAGTAATCTTATGATAGTGAGATCGGAAATTGGAGATGTCACAATGGCGGATCAGAACCATAGATTTCTTAAGGACATACTGAAGTTCAGGATAAGACGTGTCTTTTTAAAGACTACAAGCTAAGCCTGGCTGATAATCTACCTCTTAAGCATGGAATTTGACTGCCAAACGATTCTCCACCTGAACCCTAGAAGGTCACTCATTGTAGGGTACAACAGAAGCTTCAAAGAGACAGACTTCAAAAAGTAGAAATGCAAGGCAATGTAATCATCAATTCTCATCAGGAAAACATCTCCTGCGGGTTATATTCCAAACTCAAGACATGAGATAGAAGACATGCTTGTATTTTACCCTTTCAGGAATACAAGAAAAGGTGTTTGGAACAGGAGTGCAAATGCTGACCTGTTTCTGTTAGACAACCAGTTTGCTGTGAAGGTGCTTTAAATATTGCAAACCAGTAATCATCATAAGAAAACAGGACTGTAATTTCCACTAACCTATAAAATGAAGAATATTGAAACTGACTGCCCACACTTTCATCCAATACAGACACTGCAACATTCCATCATCTATAGCTCACAGAACTCAAGAGTCTGCTCATTATTGTATCGGGGATAATAGGAACTGCAGGTGCTGGAGAATCCGAGACAACAAAGTGTAGAGCTGGATGAACACAGCAGGCCAAGCAACATCTTATGAACGTAAAGCTGACGTTTCGTCCAGCTCTACACTTTGTTGTCTCAGTTTGCTTCATATATCTGTTTCAACAGTTCTTTCTTTTTGGGCGTGTGTGTGTGTGCGTGCTTGTGTGTGCGTGCTTGTGTGCACGCACTTGTGCGCGTGCATTATTGTGTCTTCTTGCCTTTTGCAGCTAATAAACTTGCATCAAATCAAGGAAGCTTGGTTAAAGGGACTTATTCACAAATATAAATTCAATTGGTCTGGGTCAGAGGCATCCGCAAGGGGAAATATCCTTTTTAAAATGAGCCTTATCGTGACAAACCAACAGGGCAAGTGAAAAAGGCAAGAAATTCAGTGATTGGTTCTCATTTGAGAGCCTGACAATTTGGAGTATCCAATCTATAACTATAATAAATTGGTGAAATTCACCCGGAGCTGGTTGTAACAGAAAATAGACCAAATGACTGAGTAGCAGGAAAGATGGCATAAAGGTAATAATTTAGATTCCTGAAGCTGGAGACCAATTCTGGGAGCTGAAACATGCACAAGTTGCACTCAGACCAACATGCATGCAGAGGCATTTGTTAGTACTGCAGCAGAGGTTTTAAAATAGATTGGCAGGGATAGAAAACTGAGTGTGGAGACACAAAGGGAAACAAAGATGGAAAAATAGCAAGCAAAAGTGAAAGACAGAGAAACAAGGGCAAGCAGCAAACAGGGCTACAGGAGAAAAACAGATTTATAATGGTTAAAAAAGCAAATCTAATGATACTGTGTGGGTGAAAGCACAGTGCATTTGCAATAGGGGAGATGAATTTTCAGATCAAATCATTGTAAACGGGAAGAGTAGGATGGCAATAACTGAGATATGGCTGCAGGGCGGTCGAACCTTGAACCTGAACATGCACGAGTATTTAATATTTAGGAAAAACAGCTAAAAAGAAAAGGAAGTGGAATGCCATTGTCAGGAGGGTGAAATCAGTACAATAATGAAAAAAAAGGCTCAACAAATCGCGTTGTACTATCAGTTTGGGTGAAGTTAATAAGCACCATCGGGCAAAAGTGGTAATACAGGGGACACCATTAAACAGAAAATTAGAGATGCAGGCATCAAGATGAATGGGGAGAGGGTGTTAGAGGGTCACAAGTATACTGAACAGCGCAGCATGTTCAAAGGGCCAAACAGTGCGTTCTTGCTCCTATTTTCTATGTTTCTACAAAGGTACTTAATTTATATCATCTGCATGGAAGTTTACTTTGGAATGACCATGCTGGAAATTGGATCATTTGCCACTGTTGTTTCAATAAATAAGCTATTTCAAAGAAGTCATGAAAATGAAGTTTTAATGGCATTTCTTACAATACAAAGCAAACAAAGTTGTTTATGTGCACAACTTAGATACTGTGCATCTTAGATACTGGTACAGAAGTGACATCCACTTACATGCAACTTGTACTTGTGTTTTCTTCTGAAGAAGTGCTCCACGTCTGTTCCGCACAACACACTGATAAAACCCAATGTCTGACTGCTGAAGGGATGGAATAACATACCTTGGACAAGAAAAAATGTTTAGATCAACCATAGAATCCAATGGGTAGAAAATAATGTTAATGGACATATGTAACTTCTGTTTTTTTTTGTTTGATCATTTTGTAACTAATACCAATTTTCCAGCAGCAAAATGGAGTCATTTCATTTTGTTTCCATCTTTTGTAATACAGTGTTCTAGCTTTATATATTAGTTCATCTGGGATCCAACAGTAAGTCAAGAATTCACTCCTGTGGATGTTATTATGCTGGACAACTCTTACACTTTGAAATCGTCGAGCAAGCTACGAATTTCATATTGAGATTCAAAACAGACAAATTCTCAGGGCCTGACGGCCTACATTCTAGGGTCTTAAAGGAGTGGCAGCAGAGACAGTGGATCCACTGGTTACAATATTCGAAAATTCCCTGGATTTTAGAAAGGTTCCACTGGATTGGAAAAATGCTAACATAATACCCTTATTCAAAAAAGGAGGGAACAGAAAAAAAGAAATTCTAAACCAGTTAGTTTAACATCTGTCATTGGGAACTTGCCAAAAGCCATGGTTAAGAAAATGACAGGGCATTTGGAAAGTCAAAATGCAAGTCAGAGTCAGCATGGTTTTATGAAGCGTAAATACGATATGTTTAATTTGCTAGAGTTCTTCAAAGGTATAACAAGGAAAGTGGATATTGGCAATCCTTTAGATGTAGTACAATTGGCCTCAGGAAGGCATATGTCAAGAAGGCACACAAGGGTAATACACATTGAAAGCTCACAAAGGGTTAGAGGTAATTTATTAGCACAGACAGAAGATTAGCTAGCCAACAGAAAGCAGAGTTGGGATAGTTACAATCTATATTAATGGCCTGAATGCAGGAAATGCAAGTACTTTAGTCAAATTTGCTAATTACACTAAAATTGGTGGGAAAGTAAGTTGCAATGAAGAAATAAAGAATTTACAAATGAATATGGGCAAGTTAGGTGAATGGGCTAAAATTTGACAGATGGAGTTTAACATGGATAAGTGGGAGGTTATCCATTTTGGTCAGAAAAATAGAATGGCAACTTATTACCCAAACGGAGAGAAACTTCAGAGTGCTTAAGTACGGGGGATCTGGGTGTCCTCATGCATGAATCACAGAAAACTAGTGTGCAGGTACAGGAGGTAATAAGGAAGCAAATTGAAATTTGGCATTTGCTTCTAAAAGAATAGAATGTAAAAAATAGAGAGGTGTTGCTGCAAATACACAAGGCATTATTGAGACTACTTGGAATACTGTGTGCAGTTTTAGTCTCCTTAACTGGCGAGGGATGGAGTCACAATGGAGGCAATTCAGAGAAGATTCATTCGATTGATTTCAGAGGTGATGGGTCTGACTTATGATGACCTATACTAGGAGTTTGGAGGAGAAGATTTAGGTAAGATATATAAGATGTGAAAGCTGATTGATGAAGTAGATGTAGAAAGCATGTTTCCTCTTCTGGGCAATCTATAACAAAAGGTTATAGCTTTAGTATAATGGATAGCAGATTTAAAAAGAGATACGGAGGAATGACTTCTTTCAAGAGTCATGAAACTGTTGAACTCACTATCCCTGAGTACAGAGAATGTCTGGACATTGAGTAAATTTAAGGAGGCGGCAGATGCGATCTTTAATTATTAATGTGTTGAGGGATTATGAATAGTGGACAGTAAAGTGAAGTTGAGGCCAGCATGAGATCAGCCATGATTCGTTAAAATAGTGGAGCAGGCTTGAATGGCTGAATTGCCTAGTCCTGCTCCTTATGTTCTAATGTCAACAGCAATTAGGGATGGGCAACAATTGAATCAAGCTAATCCTTTGTGATAACATTTCAAAATGTGGCACCTGAGCAAGGAACAGTATTCAAGGATACTGATCGGCCAGATGGGTTTATGAACAAGAATTGGATAGGCCGACCTGAGCAGTCAATTTATCCCAGGCAACTTTGCAAATCTAAGTCCAAATAGACAGCAATGTAACCTACAATAAGATGGTCAATGAGACTCCTAAACAATGTTGTACATTTTGTGTCAATATATACCTGAAAATGCTTTGCACCAACGCAGAATTTATCAAACTGGCTGATGCTCACATTTATGCATAAATCAAACAGAGTCTTTTATTTATCAGATTATCCAAGTATATTTTTCCAGTTTCAATTACATCATATTTCTCCCTTTGATTACCTGTATTCACGAGAGAATGCTGTGATTGCTGTATCATTTCGCAACCATTTAAACTCAAGTGGCCAACTTCCCTCTGCCAGGCACGTTAAGACCAAACGATTTCCCTCCAAGTGAATTTGTGGTGGTCCTGGTTCAGTTTTAAAATATGGTGGAACATCATCTGAAAGACAGAATTCCATATTGTAACTTTGTACAGTGACAGAAATTAATACTATCAGATTAATGTAAACACACTGCAGCCGATTCAGTTTGACAGTTCCAGCAGAACCTTTCTAGCGTCTACTGGATTATGGCAAAAGTACAACAACAGCAATCAATAACAATGTTAATAATACAATAAAAATGATTGCGTTCATTCAAGGGCGTCGATTTCCAGACACCTCATTTATCTGCAGTGATTGTGTGCCAGTTAATGTATTATTCATCATGTGTGTACACAGACCAATTATATGTATCTCTATTTGCACCAGTTTGTCTGTGCTATGCCCAGAAGATTCAAAGATAGAGCAGCTGTATTGAAGTTTAAAATATGTCTTGAACATCCCGGCCTCGATCTCTGTTCTAAGCACTACCCCTTCTCTTCAATCCCTATAGCAAAACACGAGGCACTGCTTCACCTTTTGTACTAACAACTCAATTAACTTTGTGTATTTGAAAACAAACTGATGAAGCTTCCTGTCTTGTATTCCTTAGGACTTTTCATGACAATAGAAATTCAAGGGGAAAATCTATATTTGTGCTGCTTGAGAGATCAGTGTAGATTGTTTGGCAAGATGATTCTGTTTGGAGTGGCACTACATAGTAAATGCACCGATTAATACTGAGTAACAATTAACAGCCAGGCTTTGTTTGATACTAAACCCGGCAGGTTGATTCCTTTTAGTCCGGGCATTACCGAAAAATTAACGAGCACGCGGTTGTCACCTATTTTGTTCAGTTGAAATAGATATCATACATGTTTAAGTACTTACTGTCTGTAAAGTACAGGCCTTGTATATTAATGTATGTAGCTTTCAACACACCCAAGTACAGCATACAGAGAAATTATGCTGACCAACAATTGAGAACTGTCAGTCCTAATAAAACTGAGAAACTGTAACAAAGCCTTTTCCGGCAATACTCAAGTTCTGTCCTTCCAAACAGCTATAAATAACTTCCATTAATTTTTGAAGTCTGTGAGAGAAGTAAGGAAACAAAGTGAGATAAAGAAGAAATTGTTCCATAATCCTTGGGAAGACAAACAAGCAGTACTTTCAGGATATGAGGAGCACTTTGATGGTCATACTTTCATATTATTGGCTAGAAGTTGATAGGGCAGAAAGGAAGCACAGTTAACTACTCACAACATATTACTTGGTAGATTGTAGATTCACATCTACAACAGACTTTAATGTACATTTTGTAATGACTCTTCATGCACTCCTGAAGGCAGAGGTGCTTTTTATTTTTGTTTTGGATGTGTTGATAAATCAAGGCCCGGTTTTCCCTTGAGGTGTTTGTAAAAGGTATCGAAGCTTTATTTGAGGAACAGCAGAGATATTTCTTGATCCTGGCCAATATTCATACTTCAAACAACATTAGTAAAAGAGATTCTAGTTATTATCAGTATTATCACTTGTTTGTTTACAGAACCTTGCTGTGCAAAGTTGGAAGTTTATCCACTTTACAACAGTGATTGCACTTGAGAAGTAATTCAGTTGCGTATTTTTTTTGTAATGTCCTGCAACTATGGCAAGTGGCCTGTAAATACAAGCTGTATCTTTTTTGTTTATCATTGGATAAACGTATGGAAGATAATGGAATAGTGTAGGTTAGTTGGCCTTCAGATTGGTTTCACAGGTCGTGCAACATCGAGGGCCGAAGGGCCTGTACTGCACTGTAATATTGTATGTTCTATGTCCCTCACAATTTTAGTTGCACCGATTTACAAATATTTACAAGTACAGCAATCATCCTCATTGTGGCTACTGGTCTAATATGGAAAAGAATTCAGTAGAGTAAATAACATCATTGTAACGATTGCGAGGGCAGCACAGTGGCTCAGTGGTTAGCACTGCAGCCTAACAGCGCCAGGTTCAATTCCAGCCTCGGGTGACTGTCTGTGTGCAGTTTGCACATTCTCCCCGTGTCTGCAGGGGTTTCCTGCGGGTGCTCCGGTTTCCTCCCACAGTTCAAAGATGTGCAGGCTAGGTGGATCAGCCAAGCTATATTGCCCATAGTGTTCAGGGGTGTGTGAGTTATAGGGGGTGGGTCTGGGTGGGATGCTTCAAGGGGCGGTTGGGCTTGTTGGGCTGAAGGGCCTGTTTCCACACTGTAGGGAATCTAATCTAATCAAAATGTTAAAGAATCTGTGACAAAACAGCCTAAGCCAACAACAAGTTAAAGACAGAACAAGAGATATGACACTTTTGTAGCTCTCATGCAATTTGTGTTATATTTCATGACTCTGAACTTGTGACAAGTATGCTCGAGCTTGCAGGCAACACAAGTAGAATAAAGGACACATCCTTTAATAGTGTACAGCCCAAAATTATGCACATGACCCAATGAAGGTTTGAAATCCATTCACTGTCCTGCTCTCCCAATTGACACCTCAACTGTTTAATCCCTATACCATGCCAAGAATTCCAACAACTTTCTAATTGCCTTATCTATGTGAAGCAACATTTTGAAGGTCATACCAACCTGAAGGCTCGAAACCTGCAGCTCTACTGTATCACTACTTTATTGAAGAGGAGAAAGTGGAAAATCGTTAGTTTCTGACCAAAGCCAGAGTCCGAACAGTAGCTCAGTATTCTTAACAATGATTCCAGATTATTCCAAAATCGGGACTCCAGTTAATCCCATACCTCCATAGCATTAAGTCATCTGTTTTTGCTCTATAACATCTCTTACCTCTCTTTACTAAGAAAATCGTCAGCAATTCTTTGGTCATAATTCTGCCATGTTTTCAGCTATTTATGCCCGTAGAAGCTAGTCTCTAAACTTTTCACTTTTCTATTTTACCTTCCCCTTAACACCACTAAAATTCGACTCTAAAATTTTCTCTTCCTCTGGCTTGGAGAATTTCTTCCATTGCTATGAACCCTTTTGACATTCTTCTACATTCAAAACACTGGTTAACACTAGTTACTCTGTCAAGTAAGCAAATACAACAGTCAATTTATGTACAGCAAGGTGCTACAAAAAAGCAAATGAAGTAACTATCCAATTAATCTATTCTGGAGAATCAGAACATAAGAAGAACTCCCTGTAGTTCTATGAATATTGCCTTAATCTCAAAGAAACAAAGAAAACTACAGCAAAGGAACAGGCCCTTCGGCCCTCCAAGGCTGCGCCGATCAAGATCCTCTGTCTGACCTGTCATCTATTTTCTAACGGTCTGTGCCATTTGCTCCCTGCCCATCCATGTACCTGTCCAAATATATCTTAAAAGACGCTAACATGTCTGCGTCTACCACCTCCGCTGGCAACGCATTCCAGGCGCCCACCACCCTCTGTGTAAAGAGCTTTCCACGCACATCTCCCTTAAAACTTTCCTCCTCTTACTTTGAACTCATGACCCCTAGTAATTGAGTCCCCCACTCTGGGAAAAAGCTTTTTGCTATCCACCCTGTCTATCTCGCTTCAATGATCTGTATATTTTATAAAGCTGTTTGAAAAACCACTTTACAGCTCACTACTTGTAAATACAACATGTTTTCCAGTAATTAGAGAATAGGTTGAGGAAAATAAATCTCTTAACAAATTTGGTGCTCATGTAATAAATTATTTTTATACTGTCAAAGTGACAAATTGATGCTTGCAGATCTGTGGTGACGCCCCCAATTGTTTTTGGCAGGATCCTAGGGATTATGAAAGAAACTAATTAACCAAGCTTACTGAAAACTCAATAACTGGTTTGTAAATTATGGCAACAAATCACTGTACACAGGTGTTATTTTTAAATTAATTCAGCATCAGATATCTTATTTATAAGGAAATATAAAACCCAATGCTGAAATTAGGTGATTCCTTTTCAATACCAGGTTACCAGTCTGATGTGTAATGCTGTGAAGTCTAGGTACACTGTGAGGAAAGAAATCACTGCTGGTCACTTTATACACTCTTTTCTAACTGACTCAGAATAAAAAAAAAGAACTGCTCAACTGTTCTGAACCACATTCGGAACTGGCTGCATTGAGACAACATGAACACAAGCAACCATGTGGCCTCCTGCTGTGCTGTAACCATTCTCAATTGTGGAAGCCATTCAGGCATCAGCAATAATTCAAATACAATACTTTATATAAATGTTGAAGTCAGGAAGAATAAATACATGCTAAAGTTAATTCATGATTGCTGCCAAGGTTGTCTTAAGTCAGGCCTAGCCCATCTTTGGTCATTGCATCATTCCTTTTATGTAGGGTTAGCTTCTTGTGAGTATATTTTTATAACATAAGACTGGTTGAGGTCTAAAATTTGGAAACAGGCCTGGCAGTGCTCTCATGTTCGAAGTTTGGAAAATACTACAGAGGAATGTTTTTAAGAGAGGGAGGAGTCCTGCGCCGACCAAACAAAGGGGTTTGAGGATAATTTATGACCTGATTTCATTACTTCCTCTTTCAGATTAACAATAATCATCTGCAGTTACAGGCAAATCAACTTTGTTATAAACAGTATAGGGATCAGCATACAATCTAAACAAATGTTCAAGTAAACCATCATAATCACACCGTCAATTAGACTGCAACCCAGCAGCTTAGGGATTAGAAAAATCCGTGTGCATGTCACAATCAGCTACACTATGTTCTTCAATATGACACATTGCTTGCCAGACAGCAGTATTGCTTTGGGTTACAGAACTTCATGTTAATAACCGCTAACATACATACTAACTAGTATATATCACAAGTACATAGAAAGATACTGCCAGAGATAGCTATTTGGATCATCATGCCTACACTAGTTTTATGAAAGAACTGCCATCCAATTCTCTTTTGAAAGGTATTATTGAATCTGCTGCCATTAATCTTTTAAGCGGGCATTCTACATCACATAAAATCACTGTCTAAAAATATTTTTCTATCTCTGCACTGTTGCTTTACAGTTACTTTAAATTTGAGCCATCTGATACTAGTCCTCCTGCCAGAGAAAAGTGTTTCATCTTATTGAGTCTGTCAAAATCCTTTATCAAATCAAACACCTCTTTTTAATTCCCACTTAACCGGCTCTGCTCCAAGCATCTCCATGAAACTAAAATCCCACTTTAAATTGATTTCGAGTTCCTACTTACATGGGGACAATGTCCAATTGCTGCTGACTTGCTTTTCACTTGAAAAGCATACACAGGAAAATTAGAGATAATGGGAACTGCAGATGCTGGAGATTCCAAGATAATAAAATGTGAGGCTGGATGAACACAGCAGGCCAAGCAGAATCTCAGGAGCACAAAAGCTGACGTTTCGGGCCTAGACCCTTCATCAGAGAGGGGGATGGGGGGAGGGAACTGGAATAAATAGGGAGAGAGGGGGAGGCGGACCGAAGATGGAGAGTAAAGAAGTTAGGTGGAGAGAGTGTAGGTGGGGAGATAGGGAGGGGATAGGTCAGTCCAGGGAAGACGGACAGGTCAAGGAGGTGGGATGAGGTTAGTAGGTAGCTGGGGTGCGGCTTGGGGTGGGAGGAAGGGATGGGTGAGAGGAAGAACCGGTTAGGGAGGCAGAGACAGGTTGGACTGGTTTTGGGATGCAGTGGGTGGGGGGGAAGAGCTGGGCTGGTTGTGTGGTGCAGTGGGGGGAGGGGATGAACTGGGCTGGTTGAGGGATGCAGTAGGGGAAGGGGAGATTTTGAAACTGGTGAAGTCCACATTGATACCATATGGCTGCAGGGTTCCCAGGCGGAATATGAGTTGCTGTTCCTGCAACCTTCGGGTGGCATCATTGTGGCAGTGCAGGAGGCCCATGATGGACATGTCATCAAGAGAATGGGAGGGGGAGTGGAAATGGTTTGCGACTGGGAGGTGCAGTTGTTTGTTGCGAACTGAGCGGAGGTGTTCTGCAAAGCGGTCCCCAAGCCCCCGCTTGGTTCCCCCAATGTAGAGGAAGCCGCACCGGGTACAGTGGATGCAGTATACCACATTGGCAGATGTGCAGGTGAACCTCTGCTAAATGTGGAATGTCATCTTGGGGCCTGGGATGGGGGTGAGGGAGGAGGTGTGGGGACAAGTGTAGCATTTCCTGCGGTTGCAGGGGAAGGTGCCGGGTGTGGGGGGGTTGGAGGGCAGTGTGGAGCGAACAAGGGAGTCACGGAGAGAGTGGTCTCTCCGGAAAGCAGACAGGGGAGGGGATGGAAAAATGTCTTGGGTGGTGGGGTCGGATTGTAAATAGCGGAAGTGTCGGAGGATAATGCGTTGTATCCGGAGGTTGGTAGGGTGGTGTGTGAGAACGAGGGGGATCCTCTTGGGGCGGTTGTGGCGGGGGCGGGGTGTGAGGGATGTGTCGCGGGAAATGCGGGAGACGCGGTCAAGGGCGTTCTCGATCACCGTGGGGGGAAAGTTGCGGTCCTTAAAGAACTTGGACATCTGGGATGTGCGGGAGTGGAATGTCTTATCGTGGGAGCAGATGCGGCGGAGGCGGAGGAATTGGGAATAGGGGATGGAATTTTTGCCAAAATCCACAAACCTGCCTGCCCTGGTCGACCCATCGTCTCAGCCTGCTCCTGCCCCACCGAACTCATCTCCACCTATCTGGACTCCATTTTCTCCCCTTTGGTCCAGGAACTCCCCACCTACGTCCGTGACACCACCCACGCCCTCCACCTCCTCCAGGACTTCCAATTCCCTGGCCCCCAACACCTCATATTCACCATGGACGTCCAGTCCCTGTACACCTGCATTCCGCATGGAGATGGCCTCAAGGCCCTCCGCTTCTTCCTGTCCCGCAGGCCCGACCAGGCCCCCTCCACCGACACTCTCATCCGCCTAGCTGAACTCGTCCTCACACTCAACAACTTCTCTTTTGACTCCTCCCACTTCCTACAGACTAAGGGGGTGGCCATGGGCACCCGCATGGGCCCCAGCTATGCCTGCCTCTTTGTAGGTTACGTGGAACAGTCCCTCTTCCGCACCTACACAGGCCCCAAACCCCACCTCTTCCTCCGGTACATTGATGACTGTATCGGCGCCGCCTCTTGCTCCCCAGAGGAGCTCGAACAGTTCATCCACTTCACCAACACCTTCCACCCCAACCTTCAGTTCACCTGGGCCATCTCCAGCACATCCCTCACCTTCCTGGACCTCTCAGTCTCCATCTCAGGCAACCAGCTTGTAACTGATGTCCATTTCAAGCCCACCGACTCCCACAGCTACCTAGAATACACCTCCTCCCACCCACCCTCCTGCAAAAATTCCATCCCCTATTCCCAATTCCTCCGCCTCCGCCGCATCTGCTCCCACGATAAGACATTCCACTCTCTCCGTGACTCCCTTGTTCGCTCCACACTGCCCTCCAACCCCACCACACCCGGCACCTTCCCCTGCAACCGCAGGAAATGCTACACTTGTCCCCACACCTCCTCCCTCACCCCCATCCCAGGCCCCAAGATGACATTCCACATTAAGCAGAGGTTCACCTGCACATCTGCCAATGTGGTATACTGCATCCACTGTACCCGGTGCGGCTTCCTCTACATTGGGGGAACCAAGCGGGGGCTTGGGGACCGCTTTGCAGAACACCTCGCTCAGTTCGCAACAAACAACTGCACCTCCCAGTCGCAAACCATTTCCACTCCCCCTCCCATTCTCTTGATGACATGTCCATCATGGGCCTCCTGCACTGCCACAATGATGCCACCCGAAGGTTGCAGGAACAGCAACTCATATTCCGCCTGGGAACCCTGCAGCCATATGGTATCAATGTGGACTTCACCAGTTTCAAAATCTCCCCTTCCCCTACTGCATCCCTCAACCAGCCCAGTTCATCCCCTCCCCCCACTGCACCACACAACCAGCCCAGCTCTTCCCCCCCACCCACTGCATCCCAAAACCAGTCCAACCTGTCTCTGCCTCCCTAACCGGTTCTTCCTCTCACCCATCCCTTCCTCCCACCCCAAGCCGCACCCCAGCTACCTACTAACCTCATCCCACCTCCCTGACCTGTCCGTCTTCCCTGGACTGACCTATCCCCTTCCTACCTCCCCACCTACACTCTCTCCACCTATCTTCTTTACTCTCCATCTTCGGTCCGCCTCCCCCTCTCTCCCTATTTATTCCAGTTCCCTCCCCCCATCCCCCTCTCTGATGAAGGGTCTAGGCCCGAAACGTCAGCTTTTGTGCTCCTGAGATGCTGCTTGGCCTGCTGTGTTCATCCAGCCTCACAGGAAAATTAGATGGACATTTCAGACACCCCTTTATTGCTCCAGGTTCACCTTTTTACGATGTTGAAAGAAGTATCTAGCAGTCCCTTTCCACATATGTGGTAGGCTGTCTAAATATGCAGATTAAGATGTACATTGCTCATATCTGAAATGCCATTTTCATGGACAAAACATTGGAACCAATTCTCCCTTTAAGCTGAAATGAAAATAAGACACCAGAAAAACTGAGATAAGCTAGCACTGAAGACAACAAATTAATTCTTAAGGTGGCATAACCTGTACTCAGTTCTGTTCAAAAGCCACTCCACCATAAACGGATGCTGCCTAAGCTGGTGAGTTTTTCCACTATGTTTTGGTTTTATTTCAGAACTCCAGAATGCTTGATATTTTGCTTTTCCCTTTAAACTGTATATCAACTTGGCAATTACCACACTGATCGCATACAATTAAAAAAAGTTGTACAAAGTCAGGCAAAACATTTGAAATCAATTGTCCTGAAACAAATGCTAAAGATCAACAACTTTTTTTTACAAAGAACTGACTGACCGACCTATTGTTTCCTGACTAATGCCTTGCTCCCATTAGAGAGAGACAACTGATGGTGGTTAACCTGAGGGTCACTACATTTTAGACAAGGGCAAAGATTGAGGAGGGGGGTCCTTCATGATAACCTCAGCCAATGTGGAAATCGAACCCATGCTGTTGCTATCTCTCTGCAAGAGATTCCAAGGTCATATGTCTTGCAGTGCATGCTTGAATTGTGAACTACAGCTCTTGGAAAGCAGTAAGTCTTCTGTCCCAGGAACTAATGCAAGGTAGCACAAAACTATTAAGATATGAAAAGATTTACATAATGGTTGGATTTTACAGAATTCATGACAGAACTTTTTTTTTAGTATTTTAGTGAAACTTCAATGTAAATTAACATTTACTTAACACCAAAAAGTAAAAATATTATCGCTTTAAGAGTAGGTTAGAGGCTAGGATTTCTGCAGTGAGTAACTCATCCCGTATTGCCCCAATTCTTGTCTACCATCTGGAAGGCCAAAGTCCAGGGTGTGATGGGATACTGTCCATTTGCCTGGATAGGGGTGGCTTCAAAACTCAAGAATCTTGACACCATCTAGAACAAAGCAGCCTGCTGGTTGGCACCCGACTCACCATTCACAATCCTTCACACCGTCATACAGCTGCACTACTACATGCCAGCTACAAGATCGCCTGCAGAAATGCAGCAAGGTTCTTTCACCAGCACGTTCCAAACCTGCAACCTCTCCTTCTTACAAGGACAGAGGCAGCAGTTTCAGTCAAACATCACCATCTGTAAATTTCCCATGAAGTCACATATCATCCTGACTTGGAACTATGTCACAATTCGTTCCTTACTGGGTCAAAATCCTGAACTTTCTTCCTAACAGCAGCACAGATGTTCCTACACCTCAGGGATTACACCAAAGTAATTTGAGATGGGCAACAAACACTGGTCTAGCCAATGATGCCCACATTCAAGAGCAAATAAAAATACCCAAACATGAGTTGGAATGCTGAGGAGACTGGTATCAAAAAGACAACTTTTGACGTGAAACGTATTTTATCTCATAACTTCCAGGGTTGCAATAAATAGCCAAACCAACATAACAGACACCAAAAACACTCGGAGAACCCCTGGTGCCGTAGATTCACTTCTTACTTCTAGGGCAGGGTGAAACAATTGTTCTGAAGCAAAACCACTCATATTGAAGTCAAAAGCAATGCCCGCTGGGCAAGACAACTAACAAACCACAATTTAATCACAAAAATCTCAACACAGTTCCTTGACAGGTATATCACAATACGTGTTCATTTATACTCATCAAGCAATTATTGAAATAGGAGATAAACAACCAGATTAGAGAAGTCACATGGTGCAATACATTCAAACTGACAAGACTCAGGAAGTCTATCAATTTTTGCAACCGTGATTAAAGAAACATAATCCTCATGAAATCATGATTAACGTATGGACGGCCCAATCCAAAATATGGAATAGCACAATAATATTCTAGAGCACAAGTCCTTATGGAAGAAAAACATATGCTGCAACTACACATGTTTTACCTCCTCAAAAAGTCCCAAAGCTGTTTATAACTAATGAAATTATCACTCTTGCAATGTTGGGAAATGCAGCTGAAAACACTGCACACAAGATCCAAAATCAATTAGAAAACCAGAGAACTCATTGCTCCTAAGATACTGCTTGGCCTGCTGTGTTCATCCAGCTCCACACTTTGTAATCTCGGATTTTCCAGCATCTGCAGTCCCCATTATCTCTGAACTAATTTTAGTGATGCTGGCTAAGGGATAAAAGTCAGAGAAGTGTGCAAGAGGAACTCCTCTGCTGGTCTTTGAATAGTGTTGTGTGAATGTTCAGAACTATTTAAGAGGTTGCACAGGTCTTGGCTTTAGCCCATCAGTGAAAAGGTTGGACTTCAGGCAGAGAAGAATTTGCTCAATATTGAAATGAAGTGTGACCCTCGATTATATGTTCAAAACCCTAGATTCAACCTGGGTGGCTCGAAAATGTTCCTGATCTCATTTGTTTGAGGTTCTGAGATTTTAATTCCCAGACATCATTTATACCACTGGATTATTTTCCCACTATAAGGCTGAATGTTGGTCAGCAGTTAGATGCAGAATTTTGGGCAGAAGAAGGTTGTCAGCAGAGCAAGTGGAAAGGCTCCCAGCAGAGAGGTAAATCATGGGAAGGAAATTTCAGAAGGGCCTCTGATCAGCAATTATCATCTGGCCCCACAGAAAGCATTTTGAAATTATACAAAACAGATATTCCTGGAAAAACCTAGCAGCTACAGCAACATCTGTAGAGTGAAAAGAGAGTTAATATTTTGGGTCCAGTGATACTTGCTCAAAACTAATGCAATGATCCAGCGCATCTGTTCCGATGAAGCTTCTGAAGGCAGCCTCGGGAACCTCCATCTTCATCATAAACTGAGGATTTCCGACCACTGTGGTTGACAGGGGCCTCACCTGTGTCAAACTGTGGATTGAATGGTCTGTTTCCAAGCAGTATAACTCTATGACTAAGTGCCTAAGACAAGAGGGCATAAATTTAAGGCAAGGAGTAAGTCGTTGAGAGGAGATCTCAGAAAAATTGTTTTCACTCCAAGTGTGGTAGAAATGTGGACATGCTGCCTGAGAGACAAGGACTGAACATTTAAGAAGTATTTGAATGAATACTTAAAATGATAGGGCATAGTAGGCTCTGGACCAAGAACAGATAAATAGAATTGTGTAATTTGATGTTTATTGTTTGGCATTGCTTTGACGGGCCAAACAGCCTGCTTCTAAGGTTGTATGACACTGAATGCTCACAGATCCAAAGAACACAAATCAAATTATTTCCTTTGCTCTTACATTCCGTACCTTGGTGACAGGGAGGTTATGTTGGAACTGCAGAATCATTAATTAGGCCAGAACTTGGTAACTATGCACAGTTGTGGTCATCTAAATAAATAAAGGACTTAGCCACATGAGAAAGGTTACAGAGGCGATCTACATGTTAGGTTTGCAGGTACGACATTTTGGAAAGGCAAATCAGGGCAGGACTTTTACATCTGACGGTAAGGTCCTGGGAGTGTACTGAACGATGAGGCCTTGGAGTTCAAGTTCATAGTTCCTTGCAAGCAAGAGTTGCAGGTAGATAGGATAGTGAAGAAAGAATTTAGTACGCTTGCCTTCATTCGTCAGTGCAGTGAATATAGGAATTGGGAGGTCATGTTGCGGCTGTACAGGACTTTGGTTCGACCATTTTTGGAATACTGCATGCAGTTCTGGTCACCCTGTGATAGGAAGGATGTTGTGAAACTTGAAAGGGTTCAGAAAGATTGACAAGGATATTGCCAGGGTTGGAGGGTTTGAACTTTCAGGATAGGGTGAATAGACTGGGGCTATTTTCCCTGGAGTGTTGGAGGCTGAAGGGTGACCTTACAAAATCATGAGAGGCATGGATAGGGTGAACAGAGGTCTTTTCAATGGGCTGATGGAATTCCAAAACTACAGGCCATAGGTTTAGGGTGAGTGGAGACAGACTTAGAAGGGACCTGAGAGGCAACATTTTCCACATCGAGGGTGGCATGTTTATGGAACGAGCTGCCAGGGGAAGTGGTGGAGGCTGATAGAATTATGACATTTAAAAGGCACCTGGATGGATATATCAGTAGAAATGATTTGCAGGGGTACGGGCCAAATGCTGGCAAATGGGACTAGATTATTTTAGGATATCTGGTCAGCAAGGGCAAGTTGGACCGAAGGGTTTGTTTCTGTGCAGTACAACTCTATGATTTGAAAAATGCAGCTATCAAGGGAGATTTAATTGGCTGGGATCGTTCTCCTTGCAACAATGCAGACTGAGTGGAGACTGGACTGAGATGTATAAAACTGTGAGGGTCTTGAAGTATGGATGAGAACATCCTTTCCACCTTGCCAGAAAGGTCAGTAAGTAGAAGGTGAAGATTTAATGTGATTGATAAAAAGATTAGAGGGGAGATTAGAAAAAAAATTCTTTTAACTCAGAAGATGTTTTAGAACTCAATGTACATGCATGAAAGCACAAATCCTCAACTCATTCAAAGAAAAGATATCCAGATAAGCACTTCAAATGCCATGACCTGAGGGCTATGGACCAAATGCTGTAAAGTTGAAATTAGGCTTTCTGGTGCTGGTAAGAGACCAAGTGGTCTCTTTCTGTGCCACAAACATTTTATGATTAAGAGCACTCTGGATGCACCTACACTGAACAGAATAAAGATTTGCTTTCTCTCAACAACTGTCAAGGATGCTGAATAAATGGTGATTTGCCAGTGGCCGCATGTCAAAAATTAAAAATTATGAGATAAAGTTTCAGTCTGGTAAAGAGAACAGACGTACAGACATAGTGTAATTTACATTAAGTTCAGTTGGACTAACATAAAACTTTGACAAGATGAAAATGGAAATTCTGCCTTTTGAAGATTCACAGGCTTGTCAGATCGGGAACTTACTTTGTTCACGTTATCAGGCATAAAACATACTTTGAGAGAACACGATATAAAGCGAAAGCAGTAGCAAGTATACTATGATTTGTAGAATATGCTCAATCATCTGCCTTACGTGGTATATATATTGTGAACTACGTGACTCTACACTCACCTCATTTTCAGCTTGAAAAACTACCCAGAGTTTGTTAAAAACAGGAACAGTCTCCCTGGATTGGAAGAAAGGAACAAAGCAAGAAAACAGGGAGAGAGTAAACATAGAATAATAGACATTAAAATGCTAGAAACTATTATGAATATAATAACAGGTGCTTAGAAAATCAAAATATGATTGAGCAAAGTCAACATACATTTATGAAACAAAAATAGTATTTGACAAATGTGTTAACATCCTTTTGAGGATTTAACCACCAATGTGGATAACTGCAAACCATGAAATGGCCAAATTTATATCACAATTTGGCCAAAAGCAATTTTTTTGTTTGAAGTAGACAAAGTTCAAGATCTGAAGTAGTTTATTAAGAAGGTAAAGCCACAAGATTCTATCGTCTGAAACAACAAAACTAAACTTTACTGAACAAAGATGTAACAAAATTATGTACTATATACGTATAAAAATGTGTACTCAAACACTGAAAAGTAAACATGGTTAACCAACAAACTGTGATCAAATATCCCAGAGTAAGTGGTCAATGCAGCCAAATCTCATCTTATGGATTTGTCAACAAACTCAGATATCAGTGACACAGTGGTCACCAATTTTCATTAAAATGTTTGTCTCCTTTAAAAGGGATTCTAATTCTTCACATTTTAAGATCTAGCTTCACAACTCCCTCAAAAGCCACGATGTCTTGAACTGCATCAAAAAGTGCTCATGCCTCGGTCGTTTAAACTGTTCTGAGAGAGATAGAACATGCTTTAGGGATCTCATGTATGCTTGTAGTTGACTCACAGAAATTTAAAACACAAACACAGACAGTAAGGAAGAAAGAAACAGATGAAGTTGTCATACTGAAATTTCATATGATCTTGATGAGACCATACCTGGAATGCTTAATACAGTTTTGGTGTCCTTACCCGAGGAAGGACATGCTTAAAAGATGTAGTGATTGGAACCAGGTAGATCTTGTTGACTACGAGGTTCTTGATTGGGCTTGCTAACTTGGGCAAACCAGAAAGCTCCGGATGACTAATATAAACAGGGGATTTAGAATCTCCTCAGTCCAGAAGACTGACTCCAAGCTGACTGTACTGTGCACAAGTAAATAAGGGGTGACGCGGTGATGGGATACCGGCCTCTGCACAGTTATTTCAATAGGGGACATCTCATAATTTCACCAGATTTGGTCCTGGAATAAGGAGATTACCTAACGAGAAATGCGTATCCTTCCATGTCTTAGAAGAATGGGATGTGATCTCATTGAAATGTACAAAATTCTTAAAATGAATTTTTAAGAGCGCATACTGGGAAGATGTGGATGAATTATCAGTTGTAATAATGGAATTAACCGGGCCAGTGGGCTTCTGAACTGAGTGAACCAGTTTGAACACAGTGGAACGAGGTGGCATGGTAGTTGGTTCAAGCAGAACTAGCTTGATACATATTTTAAAGCTTTTATCACTTGTAGTTATGTTGGCAGCCAGGCATGCTTTCCTTCACTCTTGCCAAGTTTCAGTTTCTCTTCCCACTCTGTCATCCCTCCCTCTCTCTCCTCCTATAGAAAATACAAATATAGTCAAGATCTCAACGATTTTTCAGCAATAACTAGACAATCACACTGTGGGTCACCAAATCTCATTAAAACACAGTCTCCTTCATAAAGGATTTCAATTCTACGATGTTAATGATCAAGCCTTGGAAATCTCTCAAATACTGCTTTGTCATGGACTGTCCAGTAACTGTTCATGTTCTGATCATTTAATCTCCTTTCCCACGACTGCATTCCACTGGATTCCAGAGACTGTGCACCAGTATCTAATTACTGGAACAAATCCAACTGTCCCACAGGAGAGTGCTTCACAAAACTGCTAATATTCCTGGGGACTCCCCAAACACCAATATTTCACTACTGTGCCAAGTAAACACTGCTTTAGCCTTCTGGTTACCCCCAATCACAGCTGCACAGAACTACCAATGGCTTCCACCAGTATTAATGATTTCTCCTGCCTTAACTACATGCAGTCTGCTAACAGCAACACTTTTGCTGCCTAAAATGACTTTCCTGCAGCAGTACTCCCACAGATTCAAAGTGAAACCAACTTTAAAACAGTGAAACTTTAGCTTCACACATTCTCATGGTGACATAGCCTGCTCTAAAATAATGGGTTTCATGGCCTTACAGAGCTCACTGAATGCTTTTGACATAATTAACCTCTAACTCCAAAAACCTTAGCTCTAACCCAAAATATGAACAGCCTTTCTAATTGCATTAAACAAGATCCCAACATCTTAAGCACACTTATGTACCAGACCAGACCCTCTCAAAATAGTTTAAGGTCGCCTAGACCCTAAATTTTTCTTATTTTAAAGGCAGATGTAAAGTGACTCTTCACGATGCAATTTGATTGGTCAACTACTCGACATTAAGCAAAGCACAATTTATTTAAACGCTGCAGTTAAAATACAAACAAAGAAAGAGGAATTTAGAATAACAATTCTGTTGGAAAACTTAACAGAAGAGCAGATGTAGTAAAAATTACTCATCAACTGTTCCAATTTTGTAACACCACATGAACACACCCCTTGGTAAAAAAAGGAAAATTTTGACAGATTCACGCATGCAGTTCTCCCAGGAGAAGTAGAAAACAAATCAAGAGAAAATTCAGAGAGAGCAGCAACCAAAAGATATTCCCTCAAGACCCCAAGTGCTTTCTGATTCAGAAATCCTGGTTTATGAGTATCGGCCACTCATTCAGGCTGCATAAAAAAACTCTACGCTTCCCAAGCTGTTTACTCAAGTGGTATTTTGGGTATTTAGTAGGCAGCTCAAGAGGTCTCAGACAATCTCTCTCTCAAAAGAAATCAGGTCAAGATAACCTCGTAAAGCTACGGCATCGTCACAATACTCAATGTCAGAATGTTTTAATGGCATGTCTCATGTTTCCACTTGTTAACATTAATTCCTAATTATAAATGAAATACTAAAACACACGAGAAATAATCTATCTGCAATGGTAAGACTAGGTCATATGATTCAGAATGTAATACCTGAAAAAAATCATGATTTCATTGATTTTACTGATTTAGACTCCAAGAAGAAAGTCCTAATAATAGAGGAGATGCTAACTTCTGTCCTACTGAGATGCTTTATGAATAAGGATTGAGGGGAATAAAGGGCCTTTTTCAAGTTTACAACGAGGTGCCACAGGAAACAGTGCTGGGGCCTCATTCACTTACAATCTATATTCATGATTTGAATGGAGGAGCCAAGCGTATTATAGCCACATTTGCTAACCACAGAAAGATACCAGGGAAACCATAAGGATGCAAAGTGATAAAAAATAGTTAACAGGAACAGGTCCAAGTGTGGCAAATGCCATATAATGTGAGAAAATATGAGGTTATCCAGCAAATAAAAAAAATGAATGAAGACAACAAACCAGGTACAACAAGGACTAGGAAGCCAAATGGAATGTTAGACTTTATTCTGTAAAAGTGGATAACACTGTAAGCATTTTACAAGTATACAGATTGACCACAATAGAGTGCAGACTGCAGTTTTGGTCTCCTTAGTTAAGGGGACACGGTTTACAAGATAATTCTTGGACTGGAGAGGTTCTGTTCAGAAGAACCCGAGCAGACTGGACCGACAGTCATTGAATCTTAAAATAAGATCTCATCCCAAAAGAGTATGTAAGGCATTGAAAGGATTTTTCAGGGGAGATGCTGAGAAGCTATTTCTTGTTGTAGCAGGATCTAGAATGAGTGGGGTTTCTTTCAAAGTTAGTATTTGCTCACTTAAAACAGATACAAAGTCAACTTGTTCTCTCACACGGCAGTGAAGCTTTAAAATTTTCAAACCGAGAAAGGTGTGGGTGTTGAGTCATGAATATATTCAAGGCTGAGGGAGATAGATTTTTGAGCTATGGCTAAGTCAAGTGTTATTGGGAACAGGCAAGGCAGTGCAGGTGGAACAAAGATCTGATCAGCTATGATTTTATAGAATGATGCAGAAGGGCTGCATGTCCTGCTCCTATTTCTACGCTCTTATCTGCATTACAACAGAAAATCTCAGTAAACTCTAACAATAATATCACCTTAACTTCGTGGTTCATTAACTTACAATACAAGATTTACAGAACTTCAGTTTGGAGTTAAAATGAGTTTTGCAGATCCAGAATTGGATAGAGTTCAGTTCCTAAACATAACCACATCATCTCCCTATTGCATCACAAGTTGTTTGTGGAAATTTAATGCAATATGAAGAAACCAATCATTTTCTATATATACAAACAGAATGCTACGTGTATAAAATATTTCTAAGCTGTAATTATGCATTATGTCAACAATTTATTTATATTTATATTCAAGCAAAAACTTATTTTAGACATCATTATCCTAGGATTCATATTATACAAGTATGAAAAGGAAAGTTGAGCAGATAAAGAGTTCTTAGTTTTTCTTCTAATACTGCTGCATGTAACAGTAATTTTACTAATTGGAGCATTTCATGCAGATGTTTGAACAATTTCTTGCAGGGGGGAGGTGCAAAAGAATACAGCAGAAAATCTTAAATCTACTTGTTTGTACAGACTATATTTAAATCCACATAAAACTCTTGGACTATTTCCCAACTGCACAAACACATCTCTATCTCAATGGGATTACGCTTTCCAGGATAAATGGAAAATGCTGGATTGAAAGGTCTTTCAATTACTCAAGGGCAAGGGGGATTAGGTTTCTGGCACAGTGCAAATCTTTTCATAACTTAATATTTTCTATTAAAAAAGCAATCTGGTCTAAGTACTGTCCAATTTAATTCATGAAGAAAAAAAATTTTCATTCTCCTGTGGTGAGCTGCACCATCTCATATAGTCAACAGGATTATCCTAACTGCCGAACTACTCATTGCAATATTCATCAAAATGTACCCAGATTTGCATTCTTTGCCAATCTATTTCTAAGGTCTTCAAAACTGAAACTGGAACAGCATCTGCTGTCCAAACAAGGCTGATTTTCAAATGAATTTTTCTTTCTGACAGGTCCTGACAATAAAGCTATGGAGTTTTTGAGAAGATTTGTAGCTCAGGTTGTGCAGGAGGTTGTCAAACTGCTTGCCGAGCCAGTGTGTTTGATCGCACATGTTTCATAGGTAAAATTGTCAGGTGGCCTCCGGTGGAGGTTTGTGTTCTATCCCACTTGTTATTTATATGCCACGGTTTGCTGGGGTGGTTGGCATCACTTCCAGTTCTGTTTTTCGGTGGTTTGTGTATCAAGTCCAGTTCAGTGTGTTTGTTTATGCAGTTCCGGTTGGAATGCCAAGCCTCCAGGAATTCCCTGGTATGTCTCTGTTTGGCTCGTGCAATTATGGATGTGCTGTCCCAGTCAAATTAATGTCATTTCTCGCCCGAGTATACTGAGACTCGTGAGAATTAGTTGTGTCTCTTGATGGTGTTCATGTATCCTTCTTGTCAGTTTTCTTCCAGTTTGGCCTATGTAATGTTTCTCACAGTCCTTGCATGGTACTTTGTATATTACATTAGTTTTATTAGTTGAGAGTACAGGATCCTTTACATTCATCTGTAGCTGTTGCAGGGTGGTTATTGGTTCGTGGGCTACCGTGACACCTAGGGGTCTGAGTAGTCTTGTGGTAATCTCTGATATGTCTCTGATGTACAGTAGGGTGACTAGTGTGTCTGGCTGTGTTGTCTTCTTGTTGTGGTCTACGGATCTGAGCCATGGATCTTAAATATTATTAACTGTGGTTCTGTCTCCACAGATACAGTCAGACCTTGTAAGCTTCTCTGAAATGTTGTGGGTTTTTATTTCCTCAGACGACAGCACCCATAGTATTTTGCTTCATAAATGTTATTTAGAAACGTATTTATTACTAAGAGGTGTGCATGTCACTGATATGACCAGTAATTACTGCCCCTAAGAAGATGGTAATAAAGTGAACTGCTGCAGTTCATTTGGTGTAGATTGCCGCATGTTATGAGGAGAAGTATTCCAGGATTCAGGTTCAGCCAGATGTATTGTCCCATCACGATAGTGAGTGATATGGATAGGAACCGAGCAGTAATGTTACATTGTGCCCGTTCCGAAACCTTGCTGGATTGTACCATGCATCTTCTACGTGGCACCTATTACAGTCACTTTAGTCAAATTGTTAAAGATGGTGAGTAGGGTGTCAATTAGGCCACAGAGTAGAAAAGATACCAGAAATAAATGATAATGCTTTTTAGGAAAGGCTGGACTTCTTTGACTCTTGAAAACCAGTTGAAGGTTGACCTAGTTTTTTTTTAAGTCATAAAAGGTTTCAATGAAGTGGATACAGAAAATAAATTTACCTTCCAGTGGAGAAAAGCAAAACGTGAATCTGGCAGGAGCTCCTCAGTAACTGACTGAAGGCACTTGATGGTACGTTTTTGAATGGAGTAGACAGCAGAGAGGACCCTTTATAGCAACACAATTGATTTTGTCTTCTTTTTTATCATCACAGTTGATGGAATACTGGACGAGTCAGATGCCAGAGTGAAAACTGGCTTCATCGACTTCAAATTCTTTTCTGCAATTTGTTTACCGCATTGGTCAGTCACTGAACATATTCCTAAGAGGCTGTCGATATACTTTTAACAGAAGAACACTGGATTTAGATGTAATTGATTCCCTTGCAGCCAACGTCTGCATTCACTTACTGCCGTTTAGGCAAAGTTTCTTCCTGACATGCTTAAAAAAAACCTGCTGACACAGTTCAATAATTTCTTGAAATGGTTTTCTTCAACTGCTCTTCTACGGTCTTCTGTTGGAGCCTTCTCTCACAGACATTCCTATTCAGGTCTTTCTTTCTCTTGCCCTATTTTGGAGATGACCAAACTGCACTGAGTCTGGTATAGACCTTTCCTGTGTAAATGATCCGCTTACCACTTTGAAAGAATCTGTTCACTCTCTGACCTTCTGATCGTTATCTTTCATGAGAAGAACCTGTTTTTGTCTCTGTTTTCCGAGGTTATTGAGCACTTTGTTGCCAACAATCCAATCTATTTCCTCTCTTTTAACCCTGTTTTGTAAAGAACTAAACTGTTCATCCTCAAAGGTTTTTTTTAAAAATCCCATTTAAATGCATGCAAATAAACATCCAGACAAAACAAAAACCCAAAGAACTGCGGATGCTGTAAATCAGAAAGAAAAACAAAGTTGCTGGGAAAGTTCAGCAGGTCCGGCAGCATCTGTGAAGCAGAGAACAGAGTTAACGTTTCAGGTCTGGGGACTCTTCCTATTCTGTTCTGAGGAAGGGTCACCAGGCTCAAAACGTTAAGTCGTACAGATGCTGCCAGACCTACTGAGCTATTCCAGCAACTTTGTTTTTGATCCAGCCAAAACGTAAGCAGTTGCTGCACTTCTGAAACAAGTCACTGGAACTCATTGAGAGTTGTGTTTGTACTGCTACTTTTCAAGCAATATGACAGGATGAATAAAAAGCCATGGCGCTGGGGGTGTATGCAAAGTGAGATTTGTTTTGCAACAGTTTGCTAATTGGTTTGTGCAAATGTACCTAAAATTATGAAAAAATAATGTTGGATGCAGAAACAATTGATGACAACTTGCTGTTGCCCAAGCAGATGAGCAGCTTGGGTATTCAAGACGAAGCTTTTGGACTGTGAAGGAGCAGGTTCTGCATCTCTACCTCTTTGCAGCATAAGTAATTCAAACCTGAACAAAACCAATTATTTTCTCCCATGAGTTGCTCTAAGCTGTTGCCTTTAATCAGGAAATAAGAGACATTATAATTAGCGTATGAATCGCCACATGCTTCATGTAAAGAAATAAAAAAAATGTGGAAAAGGAAATCAGAGAACAGAAGGTCTTCAGACACAAACAGAATCTCAATCTTGTCGACTGGTGCTACGAAGCTGAGTTTCTCCAGTGTTTTTGCTTTCCACTGTCATCATCAACAGGTCTTTGTTTGCATCTGTGTGCATGCATAGCTATTTTAAAAAGGAAATTTGAGTTTTGTTAGTGGAATTATATGTCATTAGTCATAGCTGTGTTTATTTGTGGCTAGAACTCACTTATTTGGAATAAACAATAATTCTTGTCAAGTACAGGAACATGAACAGTGTTCAGAAACAAAAACAGAAGTTGCTGGAAATGCTCAGCAAGTCTGGCAGCATCAGTGAAGAGAAATCGGAATTAACATTTCAGGTCTAATGGCCCCACCTGATCAGTGTTTTCTGTTAATCTGTTTCCATCAGTAAATTGGGGAATTTGCATACTTTGATGGAATTGTGCACATTTTTCGCGGACCAAAGAACAGTTGGACTTGGGAATCACTGCACATGTCCGAGTGGACCAGAACGACTTGCAACACACTTTCTTGAAGATGCTCACAATTATGGCACCAGATCAGCTGGCATGGCTTCCAAGTGAGGTCACGTATTTGTGTTTCTCTGCCATATTTCAGTGTTTAGCTGGTAAACCATTTGCTTCATTGGTTCTCATCCATGAGATAGCCTTTTCTACTTCCTGACAAGCTGGATTGCACTGAAGTGGTGGCGACAAACATTAGCATGTTGTGGGATATGGCTGAGTGCTCCCACATGAAGTCTCAGTTAAGCAGATCTTCGAAATGTCCCTACCACTGAGTGCTGGCTACCTCTTTACCCTTGATGAATACCACATTGGTTATGAGCTCTCAGTACGGTAGATCCTTAAATACTTGGAATATAGATGATCTTGACATCACTAAAGAATTCAGACGCATCATGACTGTCAGTATGCTGTGTTTTTATTATACAAGGTGAAAACAAAATTTATACTGAGACTGCACTGTGTTACATAAACTTACACATTTCAATTGAAATCTTTGTTGTGTATTTTGGCTTTTTCAAATGTTATTAATTTGGCTTTATTAATATTTCTTTTGATTAGACTGTAATGCCAAGTTACTGGCTTTCAACACAATAGCCTACAAATTGAGCCTGACTTTGCCTGTCGGCTGGTGGGCTTACATTGGTAAATAAAGACAAAAGACATTTGTGCTCTAAATCTCATGCTAATGAAAATTCAAATAAAACATTTTTTAATTTGAACTTCAAATGTGTCTAAAATTGTGAGAAAATACTATTGGATACAGTAGCAATGTGTAATGTGCAACATAAAAATCTCATTGATCATGGGATGATTAGGTCTTAGAGCCGTTGTCCTCAGTTATTAATCTCAATAATAATTTATATTTCTGTATCAACAAAGTAGTGAAATAGCTTGACACTTCACAAAAGCTTAAAATGATACATATATCAAATGTGGAATGTAATAAATTGGCACTTACATTCAGAAACAGATGAAAGACAGAAAATGAGAAACAAGTCTGAGCAACTGTAAATATCTGACCGTGATTATCATGTGTTTTTGTATGTAGTTTCACTGTAATATGCAAACACAAACATTAAGACATAGGAGCAGGAAACCACTCAGACCATTCAGTTTGCTCCCTATTAAATGAGATCATCGCTGATCTGATCATCCTCAACTCCACATTCCTGCCTCTTCCCTATAATCGTCTATTCCCTTACTGATTCAAAATCTGTCCATCTCAGCCATGAGTTAACTTAACAATCCAGGCTCCACAGTCCTCTGCTCTAAAGACTTTCATTCAATCGCCATTCTCACAAAAAGGAATTCCTCATGTCTACTTTAAAATCGCTTATCCTGACATTGTCCCCACAGGTGCAAAGCCCTCTCACAAGAAGAAATGACCTTTCCCATCTACCTGTTAAGTCCTATCAGAATCCTGTTTTAATTGGGGTACCTCTCATAGTTTTAATTTCCAATGAGCAGAGGCCTAATCTATTCAACCTCTCCTGATAAGACAGTCCTCCATGGACCTGAATCCATGAAAAGATCAGCCGTGATCTTATTAAATGGAGGAGCAGCCTCAACAGGCCAAATGGCCACTCCTGCTCTTATTTCTTATGTTTTTATTCCATACCTTATATCAGCCTAGAGAACTCTCTCCAGTCTGCTTCCAACGCCACTGTACATTACATAAGGGACCTAAAACTGTTCACAACATTCCAGGTGTTGTCTGCCTTGTATGATTTTAATGAAACTTCTCTGCATTCATACACAATTCTCTTTGAAATAAAGACAAACTATTTTCCTTCACTATCATCAAGTGAATTTGGATGTTAGTTTTCTTTGTGATACTGAACTAAGGAATCCCAAATCCGTCTGTTCCAGAGCTTTCAGCACCATTTATCAATTTAAATAATATTCAGCCCCTCTACTCTGCCTGCCAAAGTGCATAACCTCACATTTTCCTGCATAATACACTATCTACCAAGATTGCGCTCTTTTGCTTAACCTGCCAATATCTGTCTATAGACGCTTCGTGCCATTCTTACCACTTACATTCCCACCTTTGTTTTTATTTTGCCTTCTGTAAACTTGGCTTTGAAAACAGACAATGCGGTGGCAAGGGCAAGAAACATGCTGAAATCCCTAAGGTTGACATTAAGATAACTGTCATAGTCTTTCATAATAAAAGATGTATACTTCTTCTGTACATTAAATCTGTGTTTTATAACGACATTGGTAAATAATGAGTTTTCTTTCTTTCATTCTATTCTTCATTGATTAACTGCTTCGATCTCTACATTTTCTGTTTTAATTATATTGTACTTTCATTATTCTTCATTTCAGTCACAAAGTATTGGAATTGAGTAAAACATTTTTTTGAACAACCTGTAAGTATCTAGCTTACAATTAATTACGAGACTCTTGCAGAATAAGAACCTAATGATCTCAACGCTTTTCTTAATCCATAAACCTTATTATAGTTCAGAGGAAGGGTCACCGGATCTGAAATGGTAATTCTGATTTTTCCTTCACAGATGCTGCCAGATCCGCTGAGCTTCCAGCAACTTCTGCTTTTGAACCTTGTTAGATTATCGACACTTAAGTTAGTAAGCAAGCAAACAGTAGTAACAGACATTATTTTATTTAATTGATTATACAAATAATTACTTAAGTATCTAAAGATGGCATGACAGGTGATGTGTTGCGATTGTAGAATGTGGTAGCTTCTGGATGTTAATCTAGTACATTAGGGTGACAAATTACCTGGAAACTTTGTTCTAAGAGGTGGCCTGATTTGGTCAGTGCTTAAGGAAAGGATGTGAATCTAAGAGAAGCGGGAATGGGACTCAGCACATGGAAGGGAGAACCTCGGCCTTGATATTATTGTACAGATTCAAGGCTCTTGTGGTCCGTATGAATAAAAAAACTGCAGCTGCAAGGTGGATGAGCAAAATGGCCATGGCACCATAATGAAGGCTGCTATTGAAGTGAGGGGAGTATATAAAAACATAGTGGTAATAGATGAGAATATAGTCAGGGGACAGACAGTTTACTTTTGCCAAGAATGAGCCCAGTTGGCAGTACTGCCTGCTGGTGTGACAGATCAGGATATCTCCTCTGGGGTTCTCTCAGAGGGTAAAAGGTATGGTCCACATGCATATCAATGGTGCAGACAAAACTAGGAAAAAGGTTTTGTTGAGAGGCTGTACACAACAAGGGGCTAAATTAAAAAGCAGAATGTCAAAGATAATAATTCAGGATTATCACCTCTAGCTACAAGAAAATTGGAGTATGCTAAATCAAATGAGGGAGTTAAATGCCGAAAGGCTAGTGTGACAGAAGCAGGTTTTAATTCATTCAGCACTGGGCTCAGCGTATGGCCCATTTCCGCATCTGCCTCAGCCAACTGCTGTTGAAACCTTTATCCAAATCTTTCAAAACTCTAAATGTGATGGTTCTAATGTCATTTTGGCTGACTTCTCATATTCCAATCTCCATAAACTTGAGGTCACCCAAAACTCTGCTGCCCATATCCTTAACCTGTTCACTCATTACTCCTGTGCTGATGGATTGGCATTGTTCCTTATTAAGCATTAGCTACTGGTTAAGCAATGCCTCTTCTTTGAAAAAAGCCATCCTTGTTTTCAATGCACATCCAAGCCTTACTCCTCTTTTTCTCTGTCACCTGCCTCACCCCACAATCCTCGAAGATACTTGCGCCATTCTGACTCTGTTTCCATGCATCATGATTGTAATTGCTCCATCACTGGTTGTTACTCCTTCATTTGCCTCAACTCTAAGTTGGAATTCCATTCCTGTATTTCTCTGTCTCTCCATCCTGCTTTCAATCTTTAAGATGTTTCTTAAAATCTACCTCTGTGACCAAGTTTTTAGGTACTTATTACCTCCTTGTGTGACTTAGTTTTACAACGCTCTTGTGAAATCCCTTGGGACGCTTCATTAGGCTAAACATTGAAAAAATAAATTGTATGAAATCTACAACAGAATCAAATAGTTGTTGAACAAGTGGACTCTGTCTAAACTGAAATTAAAGTTTCAGTGACATATTAAATTTCAGGTGGATTATTTGCTTTTCAGAAGCTGACAAAATGGTAAAGCTTGTTGTTATAACTGTTTAAAAGCATTGGACTAGATTTTCACCTTGTGTCATGAACTTTAAACACATGTTGCACACCGGCCACTCATGAAGAAAACTCTCAATTTTCAGAAAAGAACGAGAAGCTTATTTTGTCTTCAAGTGAATTGCATGTCAGTTTTAATTTGACCTGAAACAAGTTGCATCAGGAAGAAAATTAAAAGTAGAAGACTCATTATTGTGCCTGTTCATAGGACTCACAAACAAAGCTTTCTGCTGCTTGATCTCCTTTCAGACTACAGACAAACTCACAGCCTGTTCACCTGCCTCATGGTCAGGATCATGTGCAATCTTGAACTCTGTCTATGCTCTGTGACATTTAATCGCTGCTTGCAATTCCTGCCTCTCACAACACACTCCAGCACCACATCCAAAAAGGTCACTCATCAATACATTGCACACTCCACATGAATAATACTTGCTACATTTCCATGTATTCTGCATTTCAACTACACCGCAGTTCAAATGGTAAATAAAATTACAGGATTCCACAGTTGGATTATGCTATTTGGCAGAAACATGTGACCTGGCCTAACTTTCACACCTGACTCACCGCATGCTACATGCCAACTCATCACTGCTGCCACTCCATTCCGCTTCAGACCTGTCCAATTCTCATATCATACCTTCTCAGATCACCAAGCCCATTCACCTCATATCCATCAGTACAGTCCCCAAGAGCTACGCAATAGCAAATGAAATTATTTAGGTTATTGAGAAGAAAAACTCTGATAATCTAATGAAACTCTGAATTCAAAAACAGTATTATTGGTACTAGCAAGAAGAAACAAATCTACCCCAGTGTAAAAATGGAATCCTTCAAGGGCTATGAGATTTGTAAACAACCAGGAAACCACATCAAAGGCATATTTGATTATTACAGCATGTGAGCATTTTCAAATATTGTTGGATCAACAGCCCACCTGATGAGCTTAAACCATCAGCAGATTCCAAAACTCAAACATGGAGAATAATTTCAGCCATCAAACAAAACCTTCCAATATGTTGCCTGATTCTGACAGACTATGATAGGTCCCATTCTAAGTGTTTAGCATTTAAAGGAAGAGAAGTGAAGCGAAGCAGGGAATTTGGTTTTAACTTGCAAAAGTTGTTCATTTTAACATCCAGAGCTGCCAGTCAATCCAAATCACTGCCCAAAACAGGACATCAGAGGCTGACCAGATTTTTAAAAATGCATAATTGGACTTTTCACAATGAGAAAAGTACTGTGATGAATGACCATAAACACATAACAGTGGTCAATGTAAGAGCCAAGTTAGTTTTGGAGAATAGATTCCTATAATGAAGCAATGCACGCAGTAACTATGTTTACTACAATACAGCAAATAATAGTGACATTTGAAAGTGTCAAAACAATTTACACTTATGTGTCAACAGTCTTCCCACCTTGGTCACAACTTAAGATTTGTCTTAAGGGCTTGGAAAATCTCAGACCAAACAAAAATGGAGTGTTCAAGGGAATATAATTTTCCTCTGGTCCTCATAATGGGTACACTCATGTTGGAAGAACGAATTGTGCATGTTAGGCCTTTCTGAGCTCCAAAAAAGACACAGAGAAACACTACAGGATTGGGAGAAGCTTTGGGATTTAAAGGAAAATTGGATGGATAACAACTACTAGTAACTGCTGAGGTAAGAGAAGAAGAGCTCATCTCAGAAGATGACACTCAGGATTGTTGTGTGCTTTTGTCAGAAAGAAAAAAAATTGTTCTTTAATTTCCAACCTTTTTTTCCATTATAATTCTCAAAATGGGGAATTAATTTAAAATGTGGATATTCCTAGCTGCACCCTAAAAACAACTAGTCAATGTTTGATGGTAGGCTCAAAGTGTTATCTTTGTCAAATTTTCTTAATTATAAGTCTGACAAAAAAAACTGAAATATGACGGCAAAAATTTATGTTTCCAATGAATCTTGTGCCTTATTGTTCAAGAAAGTTGTAAAATATATACAAAATGACATAAACGCTTAAATTGGAAATGAATTTGCTCTGAATCTTTGGAGACACCAACAAAGAAAAGTTAATTATTTCCGCTACCAGATTAAGATTTCATGCCACCAGATCAACACATTCTGCCTTACGTAGAATAAATCTTTCACTCTTTTTTCTTACCAGTTAGCAAGATTGCTTGCAGCTTCAAGAATTTGATAAGACATTTAAGGAATTAGAATCGATGAACTAAATTAAGTTGATCTTGGTTCAATGAAATTTTCTGAAAACAATAAGAGGCAGACAATAAACTACATGACTCTCATTCTGTTTCTGTCATCATGCATAGGGACAGGAGGCAGAGGGTGGTGGCAGAAAGCAGTTTGTGTGTGTTTGTGTGACTGCAGCCCAGGGTCCAATGGCATACCACAGGGTTCAGCGCCACATCATAAATGATGAGGATGAGAATGTGATGGGGACAGTGAAAAGTAAGTTTGTGGATGACACAAAGATTGCTTGGTTGGTTGACAGTGAAGTGGAAGGTATTAGGTTACAGGAGGATACAAATGGATTGGTCAGATGGACAGGCGATGTGTCATATCTGCATGATGTGAATGCTGGTGGACCCCACTACTTTTCATAGTGACCAATCTACAGCAAGTTAATAAAATGTGAGGCTGATGAAAACATCAGGCCAAGCAGCATCTCAGGAGCACAAAAGCTGACGTTTCGGGCCGAGACCCTTCATCAGACAGGGAGATGGGGTGAGGGTTCCGGAATAAATAGGGAGAGAGGGGGAGGCGGACCGAAGATGGAGGGGAAAGAAAATAGGTGGAGAGGAGAGTATAGGTGGGGAGGTAGGGAGGGGATAGGTCAGTCCAGGGAAGACGGACAGGTCAAGGAGGTGGGATGAGGTTAGTAGGTAGGAGATGGACGTGCGGCTTGGGATGGGAGGAAGGGATGGGTGAGAGGAAGAACAGGTTAGGGAGGCAGAGACAGGTTTTGGGATGCAGTGGGTGGGGGGGAAGAGCTGGGCTGGTTGTGTGGTGCAGTGGGGGGAGGGGACGAACTGGGCTGGTTTAGGGATGCGGTGGGGGAAGGGGAGATTTTGAAGCTGGTGAAGTCAACATTGATACCATTAGGCTGCAGGGTTCCCAAGCGGAATATAAGTTGCTGTTCCTGCAACCTTCGGGTGGCATTATTGTGGCACTGCAGGAGGCCCATGGTGGACATGTCATCTAAAGAATGGGAGGGGGAGTGGAAATGGTTTGCGACTGGGAGGTGCAGTTGTTTGTTGCGAACTGAGCGAAGATGTTCTGCAAAGCGGTCCCCAAGCCTCCGCTTGGTTTCCCCAATGTAGAGGGAGCCACACTGGGTACAGTGGATGCAGTATACCACATTGGCAGATGTGCAGGTGAACCTCTGCTTAATGTGGAATGTCATCTTGGGGCCTGGGATAGGGATGAGGGAGGAGGTGTGGGGGCAAGTGTAGCATTTCCTGCGGTTGCAGGGGAAGGTGCCGGGTGTGGTGGGGTTGGAGGGCAGTGTGGAGCGAACAAGGGAGTCACGGAGAGAGTGGTCTCTCCGGAAAGCAGACAGGGGTGGGGATGGAAAAATGTCTTGGGTGGTGGGGTCGGATTGTAGATGGCGGAAGTGTCGGAGGATGATGCGTTGTATCCGGAGGTTGGTGGGGTGGTGTGTGAGAATGAGGGGGATCCTCTTTGGGCGGTTGTGGCGGGGGCGGGGTGTGAGGGATGTGTTGCGGGAAATGCGGGAGACGCGGTCAAGGGCGTTCTCGATCACTGTGGGGGGAAAGTTGCGGTCCTTGAAGAACTTCGACATCTGTTGGTTTCAGGAACTCCAGCTCATTAATTCTGAGCATCAAACACTGCGAAACGTCAGAGAGGAGGGGAAAAGTTACCTGAACGGTGCGTTTCAGAAGTCAGTCACACCCCTTAGTTTAACTACCTCAAATTCCGTCAGTGTTCAGGGACAGGAGATTTTGGCTAAGAGGGAGGGTAGAGGAGTCCAGGACACAGTGTTGAGGAATCCTCAGGCCTTGAGCTTGTCTAATACTTGAGAGTCTTGTTCCTTCTCTGGATGAAAATGAGGGCTGTAGGGAGGATGAGCAAACTGACGATAGCACTGTGGTCCAGGAAACAATTCAAAAAGGGGGCAGAAAAGCAAAATGTCATTGTAGTTGGGGATAGTGTAATTATGGGAATTGTTTACTGTGGGCAGGATCGAGATCCCCAAAGGCTGTGTTGCCCGCCTGGTTCCCTGGGTCATGATCTCATTTCTGGCTCACAGAGGAACTGCAGTGAGAGGCAGATGGAATTTAACTCTAATAAATTTGAAATGATGCTCTTTGGAAGAAGGAACAAGGAAGCACTAAAGGAATTTTTCATTTATTCAATTGTGGGACAAGGGCATCATGGCTGCCCAGCATTTATTCCCCATCCCCAGTGGCCATTGACAAGGTGGTGGTGAGCTTTTTTCTTTGACCACTGCAGTCTATGCTGTGTTCCCATGTATCTCCTGCCCTTATCGTTCTAGTTAGAAGTAGTCACACATTTGAATCTGACTAAGGATCTTTGGGGAGTTTCTGCACTGCATATTGTAGATTGTACACGCTGCTGCTCCTGATCATTGTTGGTGGAGGGAGTGGATGTGGTGTCAATCAGATAGGGTTCTTTGTCTTGGAGGGTGTCAAGCTCCTTCGCTACTGTTGGAGCTTCACTCATCCATGCAAGTGGGAAGAATTTCATCACAGAAGGTGTGTTGTGCATTGCAGGAATCCTAGCCTCTGGCCTGCTTTTGTAGCACTGTATTTTACTGGCAATTTCAATTGAGTTTATGTTCAATAACGGCACCAAATGTTATTAGTGGGGGATTCAGTGATGGTAACATCACTGGTTATCAAGGGACAATGATTAGATTGTCTCTTATTGGAGATGGTTATTGTCTGGCATTTGTGGAGCAAGTGTTACTTGCCACTTAGATATTGTCCACATCTAGTTGCATTTGAACATGGACTGTTTCAGTGTCTGAGGAGTTGCAAATGTTGCTGAACATTGTGCAATGATTGCAGAAGTTAAACCTGTTCTCCTTGGAGAAGTTCAAGATGATATTTGACAGAGATACTCAAATTTGTGAGGGTTTGACACAGAGTAGATATTAAAAACTTTTCCAGTTGGTGGAAGGGCCAAAAACCAGAGGTACATACTTAAGGAAATTGGTAAAAGCGTCTGTGATATGAGCAAAGTGCACAAGATACTGCTGAAGCATTCACGGCAAGCCTCAACCAGAACTGCCAAGTGGATAATCCAACTCAGCTTCCTCCAGTAGTCAACAGCATGACAGATACTAATCTTCAGCCAAATCGATTCACGCCATGTGATATCAAGAAATGGTTGGAGATACTGGATACTGCAAAGGCTGTGGGCCCTGACAACATGAGGCAACAGTACTGAAAACTAGAGCTCCAGAACTTGCCATGCCCATAGCCAAGTTCTTCCAGTCCAGTGACAACACGGCATCTACTCAACAATGTGGAAAATTGTCCAAGTATGTCCTGTACATAAAAAGCAGGACAAATCCAACCCAGCCAATTACCAAAACATCAATCTATTGTCGGTCATCAGTAAAGCGATGGAAGATATTAACAGTGCTATCAACCAGAAATAACCTTCTCAGTGATGCCCAGTGCGGGTTCCACCTGGGCCACTCAGCTTTGGTTTGAATATGAACAAAAGAGCTGAATTCTAGAGGTGAGGTAAGTGACGGCACTTGAGATCAAGGCCACCTTCGGCCAAGGAGCCCTAGCAAAACTGTAATCAATCAGTATCAAAGGCAAACTCTCCACTGGCCGGAGTCATACCTAGCACCAAGCAAGATGGTCATGGATGAAGGGGGTCAGTCATCTCAGCTCCATGACATCTCTGCAGGAGCTCATTGGAGTCATGTTCCTAGGCCCAAACATTTTCACCTGTTTCACCAATGACGTTCCCTCCATTATAAGGTCAGATGTAGGGATGTTCATCAATAATTGCACAACGTTCAGCATCATTCGTGACTCCCAGATGTTGAAGCAGTCCATATACAACTGCAAAAATGACATAGACAATTTCTCCCCGTGTCTGTGTGGGTTTCCTCCGGGTGCTGTGGTTTCATCCAAAACATGTGGAGATTAGGTGGAGAGATAGTCGGAACTGTGGATGCTGGAAAATCCGAGATAACAAGGTGTAGAACTGGATGAACACAGCAGGCCAAGCAGCATCATAGCAGCAGGAAAGCTGAGGAGATGGACCAGTCAAAGAGGTGGGGATGGAGACAGTAAAGGTGAGTGTAGGTAGGGAGGTAGGGAGGAAATAGGCAAATTCAGGGAGGGCGGACAGGTCAAGGGGGTGGGATGAGGTTAGTAGGTAGGAGATGGGACTAGGGTTTGAATTGAGAGGAGGGGATAGATGGGAGGAAGGACAGGTTAGGGAGGTGGGGATGAGCTGGGCTGGTTTTGAGATGCGGTAGAGGGAGGGGGGATTTTGAAGCTTGTGAAGTCCACAACGATACCATTGGGCTGCAGGGTTCCCAAGCGGAATATGAGTTGCTGTTCCTGCAACCTTCGGGTGGCATCACTGTGGCACTGCAGGATGCCCTGGATGGACATGTCATCTGCAGAATGGGAAGGGGAGTTGAAGTGGTTCGTGACTGGGAGGTGCAGTTGTTTAGTGCAAACCGAGCGTAGGTATCCTGCAAAGCGGTCCCCAAGCCTCCGCTTGGTTTCCCCAATGTACAGGAAGCCACAACTGGAACAGCGGATGCAGTATACCACATTAGCAGATATGCAGGTGAACATGTGCTTGATGTGGAAAGTCATCTTGGAGCCTGGGATGGGGCTGAGTGGGGAGGTGTAGGGACAGGTGCAGCACTTCCTGCGGTTGCAGGGAAAAGTGCTGGGTGTGGGGGGGCAGGAGGGGAATGTGGAGCAGACAAGGGAGTCACGGAGAGAGTGGTCCCTCTGGAAGGTGGTTAAGGGTGGGGAGGGAAAAATATCTTCAGTGGTGGATCAGACTGCAGACGGCAAAAGTGTCGGAGGATGATGCGTTGGATCCGGAGGTTGGTGGGGTGGTACGTGAGGACGAGGGGGATTCTCTTTTGGTTTTTATTGGGGGCAGGGGGTCTGAGGGATGAGTTTCGGGAAATGCAGCAGACATAGGTGTTTCGACCACTGAAGGGGGGGGAAAGTTGCAGTCCTTGAAAAATGAGGACATCGGAGATGTACGGGAGTGGAATGCCTCATTCTGGGAGCAGATGCGGCGGAGGCGAAAGAATTGGGAATAGGGGACAGCATTCTGCAGGAAGGTGGGTGATAGGAGGTTGATTCTCGGTAGCTGTGGGAGTCGGTGGGCTTGAAATGGATATCAGTTTCTAGGTGGTTGCTGGAGATGGAGACAGAGGGGCCAGGAAGGAGACATGGGTTTTAGAGATGGTCCAGGTGAACTTAAGGTTGGGGAGGAAGGTGTTGGTGAAGTGGATGAACAGTTCAAGCTCCTTGAGGGAACACGAGGCGGTGCCGATGCAGTCATCAATGTAACGGAGGAAGAGGTGGGGTTTATGGCCAGTGTAGGTACGGAAGAGGGACTGTTCCACGTAACCTACAAAGAGGCAGGCATAGCTTGGGCCCATGCGGGTACCCATGGCCATCCACTTTGTCAGCAGAAGTGGGAGGAATTAAAAGAGAATTTGTTGAGGGTGAGGACGAGTTCGGCTAAGCGGATGAAGGTGTCAGTGGAGAGGGGAAACTGGGCGGGCCTGCAGAGCAGGAAGAAGCGGAGGGCCTTCAGGTCCTCTGCATGGGGAATGCAGGTGTACAGGGACTGGACGTCCATGGTAAAGATGAGGCGTAGGGGACCGGGGAATTGGAGGTTCTGGAGGTGGTGGAGGGCCCGGGTGGTGTCACGGACATAGGTAGGGAGTCCCTGGGCCAACGGGGAGAAAATGGAGTCCAAACAGGTAGAGAAAAGTTCCGTGGCGCAGGAGCAGGCAGAGACAATGGGTCAACCAGGGCAATCAGGTCTGTGGATTTTGGGAAGGAGATAGAAGGATGCAGTGCAGGGGTGGGGAACCGTGAAGTTGGGGCCTGTGGGTGAGAGGTCACCTGAAGTGATGTGGTTGTGGATGATTTGGGAGATGATGATTTGGTGCTCAAGGGTGGGGTCATGACCCGGGGGCGGTAGAAGGTGCTGTTGGACAGTTGGCGTCTGGCTTCAGCGATGTACAGGTCAGTGCACCATACTACAACCGCGCCTCCCTTGTCTGCGAGTTTTATGGTGAGGTTAGGATTGGAGTGGAGGGTACATTCTGCACGGGAGAGGTTAGATTGGGTGAGAGGAGTCGAGAGGTTAAGGCAATTGATGTCACGATGGCAATTGGAGATGAAGAGGTCAAGGGAGGGTCGGAGGCTTGGGGATGCGTCCAGGAGGAGGGGTGCATTGGAGGTGGGAGAAGGGGTCAGTGGTGGGAGGGTTAGCCACACGGTTAAAGTGCGGAGCGGAGGAAAAACTGCTCAACGTCCAAGCGTGACCGGCATTCGTTGATGTGTGGGTGAAGGGGGACAAAGGTGAGCCCTTTACTGAGGACTGACCGTTCGTCCTCAGTAAGGGGGAGGTCTGAGGGGATGGTGAAGCCTCGGCAGGGCTGGGTGCTGCTATCTCCTCTGGAGCTGATGGTTGTGGAGGCGGTGGGCAGAGTGACGTCGGCATCGCCTATGGGCGGATTTGCTTCGGTGGCGGTGGGTGGAGTTGTGTCGGCAGTGGGCGGAGTTGCGTCGGCATCGTTGGTGGGCCGAGTGGGGTAGGAGGCGGCAGCTGCGGTGACGGTAGGTGCATCCTCAGTTTCTATGTTGTTGGACTCAGAAATGGAGGTGGTGGTATTCGCTGTCCTAGAAGTGGCGTATCCAGCAGCGGAGGATTTGATTGACTATGCAAAATTGCTCATAGCGTCCAGGGAAGTGTAAATTCGATGGATTAGCTATGGGAAATGCAGGGATACAGGGAAAGAGTGAGTCTAGGTAGGATGCTGTTCAAAGTGCCAATGTGGACATGTTTTGTCAAGAAAATAAAATGTGAGGCTGGATGAACACAGCAGGCCAAGCAGCATCTCAGGAGCACAAAAGCTGACGTTTCGGGCCTAGACCCTTCATCAGAGTCTAGGCCCGAAACGTCAGCTTTTGTGCTCCTGAGATGCTGCTTGGCCTGCTGTGTTCATCCAGCCTCACATTTTATTATCTTGGAATTCTCCAGCATCTGCAGTTCCCATTATCTCTGATGTTTTGTCAAGAAGCCTGTTTCCGCACTGTAAGGATTCTATTAAAAAAAAACAGGGTTGGGCTGACAAATGGCTAGTAACATTCATGTCACACAAATGCCAGGCAATGGTCATCTTCACTAAGCAACAATCTCATCACTGTTCTTTGACATTCAACGGTGTTACTCTCACTGAATTCCCCACTGTCAACATTTGTGGTGCTCCAATTAACCAGAAAACACCTGGACTCACCATGTAAACACAGTGGCTACAGGAGCAGGCCAGAGGCTAAGATTACAACACTGAGTTCCTCACCTCCTGATTCCCCAAAGTCTATCCACCATCTATATGGCACAAGTCAGGAGTGTGATGGAACACACTTGTTTGGATGAATGCAGATCCATCAACATTATGGAAGCTTGCTACTTTCCAGGATAGTGTGGCCTGCTTGATTGGCACCACACCCACAAGCACCCATTCCCTCCACCAGTGACGCGCAGTGGCAACAGTGTATATTAGCTGCAAAATGCACTGGAGAAATTCACCAAAGATCCTTAGACAACTCCTTCCAAATCCACGAGCATTTCCATCTGGAATGACATGTGCATGGGAACATAACCACTTGCAAACTCTCTTCCAAGTCACTCATCATCCTGATTTGGAAATGTATCACAGTTCATTCACTGTTGCAGGATCAAAATCCTCGAATTCTCTCTCCAAGGGCATTGCAGATCAACCAAAAGTATTCGGGTTGCAAGGGTTCAAGGCAGCAGCTCACCACTTTTTTCTCAAAGGCAACTAAGGATGGGCAATAAATGCTGGTCAGCCAGTGATGCCCATGTCCTGGGAGTAAAATGAAAAAAAGTGCATGTAGGTAGTGTTTAGGATTTCGAAGGCCCTGCCTGACAGTGTGGCGAACATAGGATCAAAGGAGGCTTTCAAAAAGAAATTGAATCACTATTCCAAAAGGAACAATTTGCAGCTACAAGAAAAGGATGAGGAAGCTTCATTGCTTCTTCAGAGGGCCAGCACTAAGAAACACACTGTATGGCCACTTTCTGTGCTGCAATTATTTCTAATTCTATGCTCTAATGGCAACACAAAATGATAGCTAAATCCCATATTTCCATGCTATGCATTTCTATCAAATAGATATTTGATGTTTGAACAAGAAGGGAAAAAAAGACATCTATCTTCTCTTGCAACTCAATGAAGAAAACCAGTTCAGGCTTCATGGCAATTTATTTCTTCAATTTTCACCGAGGTGAACCTGAAAGTTGCATGGGAGATGACACCACCATTAGATTATCACCTCATCCTAAAAATGATCTCCTGAGAAGCCTCATGTTGTGTGTCATAACTGTTAACAGTTGATTAACTTAATTAAAAATGACTGCATTCTGACTAGCTTGCACACAGAAAGGCAACCTTACATAAATGTTCTACATCAAAATTTGACAAACTACCCTTGATGTTCTGGTGAAAATTTTCCTTAAAAGCAGCTGTCAACAGCTTAAAACATGTTATTATGAGGTACATTAATAACGTACAGAAATAGTTTCCCATTGCTACGTGACTACCTTTGTCTCTGTAAAAGATTTCAGTCAATTCATTCACAGAAATAAAGGCATGCTCATTCAGCACATTCAAATGCCACAAAACGTTTTGAAAAAAATATACAGATGAGCAAATAAAAAAGATATTTTTAATACCCTTACACTAACTTTGAACATGCATCACTTCAACATGCCTCCAAAGAGTAACAATTAACAACCAAGGAAGGTATGCAAAAACACTGAAGAAAAATGACAGCTCCTAGCTTGCACACTTCAATGCTGGCAAAGCTCTTCATTGTCATCAGAAAAACTATACTGACAGCCTCTCAAGAATTATTCGAATAGAATAGCTGATGAACTATAATGGTGAATTATAATACATAAGTACACAACACAGTCTCCCTACAAAGCAGATTATATGCCTTGTCATGCAAAGAACACGCATGTACAGATTTTGAAGCTGTATTTTCAAAATAGATACAATGCTTTTGGTATATTTGGTCTTGTCATGCACTTCCTTACAGTTCCGAAACCCAAGCAAAAACCTAAACAACCACTTATGAAATTTATGCATATATTTCTTAAGAATTGACCATCAACAAACAGGGATTAGACATAACAGCCAGCTTGGCTTTCAGTTTCTCCGTCAACAACAGAGACATCAAATTCAACTGAAGCTGGACAAATATGAAGTGAATCACAATGACTTTGCACTATATTGCGATGCCACATCATCCCAAACACAAGGGCCTTCATTACTTGAACTGCCAGAGGAAGTGCTAGATGCTGCTACAAGTAAAACACTTGAAAGGCATGTGGATAGGTATATGAATAGGAATAGTTTCAAGGGAAATGGACCAAATGCTGGCAAATGGGATTAAATTAATTTAGGATATCTAGTCAGCATGGATGGGTTAGACTGAAGGGTCTGATTCTGTGCTGTACATCTCAATGACTCTGTAACAAAAGGATGCTTACTGGTCTAAAGTTTGAGCATATTTGGAAAAGGACTTCGGACATTTAACAAGTCACATGGGTAAGCAAGAGATAACAAGGTGTAGAGCTGAATGAACAGAGCAGACCAAGCAGCATCGGAGGACCAGGAAGGCTGACGTTTCTGGCCTAGATCCTTCTTCAAAGGTTTTTTTCTGAAGGAGGGTCTAGGCCCAAAAAGTCAGCCTTCCTGCTCCTCTGATGCTGCTTGGCCTGCTGTGTTCATCCAGCTCTACACCTAGTTATCTCGGATTCTCCAGCATCTGCAGTTCGTACCATCTCTGAAACATGGGTAAGCAATCTATGTTTTCTTTTTAAATATTACTGAAGCTTCTCTGGTCAGAAACATCATGACATCTGAACCTTCGTTCAAAATACCATCAGACTAGCCATTAGATAACTTTGCAAACATGCTAAAACAAAGATATGTTGGAAGTGGGAGAAGGGTTCTACTCCAACCTACTCCAATTTCACGTTAAACTGAGCGATGATGATTCAAATACAAAAACTTCACAGCTTTACAATTCCTTCACTCCAGCGTCAGTTTCAATTCTTTCAAGAAACTACAGATCTGCTAGGAATGATACTGAAATAATTACTGTGTCTAAGTGTATGCTTTTGCTTCCTCTTCCTCTGTATCATAGTGTAAGAGATGTCATAGTTAAACCTCCTACACAAGTATAATAAATGATACTCTTTCCACATAAATTCACAAAGTTCGCTGCTGGAAATTATTTAAGCTGAGACAAACCACACTGAGGTTAACAACACGTTGACATCACAAAAACAATTTGATTGAAGACAACAAGAAAACATGGTATTTCTATTTATGGCAATAACAATCAACATTTGGGATCCCAGACTTGGACAAACATTTATTCCTTTCTTTCATCCCCAATATTGCTTGCTTACATGGGCTACGTACGCAACAATAAAGTTCAAAGCATGATCAGTCCTATTTGCTGACCATCACTATCACTGTTTTTCAAATAACAAAGATAAATTTTCAAGTGAACTGCTGGAAGAATTTCCAACAATCAACTGAGGCAGTAGAATACTAGTTTCTAGAGTACTGGAGAATTCTCCTGCCCTAGAGAGAAACAACTAAACTAAGATTCCTCGAAAGGAAATTTGTGCAATCAAATATTGATCCAAATAAAGCAAACATACATTGTAACAAAACAGGAACAATGGAGCTTTCATACATTCATTTAGGTGATGCGCTTGGACAAAGCAAGGGAATACACAATGAAAAATATACAGATTGTAGGAGTCTAATAAGCCTGGGGGATCAGAAGGACCTTGGTGTACATGTCCACCATCAAACACCCTAAAGGTAGCAGGGCAGGCAGATAAGGTAAATAAAGTGGTTAAGAAGGCATTTGAGATGTTTGACTTTCGTAACTGAGGCACAGTGTTTACCAGCAAAGGTCGTGCTGGAACTGTATACAAGTCAGTCAGACTAGAGCTAGAGTAGTATGTGCAATCCTGGAATCCACATGGGTAGTAAGGGTATAATTGGTCTGGACAGGGTACAGTGGAGATTTGCTAACACATTGCCTGGGCTGGAGAGTTGGACAGACATTTTCTGAAGGAGGTTCTAGGCCCGAAATTTCAGCCTTCCTGCTCCTCTGATGCTGCTTGGCCTGCTGTGTTCATCCAGCTCTACGCCTTGTTTTCTTGGATAGACTCGGGTTGTTTTCTGTGAACAGAGGATACTGAGGGGGACATGTATTAAAATTACAAGGGTTACAGACAAAATAGACAGAAATAAACTTTTCCCTTTGATAAAGGGGTTGATGACAATTGGGCATAGGTTTAAGGTTAAGGGAAGACAATTTAAAGGAGGTGTCAGGAAAGAAAGATTTCATGAGAAGTATGGTGGGAATCTGGAACTTACAACTTAGGACAGTGGTAGAGGCAGAAATCTTAACATTTAAGTATTTAGATGCACACTGTGATGCCTGGGCATAGAAGGCTATGTGCCAAGTGCTGGGAAATGGGATTATTATAGTTCATTGGCATTTTCTGACTAGTGCATGTTTGGTGGGATGAAGGGCCTTTTCCTGTGCGATGGACTATTATGACTCTCTGAAATGAACTTGGAGGAATCAGCAACCCAAGCGATATGGCAGTGGAGAATGAAAGCACATTGCTAAAGTTAACTTAATCACTGATTTGCCCAAATTTATGATCGTCTTTGTACGCTATTTCATTCTGCCAAATGTCACGTTACTTGCTGAAAAAGATCACTTCATCATTTTCATATTTAAAATAATGGTGATGCAAAATGTTGCAATTATTTCACTTTTAAAGCCATTTATCTTCATTTTGTAAAGTGGATGAACAGTGTCAATTCCCAGGCAACATTCACAAAAAGTTACCATTCTTTTCATATCAGCTTTAGTGGTGCATATTAATACAATACAGTACAGCAGAACAGGGGAACAGGGTATTCGGCCCACTAAGACTACGCTGTTTCCTAACCCTTAGTTGGACCTTCTACCTATTGCCTATATGTGGTTTCTATTCCTGTTGGGCCCTTGTTCATATGTCTATCGAGATATGCCTGAAACATTGCGAACATGACTGCTTCCACCACCTCCACAGTCACCCACCACCCTCTGCGTTAAAAATTTCCCTGCACTTCTCCCCTAAACCTTCTTCCTCTTACTTTGAGCCTATGCCCTCTTGTAGTAGAACTTTCCACCCTGGGAAAGGAACCCTACTGTTGGGTTAGGTGTATATCATAACCCTTATCATATGCACACAAATACTGAATTCATATTAAGGAAATGCATTATTTAAACAGCTGAATGCAGAATGGCTAATTATTCAAGGTTGAAGTGCTGCCTTATTTCTTCCTCAATGGTAAAAGTTGTTTAGTCTAGCCAAAGGACGCACCATTTCACATCAAGGCTAAAAGCACAAGACTTACTAAACATTCTGAGGAACGGCCAAAATGTTAACTCTGATTTTCTTTTTCCAGAGACACTGCCAGGCCTGCTGAGCTTTACCAGCAATATCTGTTTCTGTTCCTGATTTAGAGTACCGGCAGTTCTTTCAGTTTTTACTCACTAAACATGTTGGTTATTCAGCAGAATACCCTCTGAAATTCAGAACAGAAACTGAGAGAAAGCCAACCATTTAAAGAAAATTAAGTGGCCAAAGTTGTAATGATAAGCATAGTATCACATAATATGCAATTACTAGCCATTGTAATTAGCCGTTCAACTAGCTGTTAAACTAAGATGACTTGTTTTATTTAAGAAATAATTTGGCTTCTTTATGACTAAATTGTCCACTTGTTCTATTTTTGCCTCAGTCTCAGGCGTTACTGGTGATTTTGTCAACGTGACTGCATCCAGTCACGCTCAGTAAGAAAAGTTTGGAACTTTTATTTACTAAAAGGAGGAAGTTTTAAAAGTCAATAAACCTTTCATGTTTTATTGAAGTAAACATTTTGAAAGGAAGGAAATAAACACAAAAGAATCAGGCAGATTCTGCAGATATTATCAGTTTCCAGCTGTCTCTGCCAGATTAATGGGTGCCCAAATACTAAAACAATACACAAGTTAAAATGTTGTGCAGGAGAAGTTCTCATCTGAAAATGCCAAAATACTGAAAACTTAAGTTCTATTGAAGAAATCAATTCATTTCATTTTGCACACATATTTTGGAATAGGGCTGGCAGTTATAACATTTTGACTCTTAATCCGAGTATTATACTACTTAGCTTTAAAAATTACATATTCAGATACAGCCAAAGAGCAGATTTTAATATAGTGGAATGTCTTATGTTTCTTCTCCTAAATGAACAATTAAGAGAAACATGTACAATGGAAGGTAAGCTTTACATTAAATTTAGGCTGAAACAACAAGGAATCAACCCCAGCACTGATTTACTCTCAGGGAGTTACTCGCTGGAAGTTATTTCAGTACTAGTTTCTATTCACAATTTTTTACTTGCTTTGCTTTATCAACTAATTAGTTTCTTTCTTATTTTCTCAGATATCTTTCTGGCTGCAGAGATTTTACAACAACCAGAAGCTATGTCATGATTTGTCTCCATGAACAGTAAAAGCAGAGATTGGGATAAAGATGATCAAGAGGAAGATATCTTGTAACTTGCAACCATCTTCCATTTCTGGTCAGAATTCCTATTTTGCTGTATAAGTGAAACAAAGTCTCAAAGGAAAGTGATATGAGCAGCTTTCATCTGCTTATTTAAGCAAAGATATGATTTCATCAGAAGCAGCTCAGAGGAGATTTGCTAAATTGATCTCTGTACGGACAGACTGTCTTATGAGCAAAGGCTAAACAGCTTAGGACTCTAGTTACTGGAGTTTAGAAGAATGAGGAGTGAACATATTGAAACTATTAGAATTCTTAAGGCACTTAACAGAGTAAATGCTGAAAGGATGTTTCCCCTCAGTCTAGGACCTGGAACACTGACTTGGATTAAATTGAAGCCTGAGATGAGGAGGAATTTCTTCTCTCAGAGCGTTGAGTGTCATTGGAACTCCTTGCCACAGAGAGCTGTGGGGCAGAGTCCTTGTGTATATTTCGGCTGAGAGATTAGTCAGGGAAATCAAGGGTTCTGGGGAAAATGCAGCAAAGTGAACATGAGGCATGTTTGTTCAGCTATGATCCTGCTGAATAGCGAAGCAGACTCGAGGGGTGAAATGGTCTACTCCCATTTTTATTTCTTATAATCTTTTGGAGAAGTTCACACCGGAAAAATTTAGTATGTTAAAAATGCACGATTGGGTTAGCTTTTATGTACATAAATCAAACAGTAGAACCAAACCCATAACATTCATCAATGCTTTTTCCTTATTCCAGTCCAACATTTCCAGCTACAGAAAAGATTCAAGAGGGCAAAAGGAAAACGCAATCACAGGAGCTGCAAGGAGCCAAATACTCTGGACACAATGACAAAGAAATCTCCAGACTTATGTCACCAAAATATAGCATTGCTTATGCAGGATGTTGATCAGCACAAACAATATTATTAAGATCACCTTCTCAGTTTTACTCAAGGCAATCCAAGACAGTCTTTCATCAAGAAATTATCTGGTTATATTTACAATGTCCTTATTCTACAATAAACTGGGAATGAAAATTATTCAGGTAATTAGCTATAGCCTAAGAAAGACTTCTGACATCTCTCTTCAATAATGAGTGAAGCAATTGGTTATCGAGCTTGAAAACAGAAATATTGCAAATGCTGAAAATCTGAAACAAGAATAAGTAATGTTGAAATACCTAGCAACCTGTGTGGAGCAAAACATAGTTATGGTTTCAGGTCATGACATTTCATCAGAACAGGTATGTAGTCAACAGAATTATTAGTCTCCAATCCATAGGTAACATTTTAAATATTTAATTACAAATATTTTAAATATAAAACATAAGATTAGGAAAGGGGTAAGCAATTCAGCCCCTCAAAGCTGTTCCACCATTTAATAGGACTAAGGCTGATTTCATCTTGGCCTCAACTCAACTGTCCTGCTCACTCCCCATAACCTATTAACATATCACTATCTATAAATTGGTATATCTTCTCAAATTTATTCAGTGTCCTGGTGACCACCATATTCTGGCGTAATGAATTCCACAAATTCATGACATTTGGTCCTTGCAAGTCGATGTCTAGAATAACATGTTCCTCTTCCCATCTGAATAAAAGAAATTCATTCATTGGCTAAGTAGGCAGAGAGCTCCATGGATGTCTCAACTTTGAGGGAATGAAGTATGGGGAAAGACTTGATTACCCTAGGTCCTTCATAGCTTGTAAGAGAACAATGAAAATGTATGTTATAACTGATGTACTTACAAAATATTTAGCTAAATTCGATCCAAGTGAGCTTTATAAAAGAAATTAGCACAAACAATGTGAAATTGGTGAATGTCAGTTGGGTCCAAAAGCAAATAGGCCTCAGTTGTACAATACACAAGCTTCCTCTCTACTTAAGTTAACATGACAGTGTTATAAAGCAGCGCTCAAATCCCCTCTGATAAGTAAAGCTAAAACATCCAGAGAGGCAGGCCTCAACATACAAGAACACAAAGTTGTTATAAAGGAGCCATTAAACAAAACTAAACCCCTGACACTCTCTTTATAATCAACAAGTAACAATTTATTTAAGATAACAAAGTATGAAGATGGATAAACACAGCAGGCCAAGCAGCATCTCAGGAGCACAAAAGCTGACGTTTCGGGCCTAGACTCTGATGAAGGAACTAGGCCCGAAACGTCAGCTTTTGTGCTCCTGAGATGCTGCTTGGCCTGCTGTGTTCATCCAGCTTCACACTTTGTTATCTTGGATTCTCCAGCATCTGCAGTTCCCATTATCATTGAAACAATTTATTTATCTAACTTTTAACAATGAACAAACTAACTAATTAGCAAACCAAATAAACACATTCTAACTACTAACTATTCCCAAATAAAACAAGATTATAATGGTATGCTGTTCCAATAAATATAAGCCTCAGATATATAAAAATAAAATGTATCAAAATGTAAAATATACATATTAATAAAAATTAAGAATTTAGTCTCTCAAAATTACAGCTCGATTACATCTTCCAGAATGTTCTGTCTCTTCTCTGACAAATTCTTCCATCAGGAATGCCTCCTTGGTGACTCCTTCCATCAGGAATGCCTTCTCCATTGAATTCTTTTGTCAGGAACATTAACTATGTATACCGTAGGTGACTTTAATTTAGATGGAGCTCACTCCAAGGCTTACAGAATTCTGTGAAAGCCAGGGATTCTTTCTTTTAGAGCTGACAGCTATTCGCTTGGCAGATGATGACTGTCTCTCACCTGATTTTCTGAATGCCCTCAGCTTTCATATCCTTGATAATATGTCAATTTCTTACATTAGGATTGTCAAAACAGTTAGATTTCATTTTAATTGGTTTTTGGTATCTAAAGGCCTGGTTTAAATTAATTGGCTACATTCAAAAACCTGTTGTCTTGTTAAAAATGCTGCTTTATCTGCTAACAGTGCAGCTTTTTGATACAAATGTTTCAAATTCAGTTGCTCTATGCACCTGCAAACCCAACGACACCCTTTTTCAATCTCTAAGCATAGAAAATACCATCGTTTTTTAAAGGGACCATGCATGGCTTTCTCCAAAGCACTCTATAAAGGTTGACATTTTTCAAAAACACCAAATTCTAACATCCTGCCTCCAATCCACAAGTACAATAACCAAATTTGCAACAACGGTTGTGAAAAAAATTGAACACCTGTGGTACAGTCAACTGATCAAATTGCATCTGGTTTTTAACTATGTTATAGGGCTCCTATTTCAATATATTTATGGGTGTCTTCCTGTTTTGGATTTGAAGGCAGCCTGCTAAAATAGAGATCTGTTCAATACTTGCCATGGGTCATCCTCAGGCCACAAGATACTGTTAATTTTTTTTACAATATTTTCTTTGTACCATCCTGTTCACTTAGCAAGGCAAGGCACTGGTGTGATGAAAACATAACTAGGACTACTAAAGATCTTTATTAAAAGCACCGTCATAAGCTAAAGAGCACTATATCGCGAAACAGTAAAGCTGCATAAATTACACCAATTTGGGATATGCAAGAAAATCTAACAGCATTTATTATTTTACTTCCAATTTTTAAATTACTACTAAGCACAGAAAATTTAACCCCTGGTTTTGCATTCATGCTGAATTTAGTTGCATTCTCTGCTGTCTACCAACATACAAGGATCTACCCGAGTTCATCCTGAGTAGCCTCAACATAGCTTCTAATGAACCCAAGCACATCAATGTAATACATCTTTGAATGTAGATGCTATAATACAACTGGATGAAGATACAACAAATCCCAACGAGCATGGAAAACATTAATCTAAGACTAATGGCCAAAAAGAAACAGACATTGTAACTGGTGTTGCAATGCTTGATGTCAAAGTTGAATATCCAGAATAGAAAAGAATCCTAGATCCTTCAAATAGCATCCTCTTCAAACTACCACAGAGATTTAGCAAGAAGAAAAAAATCAACATCACAAGGCAAAGTTAAATAAAATTTTCATTTCACAGAAATGTTTCAGTAGAAATCAATGAACAAAATGGGATAAGGAATATCAAAGCTATCAATGTATGGATAAAACTGTAATCTTGAGAGCAAGAGGATGACTAAGGAAAAGAGAGGACCTCAAACGTACAAAGTAACTTGTGCGTAGATGAGTAAAACAAGGTCAGGATTCTCAATGAGCACTTGGTCTTTGTTTTCACAAAAGCGAAGGAATTAAAGAGTAGGAGGGTGAAATATTAGACACTATTCTGTGTAAATTATGTCAAACTATCTCCAATTTGGCTACTTATTAAGAACTCTCACAGACAATCAAAATCAGTACTGAAGTATTTATTTAATTGCATCAAACAAAATTAGACCTCTCAAGGAAACAAGTTAAGCCTCACAACTCAATTTGGCTATTACCCAATTATTGGTGCCATTCAGCTACAATTCCAACTAAGGGTCTGTCTCTTGATGAGATCCCTGCATCATCTTGATCTTCAGAGTTTTATCCCTGAGGAATCCTGGAGTTGAATTCTTATACAATTTTCCATCCTTTAAGTGCGTGGTGTGACATTATTGATGATTTTTTTGAACCTTTCAGCCATAATATTGCAATTTAGCAGCTTGCCTTCTCAGCAGAAGCAACTTCCCAGTTCCTTGTTATATTTGGCATTGACTGCCCTGTTTAAAGACATAGTTTCCTCGCAAATAACTCCTTAAATCCTTCTGCAGGGCAATCATTTGTCCTTGTGGCATAAGGCTGCCATTTATTAAGCATTTGTTAGAAGAGTTTTGATTATGTAGCTTTGACTCCTTCTTTTCCCAGGCACAGCTAATTGCTTTCAATTCCTGTATAAGTTTTTCCTTGTCCATTCACAGTTTATTCTAGAGTTATTGTTGACTTTTTCAATTCATGAATAGTTGTTAATGCTCTCAAGTTTACACTATTACAATAAGCATGAGAGAGAAAATATTGGAGATACTGACATTGTTGAAGGTGGATAAATCACCAAGACTGGATGGATTGTATCCCAGGCTGTTAATGGAAGCCAGGGAGCAAATAATGAATGCTTGGAGGATAATTTTCCAATCCCCACTAATCGCAGGTGAGGTACGAAGAACATAGAACAGCACAGCACAGGAACAGGCATTTTGGCCCAACATATCTGTGCTAATTATGATGCCATTCTGAGCTAATTGCATCAATCTGCATGTGATGCGCATGCTCCTATTCCTTGCCTGTTCACATTCTGCCTCAATGCCTTTTAAATGCTGCTATCGTATTTGCTTCTACCACCTCCCCTAGCAGCACACTGCAGGCACCTACCACCCTCTGTGTTAAAATAAAACTTGATTTGCACATCTCCTTTAAGCTTTCTCACTCTCTCTTAAGCCTATGCCCCCAAGGATTTGACATTTCCACGCTGGGGAAAATACCTCTGGCTATCCACCCCATCTATGCCTCATTATTTTATACACTTGTCAGGTTGGCCCTCAGACTCCAACACTCCAAAAACAATCCAAGGTTGTCCCATCTCTCCTTATAGTTAATACACTCCAATTCGGGCAACATCCTGGTAAACTCTTTTGCACCCTCTCCAAAGTCTCCACACCCTTCCTATAGTCTGGCAACCAGAACTGCACACACAATTCCAAATGTGACCTAACTAAAGTCTTATATAGCTACAACATGACTTGTTAACTTTTACGTATCAATACACCGATCAATGAAAGCAAGCATGCCATACACCTTCTTTACTACTTTAGCCATTTGTGTTTCCCCTTTCAGGAAGTTATGGACTTGTACCCAAAGATTTCTTTGTATATCAATGCTCTTAAGGCTTCCACCAATTACTGTGCACTTTACTCTTGCATATGACCTCCCACTGTGCATCACCTCACATTTGTCTAGATTAAAATCTATCTGCCATTTCTCCATCTGACTTTTCAACTAATCTATATCCTGCTGTATCCTCGGACATCCTTCCTCACGATCACAATTCCACCAATGTCAGTGTCGTGCACAAGCTTACTAACTCGTCCACCTACATTTTCATCCAAATCATTTACATGTATTTTAAACAAAAGAGATGCCAGCACTGATCCATGCAGAACACAACTGGTCACAGACCACCAATCAGAAAAGCATCCCTCCATAACTACCCTCTATCTTCCAATACCAAGGCAATTTCATGTCCAATTTACCAACTCACCATGGCTTAATCTTCTGGACCAGCCTACCATGAGGGACCTTGTCCAATGCTTTTGTAAAGTCCATCTGGATAATGATCAAGATCCACTGCCCAATTCTCATTAATCATCTTCATTACTCCCTTAAAGAAACTCAACCAAATCTGAGAGACCAAATCTCCACCACACAAGCCAATAGCTTAGCCCTAGTGAGTCCATTTATTTCCAAATGCACCAAATCCTGTCACTAAGAATCTTCTCCAGTCATTTCCCTACGAGTGATGTAAGACTCACCAACCTATAATTTCCATTGTAGCATTGTTTAAGGAAAACAGGAGCTGTGTTTAAAAAAATGGGTTTAAGGGATAGGTTAAATAATTTAGGCTGATCAGTCAGATTTCAGTATTGGGTAAATGCTGTGAATCAATTCCCAGAGACAGAAGAAACCACCACTTCAAAAGGAATAGATTAACCAGGGATACTCTGCTTGGTTTTGTTAAGGGAAGGTTGACTCTTACTGATGGTGTTTAATTTTCCGAGGAAATAACAGGATTTATGATGGCTGTGCAGTGGATTCTTTTTGAATGGATTTTACGACAACAGTTGACAAGTTCACACACAGCAAACTGGTCAGAAAAGTACAACGCCTTGAGATATAGGAGGAATATGGCAAGTTGGTTTCAAAATAGATTCAGCGACAGGAAACTGAAGGTAATGACTGAGATGTTTGTTGGAACGGCACGCTGCTTCCATTAGCGTTCCACAATGCACAGTGCAGGATCTTTTGCACTTTGTACATATTAATGATGTGGACTGCAATGTGGGTGGTATGATTGGGAAATTTGCAATAATACAAAAACAATGACCAAGTAGTCAATAGCTCCAGAATAATGCCAATCATTTAGTTGAATTTGTGGAAAAATATCTAATTGAATTAAATCTGGACAGGTGTGAGGCAATGAACAAGATGAGATTGAGAATGATAGAAGAAGTGGGAGAGACCTTGCAAAACATGGTGTGAGTGGGGGACAGATAGATGAGGTCATCAAGAAAACGCTGAAAACTGGAAGAGGTACACAGGATGCAAAAACAGGGATGCAATGCTGGTCAGGCTGCAGCTGGAATTTTGTGCACAGTTCTGGTCATACCGTTACAGAAATAACTTAATTGTTCTGGATAGGATACAGAGGATAATTACAAGGAAGATGCTAGGGCTTAAAGAGAAATAACTTTGTTTGCTTTCCTTAGAACAGGGAAGATTGAGAGGTGACTGAATTGAAATGTGCAAAATTGTGAGGGCAGCAGACTGTAAAGACATGCTTTCCTAGCAGAGAAGTCAATTACTGGGGTGTGCAAATTTAAGGAGTACAGTGGAGGGGAATGAGAAAAAAAACTGGTGTTGGATTTGTGGAAATCACTGCTGACTTAGTGGTGCAGGCAGAACCCTCAACGTACATACAGGGACCAGGATCAATACCTGAAGAGTCGTAACCATGGCTCAGGTGCTAGAATATGGGATCAGAATGGGCGGCTAGATTTTTTTTCTCTGGCTGGCACAGGCACAGTGGGCTGAATAGCCTCTTTTCATCCTGTGATTATTCTATGGGATGTTTTCTGATAGCTGGTGAACTAGTACAATCAAACCTTTACTTCATCTTATTAGGTCAAATAATGTAAGCTACATAATTCCCTTGGATTTAAACTGAAGAAAGAATAATAAAAATTGTAACTATTAACAATGAATCCGCAAATATATTCAGACACATTTCAGAAGTCAAAATTAAGGACCGTCCATTTCAATTTTAGGGGCTTGTACAAAAGTGAAATAAACATTTTTTCGGCAGATTTCCAGGTGCCCAAGGTTCAATGTAAGCTCTCTCCAATGAACTGTGAAGTATACAAGACGTGAGCTACCCTTCCTCCATTTAGCCAAGTAAAACGTACACTACCACAATGGACTGGAATAAATTATTACTTTTATAAATTATTAATCTGTCAGCACCTATATTTGCCTTGGGCTTTGGAGGTTATATAATGTTGATCATTACTGTGAAAATTCACAATTACCAAAGGAAATAACCTATTGCTTCACACACTTTGTATATGTTATGAATAACATATATAGCTGACTGCTATACTATAGATTTTCATAAATGTAATCTCTTGCATCAAGAATTGCAATGAAAAGTGTTCTACTATACTGAGTCTATATCACAATGTCAGCGTGGCTAAAAAGATACAAAGGTCACCAGGTAAGAAGGGAGTGGTGCCATGGGCACACAAGTATATCAGGAAGTATTTAACAGAAGTTCACAACTGAGTGGATTAAAAAGAAAATCAGGTTTCATGAACTAATTAAAACAGTGAAATTGGATCACATGTAGACTTATTGCTTTGCCCATGATTCTCTGTTCCTCATAAGTAACAATGTTACACATTTGTGTGTAACTACACTTACAAGGTCCCCTTTTTCATCCAACTATCTGACCTTGCAAATTCAGGCTATCAAATTCACTATGCTCTAGAAATGAATTCTCTTGTACCTTGGAAGACTAACTGTTTTTTATTAACTGGTAGATGGCCATTAACTCTGAATCTCTTTCTGAGGGTCTGCAGGTCCTTGAAACCACACACTGAATGACCTTGGTTTTCTTCGCGAAGAATGTCTTCTTTTTATTCTCCCCAAGCCTTCAGGCATTGGTCATCCAAGAGCAGAAGTTAGCCATTCAGCCTCTCAATCCTACTCTGACATTCAATTAGTTGATTGCTGATCCGATTGTGAACTTCACATCCACATTCCTATCCACCTTAGATAACATTTTAGCCACTTGCTTAACAAGAATTAACCTATCTCAGCCTCAGCAATATTCAACTGCTTTGCTTGCATCACCCTTCAGGAAGAGAACTCCAAACAAACCTCTGAGAGAAAACATCTGATAATCCCTGTTTCAAATGGGTGATCCCTAATTTTTAATGACTCCTTTTTGTAGACTCTCCAGTAAGAGGAAAATTATCCTCTCAACCCCTCCCTCATCATCACTTCTCATGACTGCATGTTTCAATCAAGTTGTCTCTTCCGCTTCCAAACTCCAGTAACATATCAACATAGTACATCCATCAGTACCTTCTCAATGGTGGCTTTCATGGAGTTGTATGCGCCACATTTTCAACCTTTGTCAGAATTACTGGTTTGTCCTGAAGCACGAAAACTCTGGTTTATCCAAGTTTTCCTCATAAAACAAACTGCCCATTCAAGGTATTAGTCTGGAAAACCATTTCTGAATTATTTCCAATTGTATTTGCAGATCTTCCTTAAATAAGGTAACCAATAAGGTAGTTTTCTCAATGTAGTCTCACCACTGCTCTGAATAAATGAAGTAAAACCTTCCCACTTTTGCATTCAGTTCCCCTTGTGATAAATAACAATATTCTATTAGGTTTCCTAATTATTTGCTGTACCTTTCACAATTCATTAATGAGGACGTCCAGAATAGACAGCTTATTTTACAACATGTGCAATCGTCAAACTTGGCAACCATACCTTACATTCCTTCATATGTTATTTATACTACTATAACATTTGAGGTGCAGCACTGATCCCTCTGGCATAGGACTCATTACTATCATTCCTTCTAATTTTCTTACAGGTTGCATAAGCCTCCAAGGCCTGAGCATAGCCTCAACTTCAAAAGTGTTGTGATCAGCATGCCGACGCCAATCAGATTGCATGTAACATAAAGCAGCAAACAGATTAGAGGGGACATTGCTTGCTACATCTAGTAACCTGGAAAATAAAAGAGAGGCACTTATACCTACTTTCTGCTTCCTGTTATCCAGCTAATCTTCCATCCATGCCTATATGTTAGCACCAACACTCTGGGCTTTCGTTTTCCATAATGCCATTTGATGTGGCACATTATCAAATGTCTTCTGGAAATATCAACATAGTACATCCATCAGTCCCTTCTCAATGGTGGCTTTCATGGAGTTGTATGCGCCACATTTTCAACCTTTGTCAGAATTACTGGTTTGTCCTGAAGATGAAAATTTTTTTAACTTCAACTTGTGGATTAGTTTGAATTCACTCCTTTGCCCTCAGCAAATGCATTTCTGATAAAGCCACCAATTTTACATTTAATTTCTATACTTCTGGCTTTGCCAGCCTGGAACACTGCCCCTATTGCCAGTTTGTTTTGGCTAGCAAGGCTTTTAAACTTTGTTGAAGGGCCTCCAAAGTTTGTTATTTCGAAGAACAAAGTATAGGAGCAGACCCTTCCATCCACTAAGCCTGTGTCAACAGATGGCACTTCTCTAAACTAAAAACCTTTTGCCTCTACGCAGTCGGTATACCTCTATTCCCTGCCTATTTATATTTCTGTCAAGATGCCTGTCAAAACTTGCCCTTGTATCTGTTCTATCACCACCTCTGGCAGCATATTTCAAGTCCTTATCGCATCCTGGAAAAAAAATCCCCTCCCCGCTTTTACTTTAAATCGGAAAGGGAACCGGCAGGCAGAGCAGTGATCCCCTGTGGCCATTCCCCTCAAGAATAAGTATATACCGTTTTGGATACTTTTGGGGGGAATGACTTACCAGGGGAAAGCAGTGAGGCACAGGTCTCTGGCACAGAGTCTGTCCCTGCTGCTCAGAAGGGAAGGGGGAAGAGGAGCAGAGCAGTAGTCATTGGGGACTCCATAGTTAAGGGGACAGATCGGAGGTTCTGTGGGGACGAGAGAGACTCACGGTTGGTGTGCTGCCTCCCAGGTGCCAGGGTGCATGATGTCTCTGATCGTGTTTTTGGGATCCTTAAGGGGGAGGGGGAGCAGCCCCAAGTCGTGGTCCACATAGGCACCAACGACATAGGTAGGAAGAGAGATGGGGATTTAAGGCAGAAATTCAGGGAGCTAGGATGGAAGCTTAGAGCTAGGACGAACAGAGTTGTTGTCTCTGGATGTTGCCTGTGCCATGTGCTAGTGAGGCGAGGAACAGGGAGAGAGAGGAGTTGAACACGTGGCTGCAGGGATGGTGCAGGAGGGAGGGTTTTGGGTTCTTGGATAATTGGGGCTCTTTCTGGGGTAGGTGGGACCTCTCCAAGCAGGAGGGTCTTCACCTGAACCAGAGGGGGACCGATATCCTGGGGGGAAATTCGCTAAGGCTATTCGGGTGGGTTTAAACTAATTCAGCAGGGGGATGGGAACCAAAATTGTAGTTCGACTATAGAAAAGGTTGACAGTAGAGAGGTGCAAGATGGCACCGGCAAGCAAGAAGGTGGTTTGAAGTGTGTCTACTTCAACGCCAGGAGCATCCGGAATAAGGTGGGTGAACTTGCAGCATGGGTTGGTACATGGGACTTCGATGTTGTGGCCATTTGGGAGACATGGATAGAGCAGGGACAGGAATGGTTGTTGCAGGTTCCAGGATTTAGATGTTTCAGTAAGAACAGAGAAGACAGTAAAAGAGGGGGAGGTGTGGCATTGTTGGTCAAGAACAGTATTACAGTTGCAGAAAGGATGTTTGGGGACTCGTCAACAGAGGTAGTATGGGCTGAGGTTAGAAACAGAAAAGGAGAGGTCACCCTGTTGGGAGTTTTCTATAGGCCTCCAAATAGTCCAGATATGTAGAGGAAAGGATAGCAAAGATGATTCTCGATAGGAGTGACACAGACAGGGTAGTAGTCATGGGGGACTTCAACTTTCCAAATATTGACTGGGAACACAATAGTTCGAGTACTATAGATTGGTCAGTTTTTGTCCAGTGTGTGCAGGAGGGCTTCCTGACACAGTATGTAGACAGGCCAACAAGGGGCGAAGCCATATTAGATTTGGTACTGGGTAATGAGCCCGGCCAGGTGTTAGATTTGGAAGTAGGAGAGCACTTTGGTGACGGCGATCACAATTCTGTTATATCAGTGATAATGGGAACTGCAGATGCTGGAGAATCCAGGATAACAAAGTGTGGAGCTGGATGAACACAGCAGGCCAAGCAGCACCTCAGGAGCACAAAAGCTGACGTTTCGGGCCTAGGCCCTTCATCATCATCTCTCTGATGAAGGGTCTAGGTCCGAAACATCAGCTTTTGTGCTCCTGAGATGCTGCTTGGCCTGCAGTGTTCATCCAGCTCCACACTTTGTTATCCACAATTCTGTTATGTTAACTTTAGTGATGGAAAGAGATAGGTGTATACCACTGGGTAAGAGTTATAGCTGGGGGAAAGGCAATTACGATGAGATTAGGCAAGATTTAGGGAGCATCGGATGGGGAAGAAAACTGCAGGGGATGGGCACATTAGAAATGTGGAGCTTATTCAAGGAAAAGCTCCTGTGTGTCCTACATAAGTATGCACCTGTCAGGCAGGGAGGAAGCTGTACAGCGCGGGAGCAATGGTTTACGAAGCAAGTGGAATCTCTGGTCAAGAGGAAGAAGACGGCTTATGTTAGGATGGGATGTGAAGGCTCAGTTAGGGCGCTTGAGGGTTACAAGGTAGCCAGGAAAGTCCTAAAGAGAGAGCTCAGAAGAGCCAGGAGGAGACATGAGAAGTTGTTGGAGATAGGATCAGGGTAAACCCTAAGGCTTTCTATAGGTATTTAAGGAGTAAAAGAATGACGAGAGTAACATTAGGGCCAATCAAGGATAGTAGTGGGAAGTTGTGTGTGGAGTCAGAGGAGATAGGGGAAGCACAAAATGAATACTTTTCGACAGTATTCACTCGAGAAAACGACAATGTTGTCGAGGAGAATACTGAGATACAGGCTACTAGACTAGGTGGGATTGACGTTCACAAGGAAGAGGTATTAGAAATCCTACGGAGTGTGATGATAGATAAGTCCCCTGGGACAGATAGGATTTATCCTAGGATCCTCTGGGAAACCAGGGAGGAGATTGCCATGCCTTTGGCATTGATATTTAATTCGTCATTGTCTACAGGAATAGTGCCAGACGACTGGAGGATAGCAAATGTGGTTCCCCTGTTCAAGGAGGGGAGAAGAGACAACCCTGGTAATTACAGACCAGTGAGCCTTCCCTCAGTTGTTGGTAAAGTGTTGGAAAAGGTTATAAGAGATAGGATTTATAATCATCTAGAAAAGAATAATTTGATTAGGGATAGTCAGCACGGTTTCGTGAAGGGTAGGTTGTGCCTCACAAACCTTATTGAGTTCTTTGAGAAGGTGACCAAACAGGTAGCTGAGAGTAAACTGGTTGATGTGGTGTATACGGATTTCAGCAAGGCATTCGATAAGGTTCCCCACAGTAGGCTATTGTACAAAATGCGGAGGAATGGGGTTGTGGGAGATATAGCAGTTTAGATCAGAAATTGGCTTGCTGAAAGAAGACAGAGGGTGGTGGTTGATGGGAAATGTTCATCCTGGAGACCAGTTACTAGTGGTGTACCGCAAGGGTCGGTGTTGGGTCCACTGCTGTTTGTCATTTTTATAAATGACCTGGATGAGGGCGTAGAAGGATGGGTTAGTAAATCTGCAGACGACACCAAGGCCGGTGGAGTTGTGGATAGTGAAGAAGGATGTTGTAGGTTACAGAGAGACATAGATAAGCCGCAGAGCTGGGCTAAGAGGTGGCAAATGGAGTTTAATGCGGACAAGTGTGAGGTGATGCACTTTGGTAGGAGTAAATGGAATGCAAAGTACAGGGCTAATGGTAAGATTCTTGGTAGCGTAGATGAGCAGAGAGATCTTGGTGTCCGAGTACACAGATCCTTGAAAGTTGCCCCCCAGGTTGACAGGGTTGTTAAGAAGGCATACAGTGTTTTAGCTTTTATTAATAGAAGGATCGAGTTCCGGAACCATGAGGTTATGCTTCAGCTGTACAAAACTCTGGTGCGGCTGCACTTGGAGTATTGCGTACAGTTCAGGTCACCGCATTATAAGGATGTGGAAGCTTTGGAAAGGGTGCAGAGGAGATTTACTGGGATGTTGCCTGGTATGGAGGGAAGGTTTAATGAGGAAAGGCTGAGGGACTTGAGGCTGTTTTCATTAGAGAGAAGAAGATTGAGAGGTGATTTAATTGAAACATATAAAATAATCAGAGGGTTAGATAGGGCGGATAGGGAGAGCCTTTTTCCTAGGATGGTGACGGCGAGCACGAGGGAGCATAGCTTTAAATTGAGGGGTGAAAGATATAGGACAGATGTCAGAGATAGTTTCTTTACTCAGAGAGTAGTAAGGGGATGGAACGCTTTTCCTGCAATGGTAGTAGATTTGCCAACTTTAGGTACATTTAAGGAGTCATTGGATAAGCATATGGATGTACATGGAATAGTGCAGGTTAGATGGACTTCAGATCGGTATGACAGGTCGGCACAACATCGAAGGCCGAAGGGCCTGTACTGTGCTGTAATGTTCTATGTTCTATGTCCTATGTCCCCTAGTAATTGACATTTCTACTCTGAGAAAAAGGTTCCAACTATCCATTATGTCCATACCTCACATAATTTTCTCAACTTCTATTAGGTCACCTTTCAGTCTCCAACATTCAGGTGAAAACTGTAGTGATTGTAAGGAGGTCAGCCAGTTGGACATAATAGAATATGAGTTCCCTGATGGGGGCTGTTAATCTGGTCCAACCAGGGAACCCTGGCTGACAGATATAAACAGGAGTACCAGACATCCTGTTCACACTGAGGCCTGGCTCCGAGGGAGGTGGATCAGCATCAAGGACTTTCCACATGTAAAATAAAGAGTGACTTGTTGGCAGGATACTGACCTCTGTGGGGTTATTTCAAAAACAAACACATTTGTTCTCTTCTCTCCTTATAGCTAATATCCTCCAAACCAGGCAACATCCTGCTAAATCATTTCTGTACCACCTCTAAAGCCTTCACATCCTTCTGGTAGCGTGGCAATCAGAAGTGAACTCAACATTGCAATTACTGCCTCACTAAAGATCGATACAGTCTCAACATAAATGGCCAATTCTTGCACTCTATGGCCTGACTGATGAAGGCAAGCATACCATATGCTTTCTTGACTACTTGTGTTGCCACCTTCAGGGAAATGTGAACCTGTATACCTAGATTCCTCTGCGTGTTGATACTCATAAGGTCTTCAGTTCACAAAATATTTCACTCTGACATTAGATCTTCCAATGCATTACCTCGCATTTATCTGGATTAAATTCCACCTGCAGTTGGTCTGCCCAAGTCTCTGGCCTATCTTTGTCTTGCTACATCCTCTGGCAATCCTCCTCATTACTGCAGCACACTCAATCTTTGTGTTGTCAGCAAACTTACGAATCCTTCAGTCTCCTCCAAATCATTTTTATATGTTGTAAACAATAGGTGTTAGAGTACTCACCCTCTGAAATATCACATAGGTCTCCCATCAGAAAAACGCCCTCCATCACTACACTCCCATGTCCAAAACAGTTCTGTATCCATTTACCAGCTCACTGCAGATCCCATGCAACTTCACCTTCCGTATCAACCTGCCATGAAGAGCCTTGTCAAAGGTTTAGGTGAAGTCCATGTCAACAACATGCACCACTCCAACTTCATCAATTATCTTTGTCACTTCTTCAAAACAAAAACTCAATCAAGACACAACGTACTTGCACAAAGCCATGTTGCCGATTGTTTGAAAGTCCATATTTTTTCCAAATGTGAATAAATCCTGTCCTTAATAATCTTCTCCAATAATTCCCTAAACACTGACACAAGACTCACCAACCTGAAACTTCTCAAATTATCGCCACTGCCCTTCTCAAACAAAGGAAAGCACTGGCTATCCTCCTGTCTTACTGGAACTCTCTTGGAACAAGAAAGAATACAAAGATTTTGTACAGGCCCCAACAATTTCCCCCATGCCTCCCTCAGTATTCTGAGATAAATGCCAAACACCATCACCTTTTCTTTATGGTAATACTGTTATACCGCTGCCGAACATCAACTCCCATAGCCCACTGCCTTCCAAGTCAGCCTTTATCTGCTGCGGATTTACTAACTATCCTGCAGGGAGCTGCTAATTCTACTGTTGCAATAAGTCTTCTACTTGGGTTGAAATTGTTTCATCATTCACTGGAGCTCTTTCCTTGTAGGTTTCTTCTGTAGGGCTTTTGAATCATCTTCCTGCTTCTGGTTTTGCTGCGTGACCAAGTGACATAAAGCAGATTCTGAAGAGCTCACAAAGTTCCAACACCATGCAGTACAGACAGTTAATTCAAATCCTGCCTGCCATGCTATGCTAGCTCACTACACTGCATGAGTACTGCACATTGTGAAGGCTTCTGCAATCATTCTCAAGTATGTGGAACTCTTCAAATTCTTGTTCCTGTGTTTATTACCATTTTCTTTAAGTATTCTATCTTGAAATCATTTGTTGTTTACTCTCTTCCGTGCTCCACCATATCTCAGAGTTTCCCTTTTGCTCCGCCTACCCTTTCCCCCCACCTCCACGGTCTTTAAAAACTCAGATATTTTGATTATACTTTAGTTTTGATAAAAGGTCATTATGACCTGAAACGTTTACTTTCATGGATGCTGCCTGATCCGTTGAGTATTTACAACACATTTTGATTTTACTTCAGATTTCTATCTTCTACATTATTTCGCATTTATATTACTTTTTATTGTTAACTTCACTAAGATTTTTCCAAGTACAAATGATGAATTAATGCAAACTGAAAACGCCTTACCAGTTCAACCTGATCACAATCATTGAAGACAAGTCTGTAAGATGCGGCCCATTTTCATTTTTTTTATAAGTTTCATACTCACCAAACATACCAAGCCCAATGCTGAATACTCCTTTACCCTTTCTACCAAAAAATATCAGCCAGTGGTTTATCTTATTAATGTCCATTGGGAATTACTGGAGCATTTACTTAATGTGCCATTAACTAGCAACGTTTTTGTTTCGTTACAGCCCTGTAAGCACAACTGATAGACCAGGGATGTCATGGCCGAGTGGTTAAGGCAGTGGATTTCAAATGCGTCATGGTTTCCCTGCATAAGTTTGAATTCTGTCAACTATGGTTCTGTTCTTGCTCATTGCCTCTTGTGGCACAGTGTTTGTGTCCCTAACTCTGGGCCAAGAGGCCTCGGTTCAAGTACCACCTGCTCTAGAAGTGCAGAGTATCATCTGTGAATAGGTTGATTGGAAAAATAGGTTAATAAAGAACAAATAACCTGTGCTTAGAGGACGGACGGGAGAAGTCAAATACAAATCCCAGCCACACTGCAATTCCAAGCCGACAGAAGTTAGTTTTATTTATATGATCTCGTATTATCTGTTACCTTAACACAGAAACATGCTTGACAAGAAGATGTACATTAAATATTTTGAGTACAAAGCAATTCCCCATCTGGATCTTTAATCTTACAGCCTGTCATATAAGTTTGATGTTTTATTTTCCACAAAGTTGTCCTGACTTCTCTTCTTTGAAATAACCTGAATTATATATTTAATAAAAACCAAAAGAAGTGCAGATTCTGTAAATCAGGAACTTAGACAGAATTTGCTGGAAAAGCTCAGCAGGTCTGATGTCATCTGTGAAGGAAAAAACAGAGCTAATGTTTCAGCATAAGAACAGGGTAAGATAGGAACTATTCTGAGGAAGGGTCACCGGACCTGAGACATTAACTCTGTTTTCTCCTTCACAGATGCCACCAGACCTGCTGAGCTTTTCCAGCAACTTTGTTTTTTGTTTCTGATTTATTGCATCAGTTCTTTCAATTTTTATTAAATGTAAAATTCAGCTTAAAAACAAGAGTTTACATTTCGGGATAAGAATGGAATAAGAACTGTTCTGAGGAAGGGTCACTGGACCTGAAACGTTAACTGCTTTTTCCTTCACAGATGCTGCCAGATCTGCTGAGCTTTTCCAGCAATTTTGTTTTTGTGCCTGAATTATATATTTTGCTGGGGCATGTGAGAACTGATAGGTTCTCCCAACAACAGGAAATTTCATTATCTTGCTGGTTAAAGGTTGCACCTTTTATCCACCAGTGAAAGTATTAAAAACAAACCACTGATGACTGAGTTAGAAAGTGGGGTGAAGGGTCATTTTTATATGGCTTGCTTTATTTTTAAGTACAAAACAGCCCCAAGATTATCAACACGCTTGAATAAGAAGATAATTAACTCACTCTGTTTTGAAAACATGACTAGCTTTGCTAAGTCCCTAAATTACAGCTCTAAATAACTCAATAGGGTGTGATTTATTTCCCTTGATCATATAAGTGCCAATCCAAAAATTAGCTTAACATTGTTCGCTATTCATTGAGGTTCTACGTCACTTAACTCAACACACTTGTGTATTAATGTATTAGATCTTGCAAATAAATTACAACTAAGAACACCCCTTTCTCAAATTCTGGTCGGTTAGCTAACATGAAATCTGCATTGCAAAAGGGAGACTTTATCGTGCACAGGATTAAAAGCACGTTTTTCTGATGACATATTTGGTTATGAATGATAAATGGTGCATGAACGAAAAATTATGCATAAAAATGCTACTTTTCTTTATCCTTAAAGAATTGTAGCTAACTAATTTTGCAAGTGTCTACAATACCTTTATATACGCAGAAATGTTCAGAAATGATCATATAATGGACACTCATTTCCTTTAGTACTGGTAACTGTCATACCAATGATTGATATACTAGCTAAAGTTGAGTGTTAGGTCACATACATCAAAGAAACTCATCTGTAGAAGAACCACTTCTGTTCTAACTCTGACAACAGTCTAAGTCCTCGACAATACAATGTGCGTCCATAAACCGAAAATAGATACAAGTAATTAAACACCAAGTCAAACAGCAACCAGAGGGGATAAAAGGGCAGAAAAATTTCAACCAAACAAAGAACATTTCTAAAAATGTGTTTTGCAAGAAAATATACAAATATTACACAGAATCTACATAAAACCAAAATCCTGCATGTGTGTGCATTTCACAAATTTTTCGAAGTTTTATTATGACAGCAAATTTCAATTTTGATATAGCAGCAATCCTGCATAAAAGCCGAGCTACTGCAGATATTTAAGATGTTAAATAGAAATAAAATTCTGGAAAACTTCAGCATGTCTGGCAGCATCGTTGGAGTGACAAATAGAGTTAATGCTTTAAGTATTTAGTGTCTACGTCTCCCTCTCACCCTCCTTATCTCTGTCTCTCTCTCTCTCGCTCTCTCTTCATGTGACTCTTCATGTTTTAATGGACTTCACTGCTTCCTGAAAGTAAACTGTTGACTGCCATGTTATAGTCACAGGGCTCACCACTAGGTGATGGTGAGATGTCATGAGTCACTCGCTTCTGTTCCTGATGGTTAAATATAGTTTTACAATTGCATGAACTACTTCTCTGAACAGTAGAAGAAAAAGCACCACAGCTCCCTTTGGCCTTGATCATGTTTTTTTTGTTGATGCTACCCCTGTTGTGCCTTACTCTTTTACTCCCAATTGACATTTCATTTTTTCCACTTTAGCTGTAAATATCTATTGCGTCCCATTCAAACACCAAAGTAACTACTACAGAGAGAGAGAGAGAGAGAGAGAGAGATAAGGAGGGAGTGAGGGAGACATAGACACTAAATACAGACATCACACAGGAAGAATAGAAAGGGCAATGAAAGAATACATTTGAAGTTGATTTTAGAATTTTTCCTGGGATACCGCCAATATTCACATGCACGCTGCCATGTACTGCCTCTACAGAGCTGACCTGAAAATGCTGAGTCAAACACAGATGTCTACAGCACAGCAAAAGGGCATTTTTTCCCTTAAAAGGTACTGTGAAACAATAAGGTTTTTATAAGACTCTGCTTCCAACAGTTAATCAACAGCTTTATAGAAACTGTCTCATGCTAGCCCACGACTGACCAAATTTATTCATATCCTTAAGTTGCCTTCTTTTGAGTTTGAAAACACAAGCTCTCCATTCAAGGGAAAATATCACAGAATATTGTACTAAAACAGAAACCAAGTGAGATTAGCCCAACTAACAAGAAAAACTAGCAACAGGCGATATTATTTAATGGGAAACATTAAGCCAACAAATCAATATAGAGACACTGTGAAGAACATTATCTGGTGAAGAAAAAAGACATCCATGTAAGTCAGACAAAAGAAACAGACTGACAAATACAAAGATCAGGTGAGTACAAGATTCCCCAAGGACAACACCACTCAGCATTATGTGTAAAATTGGGCCGATAACTTTTGATGAAAAGGTACATGTTATAAAAATAACATGCCCATATTATTTTAAATGGACCACCAGTCATCTTAATTCAAACAGAAGAGGAAAAAACTCAGCATGGGAAATGGCTGCAGAATTCACACTTGGTCAGGGTAGATTATAGAAACCAATAAGACAGAAGTAAACAAGCTATTTGGCACTATTTAGAATTGAGGTAGCTTTTATGTGGAACAGATTTCCCAATTCACGGTACAGCCAATTCAGATTCCTTATTTACTTTCTTATCTGCATTACATGCCATAATATAGCTTGGAATGCAAGTGTCTGCATTAACTTCACATTTAGTCTTTATTCAGATATGCTTGAGTTTAGTAGCAACAACTTTTACTTTTGATAAACTAATTGCTTATGAAATCTTATTGGTATTAAGAGTCTTAACACAACAAGTTTAAAAATATGGACGAGATCATAAACAACTCATAACCCTTACCCTGCAGAACAAATTCACAATCAAATTCCATCAATCACCCCGCTGAAATAAATGTAGCACTCTATTCGATAAACACCTTAAATCATATCTAAGAGACAACTCACTCATTAGATTTGTCTATGATTAGTTGCTCCCTTAGCTGAGTTCATCGACTGGCATACTGCAAGGCAATAAGTCAAATTAAATTAATCTTACAATTACCAATGCAGCTGCACCACTCACAGGGCATGTTAGCACTATTCTAGCATTCATAAACTTTGGTGGTGCCATGAAATACACCGGTGCAAAATGGTAAGTGTAAATGACACGGAAATGACATGTATCTCTTTTCCCTGACAAATGGCACATTTGTTACTGTGGTGGAGAAAAGCAAAAGTAATGTTTTCGTGTTAAACCATACGGAATTCTGGGCTTTATAAACCAAACCAGAGAGTTCAGAACAAAGTTATGGGTGAACACCTATAAGACTGATTCAGCCTTAACTATAGTCATTACATTTTGATAAGGATGTGATGGTATTGGAGAGAATGCAGAAAAGATTGACAAAAATGGTTCAGTGGAGTTCATGACAAAAACAGACAGGAACATCTGTGACTGTTCTCTTTAAAAGGGTGAAGAATAGATTAGATTGGAGGGGAAGTGGTCAAAAACATGGAGACCCCTGTAGATAGTAGGGAGAAACAATTCCACTGGCAAAGGACCAAAAGGACACTGATTTTACTCCTTTTGCGGAGGGGGGGGGGGTGCTGATTTTCATATGATTTGATTAGAGTCGACTGGAACAGATACCTTTGGGTAAATCTGCGTCACAGCAGTCAGACTCATTCTGGCAGAATACAGAAAGTACAGGGCCAACATGAATCAATAGAGATAAAGGGTAGGACCAACAAATCTAGCAGGTCCTGCATATCAATGGATATACAGGACTGGTTAAAGAGAAATAGGGAGGCACATGACTGATACAGAGGGCTCACAAAAGCAGATGCCCAACAGAAGTACAGATGGTGCAAGGAGAAACTTCAAAAGGATATTAGGACAGCAAAAAATCAGGCCATGTGAAACATGAAAATAACAGGTTTAAATAAAGGAAAATCCAAGTTATTTTACAAGTACATTAAGCACAAAAGGGTAATTAGGGAACATGTACAGCCCATTAAGGATAATTTGCACAGAGCTCAAGGACATAGGTAGGTTTCTTTGTGTGCTTCTTCATTCGTGGGACAGGTGATATCGATATAGAAATTTACAAAAAGACTGTGAGACATTTAAAGAACTTAAGTGCAGATGGACAGAAGGTTCTAAGGCGTCTAGTAGATAAATTTCCACAGCTGGATGAAGTGCATTCCAGGCTGTGCAGAGAAGCAAGGAAAGAAATAGCAGGAGCACTGGCAATAACCTTCAATTACTGTCTGGCACAGGAGAGGGGCTACCGATGGTAGGACAGCCAATGTGGTACTGTTATTGAAGAAGTGGGGAAGGGATCAACTGGGAGGCTACAGGCCAGTCGGTCAAACCCCAATGGTGGGAGACAATTAAAGCAATTCTGAGGGAGAAAATTAATCTGCAGAGAGGCAAAAAATTAATCAAGAACAGTCAGCATGGGCTTTTTTTAAGGAGAGGTCCTCTGTGACCAACTTAATTAAAGTTTTGGAAAGGTGACGAGGTGTGTAGATGCAGGCAATATACAGGTCGCAGTCAGCTCGGATTTCAGCAAGTCTTCTGATGTCTTGCATGGGAGAGTGATATTGAAGGTAATAGAACAGAATAGAAATTTATTGTTGTGTGCATTTTTGCCAAAAAAAAAGCTTTTACATTGCCAGACCACGGCACCAAGATTAATGACAGAAGTCTTAAATAAGGAAGAAAGTAAACGGAATAATTCACAGATTCAGTTAAGAACCTATGGGATGTAACGGCATTTGGCTAAATGAATCTAGAATTGATTGAGTGGCAGGAAGAAGAGGGTGATGGTCAAGACGTGTTTTTGCAACTGCAACCCTGCATCCATTAGGGTTCCACAGGGATCAGTGTTAGACCCTTTATGTTTGTGGTGTATGCAAACAATTTAATCTTGAATATCGGAAGGTTTATCATTAAGGTTGCGAATGCTAAATGAAGTGACGATAGCCTTAAACTACAGGAGGATCTAGACTAGCCAGTCAACTGAGCTGATCAGTGGAAAATGCAATTCAATCCAGATAAACTGACTAATTGATTTTATGGTAAGATGATGCACTTGGTCAATACAAACAAGGCAAGGGACAGATCAAATGTCGGACCTTGGGAAACAACAACAACTGAAGGGACTTTGGTGTGCACATCCAACGGTCCCATGAGGTAGCAGTACAGGTAAATACATGGGTTAATGAGGCATATGGAATACTTGCCTTTATTAGTCAAGGCATAGAGGTTTTCAGTAGACGCCGCAATGTGATGATGCTGGAATTGTAGTAAAAATGGTCAGGCCACAGCTAAAGCATTCTGTGCAGTTCTAGAATCCACACTACAGTACTTACGCGATTGCACTAGGGGGTGCAGAGGTGATTTACCAGAATGTTACCTGGGCTGAAGAGTGTTAGCTATGAAGAAAGATTGGTTAGACTTGGGTTGTCCTTCCTTTCAGCAGAAAAGTTTGAAGGAAGAAATTATTGTGATGTACAAACTTATAAGGGGCAAATACAGGATAGACAGGAGGAACATTTTCCCTCAGTGAAGAGGCCAACGAGCAGAGGGCATAGATTTAAGTTAAGATGCAGGATTTTAAACAGGATGCGAGGAAAACAACGGTGGTGGGGATCTGGAAATCACTGCCTATCAGACAGGTAGAATCAGAAATCCACATAACATTTCAGTAGTATTTAGATGTACACACGTATAATGCTGAGGTATTCTTGACAATAAGCTAAGTGCTGAACAATGGGATTGGCATAATTAGGTGGTGTTTTTCAATGGCACAGACACAATGGGCCGAAGGGCCTTTTCTTGTGCTGTAAACCTCTAGGGCTATGTGATTTAAGATGAATTGCTCAAAGAACCAAACAGCAATGTGAGGAAATACTGAGCATCATGGGTACAGAGCAAATTGTGACTTTCAAAAGCAAATCAAACACTTGAAAGGAGAAAATCTGCACAAAACAGGGAAAGGGCATGAGAACTAGCACGGCTGCTCCTACAGAAAGCTGACACAGACATGACTGGCCAAATGGCTTGCTTTTGTACTGTATGATTATAAAAGGTAGACAGAAAAACATCTGAAGGTGTCACATTCCTTGAATTAAAATTCCACTCCTATGCGCCCCCAAGCAGTTGGTTTGAAGTATTATTATTATTCCCATCCTCTATGAAGAGAAGTTATACATATTCAGGTAGTCAATAACCTACATAAGGAGAAAGGAGAAAAGTAGCTCACAGAGGGTGAACAAAGAATTATATTCTATCAGTTTTCTAACAAATTAGAATTCTTTATTTTGGACAAGCAGCATTAAGTGCCCATGCAATTCAGGCTATTCTATTTTGAGAGCAAACAATTTAAAATATACATCAGTAATCATGATAAAGTCGAACAACCACCTTGTTTAATGTGGAAAGGGGCCAGTCTATCTTAGCTGACACCAATTGCAAGCATACTGTAGGTTACAGCATCCAAAATAAAAGTACCGTGAACAAAACCAGACAACACCATTTAAAATATTTTGAAATTAACACGTTTGCTTCTTTGAACAATTCAGAAAATTAAGTATGCAAACATATCGAGCCATGTCGCATGGCATGATAGCATTGCACATTCAGTGAATTTGCTTACTGGCACTGCTGTATCAAAAATTGACATCTCCACCCTAAGTATGAAGAAAAGTACTTAGAATTTTTGAAATATACAACTTGAAAATCAAAGAATTGCTTTACAGTCATGCAAATTTACATCAAGATACAAATACAATTCAATGTGGTAACTGGATCAAATAACGGGAAATTTTAGCTTCATTACTAACCAAAAATGTGAACCCAAGCATGCTTAGTCTAAATGGGAATTTGATTTTCATAGCGATATTTTAAATTGTGCAGGGTACATTAGACTAAAGCATGAAAACATCTGAAGGCACATTATACAATAAGTAAGCCCCAGTCACGAGTTGGCTATAATTGAGAATATCTAAAATTAACAACAGTCTTAAATTAACGAGGACTTCAACCTTCGTCAAAATTTATTTTATTCAGGCTTTGCTGAGCTGCCTGTACCAGCCCAAAATAATCTGGAACTATGAACCATGTAGAAAGGCCATTAAAAAAAATTCTTAAATCTTACTGCTTGCTTTTCATTCCTACATCATTTTTGCCAACGCAAGGCAGTTTACACCAGTGGCACCGCATGCTTTGCAGTGTGTTTTCTTCTGCATGCTCCACTTTAAATGAACAACTCATACAGTACAGTTTGGACAGATCTCCCTATGTCCTGCTGATCATAATCGATCGGCTCGCTACTTAGATTAGTCGCTTATCTCTGTTAATGGATGGGCTATAAGCAAAACAAGCTCTGAATTCTACCTCGAAGGTATTGGTCAAAACCACAGCTATCACAAGTATTAATGTCAACAAACACGGAAGTGCTCAACTTTTGTGTTTTCCGGATGATCTGTACCCAGCCGATTGAAGAAATAAACAGTAAAGTCTTAAACAGCCAGACCGACTGCGAGTGTTCATTGACTGAGCACGAGATTGAGAGACCCCACCAGGGGTGGAGATTTATATCACTGCAACCGGTTCTTGCAAATTTGAATAACAGTCACTTGGACTGGTTCTTCGATTTGATTTTAATTTTCACAGGATAAAATGTTTGGCACAGTTATGGTTACTGCAAAAGCTGGACACCTCTGCATGTTCCTATCATTAAGTAAATTGTGCAATCCTACTCACCGTTTCTTGCTGTGTTACATCAGCAGAAACAGTGCAGTTTATATCCGCTCTAAGCATAGACTGAACTTACCATACATGTATCAAGCCACTCATCAGTAATCTACTGATGCTTTGATTGCAATTATCCATCCATTGAAAGAAATTCCATTCAATAAACCTGCACTTTTTGAGATGATGCCCTCTGCATAAGAGAGGCAGCTGGTGCTATGCGGCTTTAAATATACCACTACTTTTTCCAATGGCCCATTTCAAACCAAGGCAGAATTTGAAGCAGTAGATACTTTCAGCATAATTATTTAAAACATCTTTTCTTTTTATTAGATAGCTAAATATCTCTAAGTATGAAATAGTTCACTCATAACACACTGCCACTCCAGCTTGTTCAGAAGTTGTTTCATCCTGTAACTATTTTAATTGGATCTTCCAGGAGGTTATATCATTTGACAGCAGACAGGATTCAAAGAACTTTACAACATGTAGTCAACCACAAATGCAAATATGTTGAATATCCAAGCATTTCAGGATATTTGAATGGTTATTGAGAGGGCAGAACAGCACGTCACATGTGAAGGTATGCAAATGAAGATGGCATCCAAGGAACAGCGAACAAATGTCTAATGTGGGGTGGCGCTGTGGCTCAGTGGTTAGCACTGCTGCCTCACAGCACCAGGCACCTGGGTTCAATTACAACCTCGGGCAACTGTCTGTGGGGAGTTTGCACATTTTCCCCATGTCTGCGTGGGTTTCCTCCCACAGTCCAAAGATGTGCAGGCTAGGTGGACTGGCTATGCTAAATTGCCCAGAGTGTTCAGAGACGTGTAGATTAGGGGGCTGTGTCTAGGTGGGATGCTCTGAGGGTCAGTGTGGGCTTGTTGGGCCAAATGGCCTGTTTCCATACTGTAGGGATTCTATGAATGACTAATGTGGCAGCCCTAAAAGGCCTTCAAAATAAAAACCAAAAAAATTTCAGATGCTGTAATTCAGACACAAAAACAAAGTTGCTGGAAAAGCTCAGCAGGTCTGGCAGCATCTTTGAAGGATAAAACAAAGTTAACGTTTCAGGTCCGGCGACCCTTTCTCAGAACTGTTCTGAAACGTTAACTTTCTTTTTTCTGTCACAGATGCTGCCAGATCTGCTGAGCTTTTACAGCAACTTTGTTTTTGTTCCTAAAAAGCCTTCTGCTGTATGAAGAAAAAACTGATATATCACTAGGTCAGCTTTTAAAATGAGAACATTGAAAAAAATGCATTCATGACATCATTTAAGAATATTTAAAACATCTTGTAAAGTTAGGGAATGACTGGCCAAGCACCTTCATGACAACTGACTCATCAGAGGTTCATTACAGAGGTACCTAAGTAACAAATAACACAAAAGTGCAGCCCTGTAGTACTTCATAATCTAAGAAAGGTTACCTTTGTGGTGCTGCTGCCAAGAAATTAACAAAGAGGATGGGATAAATCAGTGACAACCATTCCAGGGGAGCAGAAGCAGGAAAGAGTTTTTCTTGGCCCTTGAGGAAATAGAATTATTTAAAAATTTCTTGTGCATTGTTATGCTTGAACTTGAACATCTGAACACTTTACACACACACACAGTAAGATCTGTTTGCCCTACTCCAATTTCAGAAAACAAGCTCCTGCAGAGCAACATTAGTCTTTTTCCACTATGCATCCTGTGCCAAATTTTGTACATTGAAGATGTTATTGTTTTTCAGAAACTGAATTAAAACAGCCCACAACTCAGTAAACATAAGGCTCTCATAGCCCACCACAGACTTTAATTTTGGCAGCATGCAATCTATTCAAATCTGTAGCTCAGTAAACTTCCTACCATAAGGGAAATACATTGCAAATGTTGAAACATCTCAAACAGCTGATTACGAGGGAGGCATATACAAGTGGCAGTTAATTTCAAAACTAAGGACTATGACAGGTAGGACAATAATCACAAAAAAAGCCAAGGCAAAAGACTAGGAAAAATTTAAATAGGGCTATGAATGATTGAACTTTCAACAGGGCTTACTGGAACTGATGTAGATCAACAAGGGCATGGCAAATGAATGAGGGGGATTTGTTGTGGGGTAAATCTAGCAAATCTATCAGTATGGTTGATTTCAGAGATGACAAAAATATAAACGAGGGCTCAAGTATGGCCTGAAGAAGGAACCATGGACATATTGAGGAAGATACAACTAAGTTGGCTGGATGGCTAGTTTGAGACGAAAAGTGATGCCAACAAGGTAGATGCAATTCTTATTATGTCTGTGTTGGTCACTCTGCAGGTCCTGCCATCTCAACCATACCCGTCACCTAAGCTGTGGTGACCCTAAACTCATCTAAATCTTACTTCTCACCCAAGACTGATGTCTATGATCCCCTGGGACTTCAAAGTAAAAGTGAAAGCTGCAGTTTATAATAAAAAGCTGAAAGAAAGAGTTCATCTTCTCAGTAGACACAGAGGAAATAGCTGTACAACCCATGCAACTACAGACGATGCAGTAACTTTAATCTTGCCTGTTCAGCAGCAGTTAAAATTAGCTGGAGATTTGTCCGCTAATAGCTCACAAAATTTTAACATGTTCTAATGAATGTGACAGAATCAAAGCTACCTTAACTATGATAAAGTTTTTTTCCTTAATAACATACAACAGTTGGCTTTTTTGGACTAGTCTGTTTAATTTTTCCAGAACCAGAGGACATAGTTTAAAAATAAGGGGTAGGCCATTTAGAACAGAGTTGAGGAAAAACTTCTTCACCCCAAGAGTGGTGGATATATGGAACGCTCTGTGCCAGAAGGCAGTGGAGGCCAACTCGCTGGATACTTTCAAGAAAGAGATGGATAGAGCTCTTAAAGATAGTGGAATCAAGGGTCATGGGGATAAGGCAGGAACAGGATACAGATTGTGGATGATCAGCCATGATCATAATGAATGGTGGTGCTGGCTCGAAGGGCTAAATGGCCTACTCCAGCACCTACTGTCTATTGTCTATTGTCTTGTAATTTCTTACCACTTCCTGCCCCACCGAACTCATCTCCACCTATTTAGACTCCATTTTTTCCCACTTGGTCCAGGAACTCCTTACCTACGTCTGTGACACCAACCACGCCCTCCACCTCCTCCAGAACTTCCAATTCCCCAGTCCCCAGCACCTCATTTTTACTATGGACGCCCAGTCCCTATACACCTGCATTCCCCATGCAGATGGCCTAAGGGCCCTCCGTTTCTTCCTGTCCTGCAGGCCTGATGAGTCCCCCTCCACTGACACCCTCATCCGCTTAGCTAAACTCATCCCCATCCTCAACAATGTCTCTTTTGATTCCTCCCACTTCCTACAGACAGTGGGGGTGGCCATGGGTACCTGCATGGGCCTAGGATATGCCTGCCTCTTTGTCAGTTACATGGAACAATCCCTCTTCTGTACCTACACTGGCCATAAACCACACCACTTCCTCCGTTACACTGATTACTGTATTGGTGCCGCCTCGTGCTCCCACGAGAAGCTTAAACAGTTCATCCACTTCACCAACACCTTCCACCCCAACCTCAAGGTCACCTGGACTATCTCTAACACATTCCTCACCTTCTTGGGCCTCTCTGTCTCCATCTCTGGCAACCACCTAGAAACCGATATCCATTTCAAGCTCACCGACTGCCATAGCTACCTAGAATACACCTCCTCCCACCCACCTTCCTGCAAAATATTATCCCCTATTCCCAATTCCTTCACCTCCACCGCATCTGCTCCCAGGATGAGGCATTCCACTCCCATACATCTCAGATGTCCTCGTTTGTCAAGGACTGCAACATCCCCCCTGCAGTGGTCAAGAATGCCCTTGAGGGCGTCTCCCGCATTTCCCGCAACTCATCCCTCACATCCTGTCCCTGCAATAAGCACCAAAAGAGAATCCCCCTCGTCCTCACATACCACGCCCCCAACCTCCAGATGCAACGCATCATCCTCCGACACTTCTGCCATCTGCAATCCGACCCCACTATCAAAGACATTTTCCCCTTGTCTGCTTTCTGGAGGGATCACTCTCTCCATGACTCCCTTGTCCACTCCACATTTCCCTCCAACCCAACCACACCCAGTACTTTCCCCTGCAACTGCAGGAAGTGCTAACCTTGCCCCCATACCTCCTCCCTCACCTCTATCCCTGTCCCCAAGAAGACTTTCCACATCAAGCACATGTTCAAGTGCACATCTGCTAATGTGGTATACTGCATCCGCTGTACCCGTTGTGGCCCTCTACATCGGGGAAACCAAGCAAAGGCTTGGGAACCACTTTGCAGAACACCTATGCTGGGTTCACAAAAAACAACTGCACCTCCCAATCACGAACCATTTCAACTCTCCCTCCCATTCTACAGACGACATGTCCATCCTGGGCCTCCTGCAGTGCCATAACAATGTCAACTGAACGTTACAGGAACAGCACTCATATTCCGCTTGGGAACCCTGCAGCCCAATGGTATCAATGTGGGTTTCACAGGCTTCAAAATCTCCCCTCCCCCTACTGCATCCCAAAACCAGCCCAGCTTGTCCCCACCTCCCTAACCTGTTCTTCCGCTCACCTATCCCGTCCTCCCACCTCAAGCTGCACCCCCATGTCCTTCCTAACCTCATCCCGCCCCCTTGACCTGTCCGTCCTCCCCGAACTGATCTGGCCCCTCCCTGCCTCCCCACCTACACTCACCTCTACTGGCTCTATCCCCACCTCTTTAACTTGTCTGTCTCCTCTCCACCTATCTTCTCCTCTATCCATCTTCAGTCCATCTCCCCGTCTTTCCCTATTTATTTCAGAACTCTCTCCCCCACCCCCCTCACCACCTCCCCCCCCCCCCCCCCCCATTTCTTTTGAAGGGTCTAGGCCCGAAATGTCAGCTTTTCTGCTCCTAAGATGCTGCTTGGCCTGCTGTGTTCATCCAGCTCTACACCCTGTTGTCTCGGATTCTCCAGCATCTGCAGTTCCTGTTATCTCTTTCTTACAAACCAATTGGTTTCCAAATTTTAAGAAATTTCTACAACTTCAGGAAGTCAGGAGGAAGTATCTTCATTGGTTTCAGTCATACCAAACCAAAGGAAGATGGCTGTTTTTATTGGAAGACAATCAGCTCAGACCCCGGAAATCACTGCAACAGTTCCTTTAGCTTGTGCTGCAAGGACAGCCACCTTCAGCTGCTTCATCAGCAACCTTTCCTTCAACATAAATTTAGAAGTGCAGACATATGCTAATGAAGTTCAGTGTTAAGTACCATTCTTAACTCCTCTATTACTGAAGAAGTCCATAACCTTTTGCAGTAAAAGAGATAAAATTTGGGCTTGATCTGATGAGTGGCATTTGTGCCACACAGATGCCTGGTAGTTAAAATCTCTAATAAGCTAATCTAACCATGTCTCAATAGCATTACAAACTGTGAATCCCTGCCATCAATATCCAAGGACTACTACCGAGTAGTTGCTCAGCAAGACCAGCCATATAAGACTGGTGTGTGTAATATCACCTGACTTCCCAAAGTCTGTCAACTAAATAAAAGCACAAATCAGGAATGTGATGGAATGCTCTCTATTTCCGTGGATGACTGCAGCATCAAGAACACTTCGGAAATTTGACATCAGTCTGGACAAAACAGTCCACTTGCATAGCTACTTAATCACTATCACAAACACTTTCTCCACGACCTGCACACAGTGGCAGCAGTGTGTATGCTATGCAAAATATATTGCAGCAACTTGGCGAGCCTCATTTGACAGCAAATTCCCAACAGTGGTGTACGCCATTGAATAATAACAGAACTTGACACATACAAACACCACACCTGCACGTCATACTCAAAAGTCAAACACAATCCTGGCTTCAAAAATATATTGCTATTCCATCATGGTTGCTGGATCAAGTCTAGAAATTCTCTCTCTCACAGCATTGTGGGTGTACCTATACCACATGGGCTGCAGCTGATCAAAGAAATGAGTCATCACTGCTTTTGCACAGACAATTAGGGGTGGAAATAAATATTGGCCCTGCCAGAGATGTTTACAACCCAAGAACGAACAAAACAAAATGACGGCATAAAATTATCAAAGTAGGACCTGGCCTGCAATAGTTTGGTCCACAGTTTAGACACAGTCTTCAAAGATGCGCAGTTTCAGAATGAGCAAAATGTTAAATCTATCTGAAGAATGAAGCAACACTAGTTCTATGCAAAGGAAATCTGGTTTTATCAGCATATAAACCAATTGTGATTGGAAGTACATCAGAGCTAGTCACCCACCAATCCTCTCAAATGAAAGAATGTAATGAGAATGAAAATAACGGTAAGACTGGTTGACATATCTAAGAAAAAAAGGCGAGATTCTCTAAATTAGGTGGCTCCTTTGTAGATGAAAATCATTGTTCATGTACAATTCATTCCTTTTTATTTTCACCACTCCAAAATTGCTGATTCATGCATTCGAGGCAAAACAATGATTTATAGCTATGAATCCTATTAAAGGAAATCTAGAGAAAGCATGATTCTTCGAGTAAACAAGGGATTGCATACTACAAACAAAAGTGATTTATGTTGCTGCTTAAACCTGACAGATGTACATTGATAGTTAAGCAGTAAAGCAATGAAGAAAATCAACAGGACAATATTGTAGTAGCACTGGAAAAATCACAAGTCAGCTTTACCTTTGTAAAATAAGGTTAAGTTACAACCAAGTGGGGAATGTGATCCTCAACCATTTTGAGGTTTAGTTTATTCATTCAATTTTTATATTGGTGTGGGACAAGGAGGCAAATTGAAATGGGGGCCCACAAAACACATGTGAATTTTAACGGCTTCAAATTAATTACTTTGTGGAGCTCCTTCTTAAGTCTTGAAGCTTTAGAATTGAGTAAAGTAAGTACATGGTTGGCTCGTGGGATCGGGCATAAAGCTGACATGAATACAAAATACAATCCCAATTTCAGGGAGAAAGTACACTATACCTGGAAAGGTCATGTAAATTAAATGTTGAATAAGATGTATTTTGTTCAAATTTCACAGAAAAATATCAACTTTTATGGAACCAAATCCAGGAATTCAATAACTGCTAAAGGAAAGGTTCAAAAGTAAGTTTCAACTACAAAAAAAAAGTCAGCTCTTGAGCTGGTAGAGAATCAAATCCCTCTCTGTAACTTATTCCTAGCTCTAAGCTGTTCAACAGCCTGAGAAGCAATTACACAGTTGTTGGCAGGCAGAAGTTTTTTGATTGATAACTGGTCACTAGTCCATAGATCAATCAGATTCTTGTTGCCAACCAAAGCTGTATCTCTGCACAACCATTGGCTCCAGTTCATCTCTGCCCCAAACTTATGCTTGCCATAAGTGTCAGTTTACTTGCTTTTTCAAAACATGCGGCAATACTTTTAAAATACTGGTTTTTAATCTGTTCTTTCTTATTTCAGCCAACAATTTTAACAAGCACAAAGAGAGACATGGTCTTTACATTCTTCCAAGACTCACCCATCTACATGATGTATTCAAAAGCAACTACTGGAATTTGCTTAATGTTCAGTTCAACCAAACACTGCCATTTCAGCTGGAAGACCACATTTTGAAAAGCCATCTGAACTAATAAATTTGCTTTACTCCTCAAGGTTATTCGGAAGTTGGACAGACTAACTTCCCATTTTCCTCAGGTGCAACAAGTCAACATGACAGATACATTTCAACAAATGATTAAGTCTTTGCATAATTTTCAGGAATTTTCTGAATTATACTCATTTTATTACATTAAATGGAAGATGATTAAGTATCCATTTATCATTATAATTTGCCCTCCTGATTTACAATGTCGCCACATGTCACTAGATCAGCAATACAGAGTCCCAAGGTAATGCTCTGGCAAAGAGAGGTTCAAATTCCATATCAACTGTTGCAATTTAAGTTCAACTAATACATCTGGAATTAAAAGCTACGCTCAATAATGGTGACCGTGAAACCATCACAGACCTTTGAAAAACACATCTGGCTCACTAATGATCTTCAGGAAAGGAAAGTAATTCTGAATTAGATGAAACTAGTTGTGAAAATCCGAAAAAAGGAATGTATCCTGACTGACCACTGACATTACTTAGCCACAAGCAGTGACAACAGCGCACCCAGTCCCACCAACCCTGCAACCTCTTCTCAGAAACATATGATAGCTTGTCAAAAATTGGGGGACTTCTCTCCCACAGACTAAGCAAGTAAAAGCCTAAAGTTAAGATAATAAGGTGTAGAGCTGGATGAACACAGCAGGCCAAGCAGCATCAGTGGAGCAGGAAAACTGATGTTTCGGGTCAAGAAGGATCTTGACCTTTCCTGCTCCTCTGACGCTGCTTAGCCTGCTGTGTTCATCCAACTCAACACCTTGTTATCTCAGATTCTCCAGCATCAGCAGTTCCTACTATCTCAATAGCCTAAAGGTGTCATGTTGAGTACCATATCTTAAACTGCTCCAGACATCACCTCACCAAGTACGTCCATTGGACAGCCAGAGTGAACACAACAGAAGTGGCTCCATAGCTTTAATGAATAAGGATGGTCTCACTGGGGCTGCCAGTATTTAGTGACCATCCTTAGTTGCCTCAGTGGTGGCAGTGAGCCAGTTTATTGAACTGCAGCAGCTCAAGTGGTGTAGGTACACTCTCCGTGCTGCTAGGATTTTGATTCAGAAACAGTGAAATAGAAGCAAAATAGCTGCCATTTAGGATGGTCCCTGGGAGAGGAATTTGCAGGTGATACTGTTCCCATGCATTGGCTAATCTTGTCCTTCTACATGGTAAAGATTATTGGTTTACAAAATGTTATTAAAGTAGCCTTAGTAATTTACTATGGTGAATATTGTAAGTGATATACACTGCTGGTAAGACAGGGAGTCAATGTTGAAGATGGTGATTGGTTTGCCAATCAGGCAGGTGTTATGGACCGGACCAAATTAGCTCAAAATATATCAAAGATAAACCCTAGACCAGAATTTCTATCTTGCTTAAAGGCAAGTGTAAGGCACTCTGTTCCAGGTGTGATTCGATTGGTCACACTACTAGGTTTTAAGCAAAATACACTTCATTCCTACACCACTATTACAAATACAAACAAAAAAAGCATGACTTTATCACTGTTGAAATACTTAATATTATTTAACTGCCACTCATCAATGGTTGCAATGTAGCAACATCCCATTAGCACACCCTTGGCAAAGACACATTCAGCAAAACAGATCTGCTTACTTGTCTCCTCCAGTCCAGGTGAAAAAAAACTCTGAAAGAATGGAACTGGAGAGAGAACCCAAGCTTTCTGCAGCCACAGGCAGAGAACTGTATCGGGCAACTTCAGCTCCACAAACCTCTACTTCAACAATGAAAGCAAAAATTAAAATGCTGTGTCTGTGTGAACCTGACTCCATCCACTCATGCTTCTTTTGTCTAATTTTTAAAAAAGCTAAATCTATTTTATCTGCTTCCATGGAGCAGATTGCTATGGCACCAAGTTGACAACACTCCTCTTCAGGAGAGCCAGGACAGAATAAATCCCTCTTTAAAGGCACATACCATCACACGGGCTGGTTTATTTTGTGTGGTGTTGAGTTTCTTGACTGCTGTTTGGCCACTCATTAGGGTAAGTAAGGAATTTTTCCACCATAATAACTGAAAATATTTTTTTAAAAAATCATTGTCTTAAGTGTTTGGGGACATCTCAAAAATGTGAAAGGCAAATCCAACTTTTTTTTAAAAAAATGACTAGAAAGAAATATTTCAAGTGTTAATATTGTTCAGTTTTAAATTGTTAATTAAAGGAACCACCTGTCACATAAATACAGTTAAAAATTTTCACCTGCAGGAGATGGAGAAATGTAAAATATTTGAATTTTCAAAAAATACACATGTCACTTTCTTATTTCTGCCAGCTTAATCTTCTTTGTAATTCTTTGTATCTACAATACTGACAACATATTCCCAATTCAATAGTGTGAGAATTCTTAATAATTCCCAAGAATTTGACACACTTATCACGAATTTTCAACTTTTTAAAAATTAAATAAGTCACTTTCTTATTCCTGACAGTTCAATCTCTATTGTATTACAAACAGGAGCACTTAGCACAAGAAGTGGGAAATCTGCAAAGGTGGAGAGGCTTTGTTAAAAAAAATACCTCAATACCATGTTTAAATAGTCCCCAACTTTCACCTACTCTGAGAAAGCACAACAGAGTTTAAGTGATAGTATAGTTGGCGCCTCATTCATAAAACTGCCTAACAGTCTAAATTAAGTCATTTACCATTTACTTGTGGGCGATACATGTGTCAACACTTGATTTACAGTTTTTAACATAGTTACTTTTATAAGTCAATTAAAATAGTCACAAAATTTCCAAATGAATTACGAGACATTACGAACTTTGAAAAAGACACCCACAAAATTCAATAGCTGACTCTCAAGAATGACAACATATCTCATACCTGAATCAACAATACTGACAACTCAAGAGTGAGAAGAGTCTTAACAATTCCCTTGTATTTGGCATACCGACAACTAACTACTTCAAGTTCAGGGATGATTCACAACATAGCTGAACAATCACTGGCCCAGCTTCAGTTTCCAGACTTGGCATTTGGTTGATTTCATTCCAGGAGTGTGACAAGTGGATTCATGCAATTGTGAAAGGACACCAAGGTATGACCATGAACAATATGCCTCAGAAAACTTTGTCCTGGCTCTGTATCTAAGGTCTTATTTAAACATGATCAACAAGAACAAGTTCAGCTGTGGTAATTTCCATAGTGAAACAGATGCTCATCATGGGGCAGGTCTTCAATATTAAATAAGAAATCTGCGAAAACTGAAGCATCCACTTGCATTATATGACGGATTCAATAACAGGTGACCACTCCTACAGCCAAATTATTGAATAGGCAGCAAAGATGAATATCTAGTGTAACAGCACCTGTCATATCCCCTTGAGCATGCAGACATGGCTTCAATTTACATCACATCTGAATGACATTCTATGTGTACTGCACTGTATGTTAAGTTTGATTATGTGCTGAAGTCTTGCATCACGCTGGAATCAACAACATTATAATTCAGGGACTAAAGATGCATCACAAAGGTAAGCTGACATTGCTCAGGACGAAAATCTGAAATAGGTAACTTCTATGAAGCAAAATCTTTCACCTAGACTACTGAGAGCAGTGGGCATGTATTGTTTACAGTGCAATTCAAGTTGAATAATAAAAATAAAAAAGAAATTATAGAAAATGCTGCATTTTAATGAGTTTCCTTAGCAAATTGGACCTGGTGGCCTATATGGCCTTACTTTTGTAATTTCAGTGAGCAATTTTTGGAAATTTCAGAGTGCAATCTCCACATCCATGCAAGATTTTGTATGATTTCTAAATTTTCATCATTATTGTCTGCACATGCCTTTGCCAGTCCTGGTCTAATGAAAAATAACAAGGAAGCACAGTGTCTGCTGACAGTTCTGTACGGAAACTGGTTTACACAGTAATGTCTATAGGTTCAAAACAGATGTGCAAATATCTTCATTGTAATATTGGCACAACAAATGAATGTATCCTTTATTGATCAAGGATATCTAGATGGGAATGGCAAAGCACATCTCAATATCACTTGCAAGTTGATGGAACATTTTATTTTTCTATCCATTTGGGTTTAGCACCACCTGTAGAATGTTAACTTAAACAGGCATCCCAGCTCCTGAAGTGAAATAAGAGGCTACAATACCTCACAATGTAGACAGAGTACGCTATGTCAGTTACCTTATAATGAGTAATGATCTTCAATGAAGGGCCAGAAATTAAATACTTAATGACTTTAATGGAAGTAATGCACACTTGTGCTTCTTCTCTCTTACTCCTCTCCACAATTTTCTCCTTTTTTCTATAAAAGCACAAATTAAGGCACATTGATTTATACTCATACCATAGAACTATTTCACAGGCATTTGCACCCCTCAGTGCCACTCCAAAGGGACTGTGTGAGCAAAGACTCCAACCATTGACAGATAATGTAACCAAGGGCATTACAGACAAACCCAATCTGGTCTCCACTCAAAATTCAGGCATATATTTTACAACAACCGGTAACTGACAGTGGTCACAACGGGTTCCCAAGTTGATTCTTTCTTTATAAGATATGTGTACTAACTCAGTTCCTGTCACTCCCATTTGACAGCATTGAAAACACAGTACATATTATTATGGAAAATGATACATCATATGACATTTCTCAAAACTGTATAGGGATCAGGAATCTAGTCTGGTAAAAACAATTTGCATGTCTATCTTCACATGCACTAGACAAGCCACAGTACTTTTCAACCAATGAACTAATTTCATACTGAAATCACTGTTCTTACTCACTTATACATGTAATTTGAACACATTAAGGTCACAAACAAATAGCCAAGTAATTTTAAAATAATCTATATTCTTTTAAATTGAGGGAGGAACATTGATCAGCACATCAGGAGAATTTGCTGCTTCATTCTGGAGGATGATTCCACAATCTTTTGAGTTTAACTGTTGTATTGATTCACTGGGTTAACAGATGTGCAACACACAAACCATTTTTTTTTTCCAGACTTACGAGTGGAAGTTGTACTTGTCAGGGGCATGATTTAATCCAGACAACAAGTGATTCAAAGTGGCATGGGGAGAGTTGCACAGTACTTTGTGGGAAAGGCAGTTGAGGGAAAGTGGTAAGGGGAGGGAAAGGATGCGGCTCTCAACACATACCCTCTTCCCAATGCCAGGCCAAGTAAGAGAGAGGAGGCTTCCTTGATGAGGTGGTCTTTATACCAGTTTAAGTTTTAAAAATAAGCAACTGCAATTTATCACGTCATGTTCAACCGAGCCAAAACTAGCAAGCTAACAATTATGAAGAGGACTCATAATTCTAACTCTGTTTCTTTGTCCACAGATGCTGCCGATTTTGACGAGATTCTCCAGCAATTTTTCTTTATTGAAGATTTCAACTATTTAAGTAAAAAAATAATTTGATCAAGTGACCCATTGTAAGAGGATGGTCAATAGTCTGAGAAGCTTCAAAGCCTGCCCGCAGCCCCAGCTCTTTAATCTGTCACCTTCAGGAAGGTAGATATGGTTTCCCCAGTACCTGCAACTGAAAGATTCCTCTTGACCCTAATAAGCCCAGAGACAGCTTTAATTGACTATCAACTTGTGTACATTAATCCTCTATCACTAATGCCCCAGGCGATGCAACTGTGCCAGGGATAGAGCATGTAGGCTGTGGCCATGCTCACCAGCCTACATGCTCATCCTTATGGAAGTTTCAAAGTTACACACAGAATTTCCCACAAGGAATTCACTGCATTCTATTGCCGCAACACCAGGCATGTAATTTCAGAATTAAGCTAATTTTGAAACAATCCTACTTACCTCCCAAACCATTGTCAATGACTTGTACAGCAATTTATCACATCACTTTCAAGCAAGCCAAAACTAGCAAGCAACGAATTATGAAGAGGGCTCATAATTGTAACTCTGTTTCTTTGTACACAGATGCTGCCAATTTTGATGAGATTCTCCAGCAACTTTTCTTTTTTTAAGAATTCAACTATCCACGGTATTAGAGTGTGTTTAATTCACTGTCACTTCAGTTCCAGGTATTCCTGCCTCAAAAAAATTCTGCTCCTCTCTCCAACAGTCTTACTCTTTCAGCTCTGTGGATCCACTTTACACCATTCAGACTGCGACTTAAGTTCCACCCAGCAGATTTCAAATTCACCCAAGATTACAGGTATCTCCAAAAAGCACAATGCTCCTCAGACAGCTGTTCCCACATTCCTCTATCTATCCCTCATGGTGTCCACTCTCTCACCAAATCATGTCCCTCCATCCACTAGCACGGATCCTCATTACTTGTATGGCAAATTAGTGCCAACTCATGGATTCAACCACTCCCATATGTCTTCATAGCGTCATGAAGGTTAACAGTAGCTTATGCCAACCCATAACCTCCCTTGTTTTCATAAGCCCCAGTGCCAACTCATGTTTATCTATAAACCTGCTCACCAGCCCTTACTCTTTCACACCAATGAAGCTAGTTTCGACAATGGGTAGGCCTCATGAGTCATGCTGCGTTAAAATAAATTAAAGCTCGAATTATCCATTACAGACAGAAAAATTACAAACACTTATCAAGGCTCAAACACCCTCTTGCTAAAGTGTGGAGCCTTTCCCTCACCATGATAATGTGAATCAACCTTTTCATGTCTTCTGTTATGTACTTACAAGCCTGTCTGCACTGGTAAATAATTTAATTCTGGTCCTCAACTTTCATTCCAGAGCTTGAAGAACAGTAAGTTTACAGTGTTCTTGAGTTTATAGAGTGGTCTTTCTCAGTAAAGACAGCAGATATACTGACTCACGAGAAGAAATGCATATTTAAAATTTTATTTGCCATGCTTTAAATCAAAAGCCTACAACATTTTGCAGATTGCTTCCCATCACACCTGATTTGTTTGTTACCTTCATTCTTTGGATCTGATGACGGAAAGAACAGCATTTTATTCCTAAATGCTCCTGATGGCGTGAACTTAATTGTGTGCTTACAACATCAGAAGTTTGAAAGGATGAATAACACTATCACCATACAACGCATCATCCTCCGACACTTCGGCCATCTACAATCCGACCCCACCACTCAAGACATTTTTCTAACCCCACCCTTGTCTGCCTTCTGGAGAGACCACTCTCTCCGCAACTCCCTTGTCCACTCCACACTCCCCTCCAACCCCACCACACCTGGCACTTTCCCCTGCAACCACAGGAAGTGCTACACTTGCCCCCACACCTCCTCCCTCATCCCTATCCCAGGCCCCAAGATGACTTTCCACATTAAGCAGATGTTCACCTGCACATCCGCCAATGTGGTATACTGCATCTGCTGTACCCGTTGTGGCCCTCTACATCGGGGAAACCAAGCAGAGGCTTGGGAACCACTTTGCAGAATACCTACGCTCGGTTCACAATAAACAACTACACCTCCCAGTCATGAACCATTTTAACTCCTCCTTAGACGACATGTCCATCCTGGGCCTCCTGCAATGCCATAATGATGCCACCCATAGGTTGCAGGAACAACAACTCATATGCCACTTGGGAACCCTGCAGCCCAGTGGTATCAATGTGGACTTCACCAGCTTCAAAATCTCCCTTCCCCCACTGCATCCCAAAACCAGCCTAGCTCGTCCCCGCCTCCCTGACCTGTTCTTCCTCTCACCTATCTCCTCCTCCCAACTCAAGCCGCATCTCCACTTCCGACTACTAACCTCATCCCGCCCCTTGACCTTCCGTATTCCCAGGATTGACCTATTCCCTCCCTACTTCCCCACCCATACTCTCCTCTCCACCTATCTTCTCCTCTATCCATCTTCAGTCCGCCTCCCCCTCTCTTCCTATTCAGTTCAGAATCCTCTCCCCATCCCCCATTTCTGATGAAGGGTCTAGGCCCGAAACGTCAGCTTTTGCGCTCCTAAGATGCTGCTTGGCCTGCTGTGTTCATCCAGCTTCACACTTTGTTATCACCATATCTAATGTGGGCTCATGGCAGGCCACCACTTGAAGCCAGCTGAAGTTCATCAGAGATACTTCACATTGAAACATGAAAGGAACCCCTTTACACTGAAAAAATAGATTTTCCTTTGTAGCAGGTATTAAGAGTGGCTGAAGATGAAAAGGTCTTAATTTTGTGTAAAGGGACTGCATGATTATCGCACTTTTCATGAGCTTTAGTGAGATGTAAATGCTTCTAGATCATTTCAAACTGCTGTAAGTATTAAATTTCAGGTGAGTAGAAACATTAGTTTTCCCTTGATTTACCTTCTTTACCAAGAAGACTGTGCACCAATGCATTTGTATAAAATTACCAACTGACCTTTCAGCATTCAACACAGTCAGAATACAGAATGAAATCTGGCTAACAACAGAACATGACCTTGGTGGATTATGTGCACGCAAAGCAGAGCAAAAGACACCATTCTATTAATTCGCTTTCATTCACCACCACTTTCTCAAATGCAAAAAGGGATAAAAATAAAAGCTTACCTTGCTAACAATGTCCATATCCACAAATGAGTATGCTTTAAAAAACACTTGAAAATGCATGCGACTCCAGATTCCAAAAACAAAGCAGTAATAAATAAAGCACGTGCTGACAAGACCATATCTGGAGTACTGTGAATAGATTTGGTCCCCTTATCTTAGGAAACCTATCATTTAATTTGAGGCAGTTCAGAGAGGGTTCACTAAGATGATCTCTGGTATTGAGGAACTGTCTTAAGACCGAAGGCTAAACAGCTTGGTGACTTCACTCATTTGAGTTTAGAAGAATGAGCAGTAGTCTCATTGAAACACAATGCATTCTTGAGGGGCTTCATAGCAAATGCTGAGAGATGTTTACCCTGATGGGATATTTGAAAATGATGAGGGCAAAGGCTCAGAACAAAGGGACACCAATTTAACACTCAAATGAGGAGGAATTTTTTCTCTAGGGTTTGAGGTGTTTGGAACTCGTTGGCACACAGAACTGAGAAGGCAGAGTCCTTCTGTATACTGAAGGCTGTGACAGAAAGATAAATTCCCCCATTGAACAACAATCAAGTGTTATGGTGGAAACACAGACTTGATGTGTACATGAGCAATTACAGAACAGCTAAGATCCTACTGAATTAAGGAGCTGAATGGCCTACTCATATTTTTCTTAATGGTCCCACAATATACTAATATTTGCTATGTTATTATTTGTAAGTATTATAAATCAATGTATAATAATGCTTGCGTAATTTACAAAAAGGGCTCAGTAATGACAAAGTTTGTGGAAGCTTTTCACCTTGCACTCACTGGGACATTGTTGCAAGAGTATCACTTCACTTAATGATGATTAATAAATTACCTGCAAGGCTTTGTTGAAATTTTAAATTAGGCAGGTTGACTCTAATTGGTTCATTTCACATACCTTCACCAATGAATTGCTGTTACCTATTTCATTGAGTTGATCCCAGACACAGATACATTGTATCCTGAACAGGGCCCTATATACTAATGTATGCAGCTTCCAGTACATACATGCATGTGTACTGCTTGCCGACTCACAATCCTAAATTGGTTGCAAGCATAATTCCTCCCACATTCAAGAATATCCACCAATCCTTGTCCAATTGCAGAATCACATCCAACATGAGACACTGTGTTGCAAGTTTAGCAAGTGAAGTCTGTTTGTCCAAGGGCAGTACCGTGCCTGTTTCAAGCAGCATGTGCCTTGATCCTGCAAAGTACCTCAGAGTAAGGTATCCAAAAAGGCTGAACAACAGGTAAAGGTGCTTCCCACTACAACAATGCAGGAACATGACTGGTATTCAACATGAACAGGATCACGTTGTCAAGCAAAAGACTGCCAATCACACAAATGAATAATGTGGCTTATTAATTCCGGTGCCGTATGATGCCAGATATGTAGGCCGTGCATCCCGGTAAATAGTATCAAACAGCTTGACTCTTCGGCTACTCATTATAATGCCATGTACCAACAGTACCTAAGCAAAGTCACAACTCAATGTTACATTGTAATAAAATGTGAAGCTGGATGAACACAGCAGGCCAAGCAGCATCTCAGGAGCACAAAAGCTGACGTTTCGGGTTCATCCAGCCTCACATTTTATTATCTTGGAATCTCCAGCATCTGCAGTTCCCATTATCAATGTTACATTGGATGGGATTCTGCTATTGCACAACATTTGCCAGACAATTACGAATGTGAAAGGAATTATGCTAACAACTAATTTAGGATTGTTAATATGGCACACTTCAAATATTGGAAACCACTTGTATTGATTCACAGGATGTTGATCTTCACAGACAGAAGGAATATGCCCACATACTGCACCCATTTCAACTCAACAAAACACATGACAAGCATTCAAGATAACAAAGTGTGGAGCTGGATGAACAGCGCAGGCCAAGTAGCATCTCAGGAGCACAAAAGCTGACGTTTCGGGCCTAGACCCTTCATCAGAGAGGGGGATGGGGAGAGGGAACTGGAATAAATAGGGAGAGAGGGGGAGGCGGACCGAAGATGGAGAGAAAAGAAGATAGGTAGAGAGGAGAGTAGCGGTGAGGAGGTAGGGAGGGGATAGGTCAGTCCAGGGAACATGGACAGGTCAAGGAGGCGGGGTGAGGTGGTAGGCAGAAAATGGAGGTGCGGCTTGAGGTGGGAGGAAGGGATGGGTGAGAGGAAGAACACATTAGGGAAGCAGAGACAGGCTGGGCTGGTTTTGTGATGCAGTGGGGGGAGGGGAAGAACTGGGCTGGTTTTGGGATGCAGTGGGGGAAGGGGAGATTTTGAAGCTTGTGAAGTCCGCATTGATACCATTGGACTGCAGGATTCCCAAGCGGAATAGGAGTTGCTGTTCCTGCAACCTTCGGGTGGCATCATTGTGGCATTGCGCCTCCTGCAGTGCCACAATGATGCCACCCGAAGGTTGCAGGAACGGCAACTCATATTCTGCTTGGGAACCCTGCAGCCCAATGGTATCAATGTGGACTTCACCAGCTTCAAAATCTCCCCTTCCCCCACCGCATCCCAAAACCAGCCCAGTTTGTCCCCTCCACCCACTGCATCACAAAACCAGCCCAGCTCGTCCCAAACCCCCACCGCATCCCAAAACTAGCCCAGCCTGTCTCTGCTTCCCTAACCTGTTCTTCCTCTCACCCATCCCTTCCTCCCACTGCAAGCCGCACCTCCATTTCCTACCTATCACCTCTCTGACCTGTCCATTTTCCCTGGACTGACCTATCCCCTCCCTACCTCCTCACCTATACTCTCCTCTCTACCGATCTTCTTTTCTCTCCATCTTCAGTACGCCTCCCTCTCTCTCCCTATTTATTCCAGTTCCCTCTCCCCATCCCCCTCTCTGATGAAGGTTCTAGGCCCGAAACGTCAGTTTTTGTGCTCCTGAGATGCTGCTTGGCCTGCTGTGTTCATCCAGCTCCACACTTTGTTATCTTGGATTCTCCAGCATCTGCAGTTCCCATTATCACATGACAAGCATTCGCTGTTTTATTTCTCAGGGCAACACTCTAAGCAATCATAGGCAATTTGCCTGGTTTAAAAAATAAACAACGCCTGACTGTTAATTATCAATCATCATCAATGTGTATTCTCCATGGCAATGCTTTTCCCAGTGTCCACTTGCCAATCAAATTAGCCCTCTCATCTCATGCAGTAGAAATGTTGGTTTGACCCTTGAATTGGTGTTCTTGCACACTGGCTGAATGAATACCAGACAAATTTTCATGATCTGTACTGTGATGTAAATGTTTCCAGGCCACTTCAAACTGCTCTGAGTATTAAATTTCAAATTTGCCAAAACAATAGTTTCCATTTTGTTTACCTTCTATTACCATCAAGTCTGTGAACTAATGCATTTGTATAAAATTACTGAACTGATCTCAGAATTTTAGCATTCAACACAACTAAAGTGCAAAATGGTATCAGAGATAATGGGAACTGCAGATGCTGGAGATTCCAAGATAATAAAATGTGAGGCTGGATGAACACAGCAGGCCAAGCAGCATCTCAGGAGCACAAAAGCTGATGTTTCGGGCCTAGACCCTTCATCAGAGAGGGGGATGGGGGGAGGGAACTGGAATAAATAGGGAGAGAGGGGGAGGCGGACCGAAGATGGAGAGTAAAGAAGATAGGTGGAGAGGGTGTAGGTGGGGAGGTAGGGAGGGGATAGGTCAGTCCAGGGAAGACGGACAGGTCAAGGAGGTGGGATGAGGTTAGTAGGTAGCTGGGGGTGCGCCATCCCTTCCTCCCACCCCAAGCCGCACCCCCAGCTACCTACTAACCTCATCCCACCTCCTTGACCTGTCCATCTTCCCTGGACTGACCTATCCCCTCCCTACCTCCCCACCTACACCCTCTCCACCCATCTTCTTTACTCTCCATCTTCGGTCCGCCTCCCCCTCTCTCCCTATTTATTCCAGTTCCCTCCCCCCATCCCCCTCTCTGATGAAGGGTCTAGGCCCGAAACGTCAGCTTTTGTGCTCCTGAGATGCTGCTTGGCCTGCTGTGTTCATCCAGCCTCACATTTTATTATCTTAAAGTGCAAAATGCATCTTTTATCAGCAATACTTCAAGTTCTGTACTGCAAAATGACTAAATCTGAAAATCTGTTTTTTATAAAGTATTTTGTGATAGCATAATTATTCATGTACTCAAATAGTTTCAGTCAATTTTTCCATATTCCATGCTGATTGGTGACTCAGTCAAGCCTTTCTTCCAAAATATGCAAACACATTGCAAATAGCTCCTCTTTCCAAATACATACACAACCCATGTACCACTCTACCCTACTTCAAAACATAAACAAATGCACTCAGCTGGTCTTTTTACCTCTCCACTCATTCATTCAGCAGCCCTATGTGGCAGTGCCTCCCACTTCTATGATAAAACACCAGAGGCATGGGAAAAGATAATTAAGGACAGCTGGTCCAGCCAATACTTTCCTAGCACTGGTATAATACCATGAGAGACAGAACATGTTGAACACACTGCCTTACCCCATAGAGGGGGGATTGTCATGTCTAGGTGGGATACTCTTCAGAGGGATGGTGTGGACTTGTTGGGCCGAATGGCCTGCTTCTACACTGAAAGGCTCCTATGATTTTAAAATGTGAATTACTACTGGTGCAAAATATTGTCGTACCATTCTTGATCAAAGAGAAAGTATATTACAAAAGGAAAACATAATATAGAGAAAACACCTTAGAATTTGAAGTACTCATCCCCTATGTATGCATTTAACAAATTTTTCTATTTAGAATTTCAACTGGAATAACTTTAGAACAATTCTCTTTTGGTCTGTGGATCGCTGCCAACCAACATGATACTAAAGCAAAAGGACTTTCATCTGGCCAGCGGAATCGTTAAACATTACATCCAATTATCATGACAGGTTACTACAAGATCACAATCTGTTTATTGGAAAGCTACATCAATTCAGCATGGTTGTGATCTTAACTAACCATCATCAAAACACACAGAATGCTAACTGACTACTCATGAGGACTTTCAGAGAAATAGTCATCATTAGTGAGGTCAGGCCAATTTCTGTGTGGGCGCACAGCTCTAAGTAAATAAAGCACATTGTTAAGTTAGCCATGGATTGTGTCATGGAGATCTCACTGGATTCATCATTCTTGTTACCAATAGGTCTATAAATTGCAATAAGCACCCACACCACACATTTGTCACGAACTCTAATGTAGGCAGCAAGATCCCATACACATCAGTGAGGAAAACTGACAAAATTACTACCCACTTTAATATGAATTATCCTGGTCTAGATGGTGAATTACAAATAATGGGAGGAGGAGGGCATGATAAAAACTGCCAACTTTGTTTTAAGTGGCACCTTATCAAGTATCGACAAAAATTAAATATCTGAAGTACCACAATGTCTGAGTATTTATGTTGTAAAACAGCCATGTATATACACCCTGCATTATGTTTCATTTACTTATGTTCTTATATTGATTTTACTGAGTGAGTTGATGCTTTTACATATCGTTCTGAGGGATGTTGATGTCTCAAAACTTTGCTTGGTCACGTTTTACTGTGACCTCTTGTACCTCTTGATTATCCAGAATATCTGATCAAGCAGGACATCCCAGGTTCCGTAAGTACAGGTTATTAACAAGTTTGCTGTATCATATAAAAACCTAAAGAACTGCAGATGTTGTAAATCAGGAACAAAAACAGAAGTTGCTGGAAAAGCTCAGTAGGCCTGGCAACATTTATGAAGTCAAAAATCAGAGTTAACATTTAGGGTCTGGCAAGGAAGTTCTAAGGAAGGGTCACCAGACCCGAACCGTTAACTCCGATTTTTATCTTCACAGATGCTGCCAGACCACTGAGCTTTTCCAGCAACTTCTGTTTTTGCTGCTCTATCATATATTGTACGCACGTGTACACACCAATGTGTTCGAATCTTGGGAAATGTTTAAGAAAAGCCAGGTAGCCTGATACATTTCTAAATGCCTGTTTCATGTCGAACTACACGAATAAAATAGCAGGCTTGCATGTGGTCTTATCCAAAAGGCTATTTTACTGTACATACAAGACTTGTGAAACTAAATCAATAAGTGGGTTATTTCAAATTACTGACAGATACCACTGACAGTAACCTTCATAATCTCCTTTACAGCTTACAACTTGCAAATGGGATTAGGAACGAGCGAATATGAATGCAAATACATTGTGTCATCATGTTTTAAACCGAGTCATAACATATGTGAAGTCTCAGTAATGCCTGAAAGTATGCTTAGACACACCAACTAAATACAAAGAGATATTTTTAAAAATCCATGCCGGTTTAACATTTAATTTACTGTGAATTTGAAATTCTATTATAATGGTTCGACAATCTTCAAATACTACAAAAAAATTCAAAATGTGCATTGATAAAGTAATGCTTAAAGACATTTCAGTACACACAACTAAACTGCAAAGCCAAGAGAGAAAATAATACAGGAATATCTTGTTTTCAAAGCTTCCTTTGAGATTACTGCCATGATACACAATCTAAAGAGTAACATTTTAAAACGTGTACTTACAATTGCTGCAAAATTTAAATACGTTAAAAAAGGGATTGTTTGTCCAATTCTTTCAACAGAAGTTTATTTCAGTAGCACAACTTCAAAAATAACTTATGCCACAATAAATGTCTCTAATTCTCGACTTTCCCCAGTCTCTCTGACAGTCTTTGATGCGGTATTAATTTGTCAGGATTGAGCATCCTCATGTGCAAGTGGTTCATGCAGAGGCCGTAACAGCTCATCTCAGGTCATAGTATCCTCATCTCAAGTCAGAACGTCATAGCTGCAAGGCTTGCTTTTAAATTTCAGATAACTGGCACTGAAAAACAATTGATTGTCGATGTCTCATCCTTTGGATTAGCCATCAAACCAAACTCCAAAGTCCAGTCTGCCTATTCATGTACTGTTGCAAATCTTTGGGCTTGGCACTATTCAGGTCAATACAGAAAGTACTGGAGAAATTTTGTCAACTTGGATTCAAAAATAACAAGTCTCACTTGGAATATTAACTTTGTTTCTTTCTCCACCGATGCTGTCTAACCTATTCAGTTTCTCCACCACTTCATTTTTATTTCAAATCTCCAGCATTGGTGATACTTTGCTTTTATTTTAATGTTAACAAGCTTATATGGCTGTTTCAACTTTATGAATTGTGCTGGAATGAAATCAGAAAATATTGGCAATATTGAGGTCAGGCCGCAATTGTAAAGAAAAACAGGATTAACAGGCTTAATTTTTCCACAGATCTTGGAACCCTACAGTGCAGACAATATTTAGTGAGGAACCTGTCTATACAGTACCTGTGACTGTCCTTGAATTCATGAGCACAATCCATAAGACCATAAGACATAGGAGTGGAAGTAAGGCCATTCGGCCCATCAAGTCCACTCCGCCATTTAAATCATGGCTGATGGGCATTTCAACTCCACTTCCCTGCACTCTCCCCGTAGCCCTTGATTCCTTCTGAGATCAAGAATTTGTCGATCTCTGCCTTGAAGGCATCCAACGTCCCGGCCTCCACTGCACTCCGTGGCAATGAATTCCACAAGCCCAACACTCTCTGGCTGAAGAAATGTCATCTCATTTCAGTTTTAAATTTACCCCCTCTAATTTTAAGGCTGTGCCCACGGGTCCTAGTCTCCCCGACTAACGGAAACAACTTCCTAGCGTCCACCCCTTCTAAACCATACATTATCTTATAAGTTTCTATTAGATCTCCCCTCAACCTTCTAAACTCTAATGAGTACAATCCCAGGATCCTTATACGTTCATCATACGTTAAACCTACCATTCCAGGGATCATCTGTGTGAATCTCCATTGGACACGGTCCAGGGCTACTATGTCCTTCCTGAGGTGTGGGGCTCAAAATTGGACACAGTATTCTAAATGGGGCCTAACTAGAGCTTTATAAGGCCTCAGAAGCACATTGCTGCTTTTATATTCCAACCCTCTTGAGATAAACGACAACATTACATTCACTTTCTTAAGAAAGCGAATCCCTGATGTTCCCAATCAATTCATACATACCTGGCAGACTGATCACATCCCAAGGGACTGGGATATTATAGCCATTAAAGAAAAACGGCCACGGGATGGACAGTACTGGCAGCTCAATGTGCTGGGGTATAGGTGCTTTCAGTAGATCGGAGGTGGAGGAAAGAGGGAGTTCCATTTTTGATTAAGGGGAATTTTATAACAGTAGACAGAAATGAAATAACTAAGGGATCATCCAGTGAGGCTTTGTAGGTAGAGTGAAGAGATAAGAAGGGAATGGTTACATTCTTGGCATTGTACTACAGGCCCCCAAATGGTCAACAAGAATTAGAGGAACAAATATGCAGGGAAATGAGGGAGACTTGCAGGAACAATAGGGTTGACATAGTGGGGACTTTTAATTTTCCTACATGGACTGGGACTGCCAAAGTGTTAAGAGCTTAGATGGGGTGGAATTTGTTAACTGTGTTCAGGAAATTTTTCTTCAGTATACAAAGGACCCTACTCAGGAAGGGACAAAACTTAATCTACTCTTGGGAAATACAGCAGGACAGGTGGCTGAGGTGACAGTGGGGGCAGCACTTTGGGGTCAGTGACCATAGTTCTATTAATTTTTAAATAGTTATGAAGAGGGGCGAAAGTGGTCCTCAGGTTCAAGTTCTAAACTAGAGCAAGGTGAATTTTGATGGAATTTGACAGGACTTGCAGAGGTTGATTGGAGCAGTTTGTTTGTTAGCAGGGGGACCTCTGGCAGGTGGGAGGTCTTTAAAAGTGTGATAGCTAAGAGTTCAAGGTCTATATGTTCCTGTGAGGGTAAAGGACAAGGTTGTCAGTAGGGAACCCTGGATGACAAGAGATATTGAGGCTTTGGCCAGAAAAGAGGTGGGCATTGCTCAGGAGGAGGCAGTTGGGATCAAGACAATGCCTGCAGGTATATAGGGGATATAAGATTAAGGAAATCAGGAGGGTGAAAGCGAGGCATGAGTTAGCTTTGGCTGAGAAGATTAGGGTGAATCCAAAGAGATTCTTTAAATGTTTGAAAAGAAAAATAACTATAGAAAAAATAGGACCAAAGTGGACATGTCATGTGTGAAAATGCAGGAAATGGGCAAGATCCTCAATGAATATTTCTCCTGTGTTACTGTGGAGAAAGACATGAAGACTTGGGACTTGGGGATGTTAGTGGCGAATCATGGAGACAGTCCATATCACAGCAGAGGAGATGCTGGAAGTATCAGAATGTATGAAGGTGGATAAATCTCCTGGTCCTGAACAGGTGTATCCAAGAACACTGCAAGAGGCTAGGGAAGAAATTGCAGGGGGCCCTGACTGATCTATTTGCATAATAGTTAGCCATGGGAGAAGTCCCAGAAGACAGGTGGGTAGCTAATGTTGTGCCCTTATTCAAGAAGGGCCGCAAAGAAAAATTCGGGAATTATAGACCAGAAAGCTTAAAATCTGCGGAAGAGAAGTTACTTGAGGAGATTCTGAGGGATAATGTATACATGCATTTGGAAAGACAGGGTTTGATTAGGAGTAGTCAGCATGGCTTTGTGCATTGGAGATCATGCCTCGCAAATTTGTTAGAGTTCTCTGATGAAGTGACCAAAAAGGTTGATGAGGGCAGGGCAGTAGATATAATCAATATGGATTTCAGTAAATCCTTTGACAAGGGTCCAGTCGGTAGGTTGCTCTTGACGGTTAGATTGTATGGATTCCAGGGAGAGCTGCCAAATTGGTCACACAATTGGTTTGATGGTAGGAGGGTAATACTAGAAGGATGCTTGAATGACTGGAGGGCTGTGAATCGTGGTGTACCCCAGGGGTCGGTGCTAGGCCCATTGCTGTTTGTTATCTGTATCGATGATTTGGATGAGCATGTGCAAGGCCTGACGAGTAAGTTTGCAGATGACACTAAAATAGGCAGTATTGTGGAAGAAGTTGGACAAGCTAGGACTTTTTTCTTAGGAGACTGAAGGGGAGATCTTATCCAAGTGTATATGATCACGAGAGGCATGAATAGCATGAATGCGCTCAGTCTTTTTCTCAGGATTAGGGAATTAAGGATTAGAGGGCATCAGCTTAAGCTAAGAGGGGAAAGAATACATGGAAACCTGAGGGGCAACTTTTTTTTAAAAACACAGCGTGATACGCATATAAAATGAGCTACCAGCAGAAGTGGTTGAGTTGGGTATATTAACAACATTTAAAAGGCATCTGGACAAATACATGGAGAGGAACAGCTGAAAAGGATATGGGCCAAGTACAGGGAAATGGGCTTAGCGTGGATGGACATTTTGGTTGGCACTGACCAGTTTGGGCTTCAGGACTGTCTCTGTGCTACAGGACTCTATGATTCTACAATTCTAACTATCCCAATACAGCAACATCCCAAAAATACACTCTTTGGCAAAAAGCTAAATTCAGACACAAATTCTTACATTCAATTCTCCAATCCAGGAGGAAACAACATCGAGAGATTTCAGAGAATGTAGCAACTGGGAATCATTTTACTGAAACTCAAACTCTTCTGGGACCCAAACAGCTTCTGACTGCTGATATTAAAAAAAATCAGAAAGCTTGATCCGTGACAACTGGCCACTCCCTTTTCATTGATGCTACTGTTGTCAAAAAACACTTGAAAGCCTCCATGATTGCTGGTTTAGGTCATCTCCTATAGCTAATTCAGCGCCTCTGCCTTTACAACCCCTCTATAAAAAGATTATTTTATGCTTGGTGTTTTTTTTTGAAGTGACAGCATCAACGCAAGGTGCTGTTACATGATAAACTGAACTTAATTCGAACACAAAAGACAAAGAGGTCAGAGATGGAACAAGGTAGAAAAATGACAGGCAACTAGGCTCAGTGTCAGTCTAACAGAGGGGATCGGTCACCCAATTTAAATTTTCGTCTCTCCAAAGAATAAAAGACAATATGTCAAATACAGTATATTAAATAGTTCGATTAGTATCTATAAGTCACTATCACATGGAAGAAGAGTTTGGGTTTTGAGCAATGATAAAGGAGAAGTAAAAGGAGCATTGTTACATCTCCCGCATGGGAAGTTGCCATGGGAAAAGAAGGGGATGTTTGGAATGATTGAAAAGTGGACTGTGTGTTCCAATTGCTTCAGAAATCTGAAAGAAAAGAGGGAAGGAAAGGCTTGGTCATGACTTGACATTGAAGGTAGCACACATGGTAGAGGATGTTTCATTTAAAAATGGAGCTTGGTGTAGTGGTGAATGAGTATAAGGGGAAAAACCTGCTGTGACTCTGGGAAGGTGGTGAAAGGAAAGATGATGGGGTATCCTTTGTTGAAACAGAAAAAGGAAGATAAATTGTATACAGTGCAGTAGCACGCCAAATGTACAGATATCTGGTTATCCAGAAGCATACAAAGGTAAAATAAAGAAGGCTAAACCTAGTGAAAGGAGAAAGGCCAAAAGAGAACAGATAGTACAGTGGTAAAAGAAAACAAAGGAAGTTAGGAAAGCAAAAAGAAGAATATTGGGAGATAAATTCAAGAAAAATCCACAAGGATTTTATTAGTACATTAAGAATAGAGGGTAACTAATGATAGGGTCAGACCTATCAGAAATGTACCAAGTATATTATATGTAAATAAGACAAATGTGGGCAAAGTTCTTTACAAATAATTGGCCTCTGTCTTCACAGAAGAGAAGGATAATGCTGATATTCTAGTTAAAGAGAAATGTGAAATTATGAATGCAACAAGCATAATGCAGAGGTACGGATGAACTGACTTTCTTAAAGTCTTCCTTTAAGAGAAAGTAACTGATGGTAATAATATCATTTTGTAACCCTCAGGAGATATAGGTAAGGTACAAGATGACTTGAGGCCACAAACATTGTACAACTATTTTGGACAAGAGATACAGTGAACAATTATCAGCCAGTTCATGCGTCTTTGCTGGTGGGTAAATTATGAAAATTATTCTTGGAGTCAGGAGAAGCTGTCATTTGAAAAAATGTGGATTAATCAGAAATAGGCAACATGGTTTGAGAAAGGAAGATCTCATCTTACTGACTTTATTAATTTTTTTTGAGGAACTAACAGGAAGGACTGATGAGGGTAAAGCAGTGGATAACAAGGTGTAGAGGTGGATGAACACAGCAGGCCAAGCAGCATCAGAGAAGCAGGAAGGCTGACATTTCAGGCCTAGATGCTTCTTCAGAAATGGGGGAGGGGAAGGGGGTTCTGAAATAAATAGGGCGAGAGGGGGAGACAGACAGAAGATGTTAGAGGAGAAGGTCGGAGGACATGAGACAGACAGGTCAAAGAGGCAGGTTACGGAGCCAGCAACGGTGCATGTGGGTGGGAAGGTAGGGAGGAGATAGGTCAGTCCAGGGATGCTGAAAGGTCAAGGGGGCGGGATGAGGTTAGTAGGTAAGAGATGGGGGTGGGGCTTGAGATCTTAGGACAGGGTAGGGAGGCGGGGTGAGCTGGGCCGGTTTTGGGATGCGGTAGGGGGAGGGGAGATTTTGAAGCTTTTGAAGTCCACATTGATGCCATTGGGCAGCTGGGTTCCCAAGCAGAATACTAGTTGCTGTTCCTGCAACATTCGGGTAGCATCGTTGTGACACCGCAGGAGGCCCAGGATGGACGTGTCACCTGAGGAATGGGAGGGGGAGTTGAAATGGTTCACGACTGGGAGGTGCAGTTCTTTATTGCGAATCGAGCGTAGGTATTCTGCAAAGCGGTCTGCAAGCCTCCGTTTGGTTTCTCCAATGTAGAGGAGGAACAGGAGGTGCAGTGTACCACATTAGCAGATGTGCAGGTGAACATCTGCTTGATGTGGGAAGTCTTCTTGGGTTTGAGGGTGGAGGCGCAGGATCAGGAGTAGCATTTCCTGCAGTTGCAGGGAAAAGTGCCAGGTGAGATGGGGCTGGAGGGGAGTGTTGAGCAGACAAGGGAGCGATGGAGGGAGTGGTCCCTCCAGAAAGCAGATAAGGGTAGGGAGGGAAAAATGTCTTTGGTGGTGGGGTCAGATTGCAGATGGCGGAAGTGTCAGAGAATTGGATCCGGAGGTTGGTGGGGTGGTACATGAGGACGAGGGGGATTGTGTTTTGGTTGTTATAGCAGGGAGGGGTGTGAGGGATGAGTTACTGGAAATGACGGAGACACAGTCAAGGGTGATCTCCGCCACTGAGAGCGGGGGTAAGTTGCGGTCCCTGAAAAACAAGGACATCTGAGATGTACGGGAGTGGAATGCCTCATTCTGGAGGTAGATGCGGCGGAGATGAAGGAATTGGGAATGGGGGTGGCATTTTTGCAGGAAGGTGGGTGGGAGGAGGTGTATTCTTGGTAGCTGTCGAAGTCGGTGGGTTTGAAATGGATATCAGTTTCTATGTGGTTGCTAGAGATGAAGACAGAGAGGTCCAGGAAGGAGAGAGAGGTATGACAGATGGTCCAGGTAAACGTCAGGTTGGGGTGAAAGGTGTTGGTGAAGTGGATGAACTGTTCAAGGTCCTCGTGGGAGCACGAGGCGGCGCCAATACAGTCATCAATGTAACGGAGGAAGAAGTGGGGTTTAGGGCCAGTGCAGGTACAGAAGATAGAGTGTTCCATGTAACCAACAAAGAGGCAGGCATAACTTGATCCATGCAGGTACCCATGGCCACCCCCACTGTCTGTCGGAAGTGAGTGAAATTGAAAGTGAAGTTGTTGAGGGTGAGGACGAGTTCAGCTAAGCGGATGAGGGTGTCAGTGGAGGGGGACTGGTCGGGCCTGCGGGACAGGAAGAAGTGGAGGGCCTATAGGCCATCTGTATGGGGAATGCAGGTGTACAGAGACTGGACGTCCATGGTGAAGATGAGGTGTTGAGGACCAGGGAATTGCAAGTTCTGGAGGAGGTGGAGGACATGGATGGTGTTACGGACATAGGTAGAGAGTTCCCGGACTAAGCCGTGTCACGGACGTAGTAGAAGTTGTCTACATAATTTTCAATAAAGCATCTGACAAAGTCCCACAAGGCAGACTGGTCGTAAATCACAGTCCATGAGATACTGGGGAACATTGTCAATTGTATCAAAAATTGACAGGCGAGAAGGAATAATTGAGAACAGGCCATACAAATTAAAATCTGTTCCAGTGGCATTCCACGGGGCTCAGTGTTGCATTCCTCATACATTTCAATGATTTAGGCTTAAACGTGAGAGGCATGATTGCAAAATTGACTGATTCGATCTGGAGACGTATGAAGTGATGCAAGAGGTCAGCAAACAAAGCTAGGAATTATGCAATAAGCAGGAGGAGATAGAAAGGGGATAAAAAAGAGGCTGAATTATCTATTCCCACTCCTAATTTTTATGTTCGACTTTACTGAAACAGGAAATATCCTTGGCTTAACAGAGTAAATATAGAGATGCTGTTTCGTTTATGAGAGAGTCTAGCACCAGAGGACATCATCTCAGAGGAAGGGGTCAACCATTTAAGACAGCTATGAGGAGGAATGCCTTCTCTCAGAAGGTGGGAATTCGAAGAATTCTTTACCACAGAAGGCTGTCAAATTTGGATCATTCAGCATATTCAAGGCTGAAATAGACAGATTTTTCATCAAAGGGATAAGTTAGAAAAGTGGAGTTGAAGATTATCACATCAACAATGATTTCATCACATGCTACAGCAGACTTGATGAGGCAAATGGCCTACTTCTGCACCTATGTCTGATGATTTTATGGGAGTACTTCTATGACTACAATGAATGACTAATAAAGCAGAATCTCAATGCACAACCTCAATCATGTAAGTGTTTTCTCCACAGTTTCAAATCCATAGTATAAATCAGGTTTGTCAATGGAACCTTCTCTTTAAACTGTGAGTTTGAAGGCAACTAATTAGGCAGTTTGGTGGTGTACCTGAAAACGGGCATCCTTCTGTTACATCAGAATTAAGTTCCAGGTGGAAAGGCTCATGGCCAACCTTCCTGCCCTCCTGGAATAAATCCAGCTTCAGGTGAACTCCAGTTACCTGCCACATTATTTAACTGTGGCCTGGAATGCTCAGTAGTCTTAGGACTCCAATGCCTCTGCTTTTGGCATTAGTCACAGTCTCCTTGTCGTTATCTGAGCATGAGTGGCTGACTTCTAATTTATAGCAACTTTCCTGTCTTATTGGCACAGTAAGGCCTGCCAGCGGTCTTGCCATTACCTCACTGGCTTGTGGTTTGGTAGGCCTTCCCAAATAGCCATCAGGGACTTCCAGCTAGCTCACCAGATTCTCGCCTATGCGGTGTTTCTGCCTGATGTATTTTGTAACTGAACAGAGTTCCATTTTATCCACAGCATGAAATTAGCATGGCAATAATTTACTAGCCCGAGTTCATGTCACTCTGTTCACCAAAAAATGGAACACACTTTGTGACAAAACAGCCAACAAGAAGCACATTGAAGTTTCACACCTACTTTGATCATTTCAGCCAGATTCCCATCTAACCACAGATCTATCAAGCCTAAAATGCAGTTGTCAGCTTTCCATCTTTGCTAGTTCAATATCGCAACAGGACTACTGTATTGATGGCTCATTTGCACTTGTCCCTCTGGGAAGGAGAAAGTTAACCCAAATTATGTCCATCAGGCCCAATGCTTAAAATCACTGAGGACTTAATCTGCAATAGCGGGATATTTGCTGATGAAAGTTTAACCGACAAAGTTAGTTATATTTCTCTCTCCACAAATGCTGCTATTTCTGCTGAGTATTTCCAGCTTTTTCTGATTCTATATAGATTATTTTTCTGGGCTCTCTAAGATCTCCAATTCACATGGGGTAGGAAATTAGGAATTTCTAAGTTTTAAACAAATACATCAATAAAACAGATCAAATCAAAATCTTTTATCTTCACTTTTCTGAAAATTAGAATAGGTTTGTTTACTTTCTTTGAACAGTCTTGTTGACTGGTTACATTATTGTTAAAGTTAAAGTTCTGCTTGTCAGACGATGAGGAATCTCTTTCCAAATCAGTGCGGGAACATGCACAAGGCTAATCATGTTGGACAACCAATAATGGTCTGTGGGATGCAGAGGTTAGGGCAGCTGCATATTTTGATGTAAATAAAATATCCAGGAATTAATCCAAACACATTTGGCAACTCCTTTTGGAACTAGGCCAAGTTTATTAATCAAGATATTAATCATGAGACAAAGACACTGTTGAGGGTGCAAACTTATTTATACATTCTTTAGGTCTTCAATGCTCAGACAATAGTTTAAAAAAGAACATTAATATAGTATGTAGTAAGTTCAACATATCAAGTGATGTATGAACATTTGCTTCAGAGACCCCCAAGAAAGGGATTTTCCTGTAGCCTGAAGTTCTCATAGAGCCCCAACAGAAAAAAAATTGTAATTTGAATGATCCACAATATGCTTCTTGTTGGCTGTTTAATCACAAATTCTGCTCCATTTTATAGTCTAAATTACTTAGGAGGTTTGCCAAAAACCAACTGGAATTTTTTAATCTGGACATGCTTTAGTTGCTCAAAAATATAATAAAAAATAGAGATGTAAACAACTATTGCTTAATGGGCCTCCTATTTCCTTTGCAAAAATGCTTCTTTTGAGCACTAAAAGTATACAATGGAGCTGCATGATTTTCTTCGAGTACTAAGGAATCTGGTTTATAGGTATTTCTCAATCAAATGCAACTAAGTTCTCCAAGTTGACGGATTGTTACAAAGTTGTAAATACCATCCGCAGCAGAGTGGAAGAAACACCCACCGCCTGCAGACACAAAGCATCAATCTCTCTGTCAAGCTGGGAACAAGAACACAAAAACTCAAAGCTCAAACGAAAAAGAAAATCATATTTTAAAAAGCTCCAAATTCACCTGATCAACCACTGAATCGAAGAATGACAGTCACCCTCTAGTTGACAGCATATCATCACTGCAAAAATCTAAAGGACTGACAAGAAAATAGCTTGCAATCTTGTGGTCTAGACGACTGAACTTTGAAATTTAACTGGCGCTATCTAGGTTCTTTTTCACGCATAGAATGTGCATTAAACCATTTGTCTTTTGTATTTCTGAATCATAATTGGGTATATGTGTGTTTGGGGTTTTAAAGGAGTATGGTTTAAGCTGCATATATTAGAAATCCTTTCTTTTCACTTATTATTAAAGCTAAGCGTGTCATATCAAATTAGGTTCATTTTTCTGTTACCAGGTGGGCAGTGCTGAGTAGTAGTTAGGCAGACAATTTAGTCATTTTGGTAGTCTCATGCATTTTGTGACAGGTTGTGGAACAGGGTGGCACCATTACTGGCACACTCTTTTTTTCCATTGCATCTAAGAATCACAGCGCCATACAGCGTGGAAATTGACCTTGCAGTCCAACTCATCCATACCGACCAAGTTCCCAGACTAAACTAGTCCCACTTGCCTGGGTTTGGACCATATCCCCCTAAACCGTTCTTATTCATTTACCTCACCAAATATCTTTTACACGTTGTAACTGCAACATATGCCACTCCCTCTGGTAATTCATTCCATAAACAAACCACCCTGTGTGAAAAATGTTGCCCCTCAGGTTCCTTTTCAATCTTTGTCTTCTCACCTTAAAAATATATCCCCTAGTTTTGAAATCCCCTGCCCTGGGGAGAAAATCTTTGCTATTCACCTTTGCTATACCCCTCATGATTTTATAAACCACAATCAAGGTCACTCCTCCACCTCCAATGCTCCAGTCAAAAAAGTAACAGCCCATCCAGCCTCTCCTTATAACTCAAACACTCCAATCCCAGCAACATCCTGGTAAATAGTTTCTGAACCCTCTCCAGTTTAATAATATGCTTCCAATAGTAGGGTGACTGGAACTGTACACAGCACTTCAAAAGTGGCCTTGCCAACATCTTGCACAACCTCAACATGACATCCCATCTTCTAAACTCAATGGTGTCAGCAATGGAAGCAAACATGCTAAATACCCTCAACCTCCCTGTCTACTTGTGATGCCAATTTCAAAGAAATATGTACCTGAACCCTTAGATCTCTCAGTTTGACAACACCTCCCAAGGTCCTACCATTAACTGTATAAATCCTGCCCTTTGTTTGTTTTACCAAAGTGCAATGTGTCACATTTATCTAAATTGAACTCAATCTGCCATTCCTCGGTCCGATGGCTCAAGTGATCAAGATCTGTTTGTAAACTTAGGTAATCTTCTTCACTATCAACCAGACCACCAATTTTGGTGCAATCCATGAACTAGCCACAGCTCCTAAAATCTCATTAAAATCGTCTACATAAACAACCAGCAGAGCCAGCATTAATCCCTGCGGAACATCAGTGGTCACGGTCCTTCACTCCTAAAACTAATCCTCTACCATCACCCTCTGTCTCCTACCTTCAAGCCAATTTTGTATCCAATTTGCAAGCTTTCCCTGAATCCCATGTATTCTAACTTTACGAATAATCTACCATGCCAAACCTTATCAAACAATAATAAAGAAGGCGTATGACATCCTTGCCTTTTTTGGTCAGGGCATTGTGTACAAGAGTCAGGAAGTGATGTTACAGCTTTATAAATGCTTGGTTAGGCCATACAGAATATTGCATTCAATTCTGATCGCCATACTACAGAATCCAATAGAATATCATTTATTGTCATGTATACTCCAACACAGAAGTACAGGAGTACAGAGAAAAGTTTTCATAATGGCTACCTCTAGAAGGTGCCACCTTAGGTATAAGTACCTGAGTACAAATCTTGGATACAAAGAGGAGTAAAAGGAATTAAAAGAAAAATAGTGGCATTACTTAGTGTCTGAAAAATAATTTAGAAATAAGATAGCTATAACATAGCTAAAGGAGCAGATTGACATTACAGTCCTGTGAAGTGTTTCAAATACCGGCAGCTCAGCACATGGTCTGCAAGAGTCCCCAGTCGACCAACTGTCCTGCTCCACTCTAGCCTCCAGTCCATTTCTCAACAGCACTCAGCTGCAACAAGCTAAGTTGCACTGCACCAGGGCTCGCTTCCCCTTGCGCTGCACAGGGGTTCATTTCTCCTCACGTTGCTCAAGGACTGCTTCCCTGCATGCTGTAGCGGGACTCATTTCCCCTCACGCTGCTCAGGGATTGCTAGAAACAAAGGGAGAAAAAGAAAGGAAAGAAAAACCACAGGCAGAGCAGAGGAGCTTCAGGTGAAGTGTCCAACTCTGCCGCCATCACACTACAGGAAGGATGTGGTGGCTTTGGAGAGAGTGAAGAAAAGATTTACCAGGATGCTGCCTGGATTAGAGGGTATGAACTAAAAGGAGAGACTAAACAGGCTACGATTGTTTTCTCTGGAGTGGCAGAGGCTGAGGGGAGATATAATGTAAGTCTATAAAATTATGAGAGGCATTGATTGGGGAAAAAGATTCTGACTGTCAACCCAGAGTTGAAATGTCTAATACTACAGGGCATGCACTTGAGGTGAGAGAGGAAACATTCCAAGGAGATGTGAGGGGCAATTTTTTAAAAAATACCGAATCATAGGTGCCTGGAACATTCTGCCAGATATAGTGGTGGATATGTATGGTAGACGTGTTTTAGGGCTTTTAGGTAAGTACATGTATAAGCATGGAATGGAGATAAGGAGGGATAATGGAGGGATAAGGACAATGGGGAGGCAGAAGGATTAGCTTAACCTGGTGTCTTGTTGGCACAACATGGTGGGCCAAAGGGGCTGTTCCTGTGCTGTACTATTCCATGTTCCAAAGTCCATGTAGATATCTACCACTCTGCCCTCATCAATCTTTTTGGTTATGTCCTCAAACAAGTCAAAGAAGTTTGACAGACAAGATTTAGGTGTGTCAAGAAATTACATTTAACACTTCAATCTCCAACATTAAAGTCATACTCCTATGACATTGAGTTATAACTCAAACATATGAATGATAGCATCAGATATGTGGAATATGTCCAACATATGGTCAAACCCAAATTCGTCAAAACCGCACTGTGATATCCATTTAATATTAAAATTATTAACCAGCAAGCCAACACAATTAATCAAGATTGACTACATAAAACACCGAAAGCAAACATGAAGCAACACAATTGTATGTCATGTACCAGTTTACCAAAGCTGAACGTGAAATACTAAATTCTGTTATCAAAGCATAACATACCACAAAAACTGACAGTGTACTAAGACAGTTACAAAGGCCTGAATACCAGCCCAAACATCTTCAAGTACAACAACAAAAAAATGTAAAATTGTTAACTAAATAAATTAAGATGTGTGCAAAACCCTCAAAACACTCAGATGTGTGGCACAGAAAAACACATTTCAACCCATTGTGTAAGCATCCATCAAAAATAACTACTTAACTATTATAATCCCGTTTTCAAACACTTGACCAATAGACCTACATGCTTTGGCATCACAAGTACATGTGTAAATACTTCTGAAATCTTATGAGGGTTTCTGACTTGGCCACCTTTCTAAGCAAAGACTTCCAGATTCCCACCACCCTTTGGGTGAGCAAGTTTCTCCTCAAATCTCCACAAAATTTTCTGCACCTTGCCTTAAACCTATGCCCCTGATCATTGATCCTTCTATCAAGGGGACAAATTTCTTTCTGTCTACCCTATCTATGCCCCTCGATTTTATACATCTCAATCATGATCCTTCTCAGTCTCTTCCACTCGAAGGAAAACAACCCTCCAGTCCAGGCAACATCCTTGTAAATCCCCTCTGCGTCTTCTCCGTGCTACATATCCATCCAAAACATGGATTCCAGAATTGCACACAATACTCTAGCTGTGGCCTAACCAATATTTTACACTGTTCCAGCATAGCCTCCCTGCTCTTGAACTCTATGCCTCAGCTAATAAAGGCAAGTATCCCATACACATTCTTAACTACTTTATCCACCTGCCCAATATATTAAGGGATCAGTGGGCATGTACTCCAAGGTCCTTCTGATTGTTGGTGCTTCCCAGACACCTATCGCTCATCATATAGTCTCTTTCCTTGTTTTCCCTACGCAAGTACATCACCTCAAATTTATCCAGATTGAATTCCATTTACCACTGATCAGCCCATCTACATCCTCCTGCAATCTAAGGCTATCCTATTCATCAATTACCACCTCACCAATTTCAGTATCTGCAAACTCAATGATCAACCCAATTACATTTGAGTCTAAATCATTTGTATGAAAGGAAGGACCCCAACACTTCTTCGAACTTCACAGGACGCAGACTTCTCTCAAGAAAACAGCCCTGAACCATCACCCCTCTGCTTCTTGCCGCTCAGTTAATTCTGGTTCTAATCTGCTAAATGTGCTTGGATCCCGTGAAATCTTACATTCACTATTATGCTCCAACGCAGGACCTTATAAAAAGCTTTGTTGAAGTCCAAGTAGACTACGTCAAATGCATTTCTCTCATCCACACACCTCGTTACCATTTCGAAAAATTCATTCCAGTCAGTCAGACACAGCATCTCTTTCGCAAAACTACGCTGACTGTCCTTGATTGATCCCTGTCCAAATGCAAATAAATTCTGTCCCTCAGAATTGGTTCCAATCATTTCCCCACTATCTAGGTGCGACTGACTATCTGTAGCTTCCTGCTATGTTCTTGAGTCATGGCTATCCAAGACTGGTTATCCTCCAGATTTGCCTTTTGCCAGAGAGGAACTGAAAATTTTTGCAAGCACCCATGCTATCTCATTCTTTGCTTCACTCAACAACTTGGGATACATTTCAACCAGACCTGGAGATTTATCAGCTCATGTGCAGACAGTTTTTATAATACTCTGCCAAGCTATGAGGCCCAAGCACATTCAGAACCATCACAAATCCTAAAATAGTCTAGAGAAGGTACCTGATCACTCAGGATCTTGGAAAGAGACTATATTAATTGTTTGCCATTTAATGCAATACTGTACGCTAACATTTTCTTTTATGGCTGTTAATAGTCAACAGTTAATGTTTATTTAGAGCCACTCAGGCCTGAATCATGTGCAGGTTGTTTCTGCGGTAGAATACAACTTTGTTAAGACAGTTACCACAGGAAACATTCAAACATCAAAAGTCACAAACAATAAATTGCAGCAGAATCATCCCTTATGTTACATAATAAAGCTAATACTGCAGTTCAAGTCGGTAATGAGCAACTCAAAAATGTGCAATCAGTTGTGAATTCACTTTAGATCTTCGAACTGAAAACCGAATATCAATCTTTCCTTCAATTTTTGTAATAATCATGGGCCGTCCTAACCTTCTGACCTGTTTTAGCATAAAATAATGAAGAAAGCAATCTTAGCTTTGTTTAGTTCTATCAAAAGTGCATGTCATTGTCTCCATATAAAAACGTAACTCAAGAACTGACCATTGATATCACTGCAAATCCAGTGTAATAAAGACACTGCTGTTAATCATAAAGTATTGACTTCATTCTCGATTAGATGCATGGCCACAGATGACATTCAAAATACTAGAATAGAAACAAAACTGTAAAAGTGATCTCCAAAGTAACTATGCATTATAATAAAAACAAAGTTGCAGCAAAGAGAGTACAGGATTGCCCTCTATCTCAGGGAATAAAAATCAAACATCTTACTCCTTCATGAGACCACAGCTTTTTAATTACTTGTTTAAGTCATTTAAAGTTATTAGAGAAATCTTAAAAATCAAATTACAAAATTCCGATGTAAGTTTTAAATCATACCCATCCATTCAAAAGTAGACTTTTTATTATACACAAGAAATGTAATTGTGCATACTAAGTAGTCTAAATTGTGGTGCTCTTTTCAAGAAGGAAATATACTCTCACGGTTGGACTGTATGCATATTGTTTTTATGAATAGGACCTAGACATGACATATATTTTGAAAGGTTTTCTCAGAAGTGAACTGTTTCAGACAGTCCCATGCCTTGCAGTTAATCAGATGGTGATGTAGGGTGTTTAAAATATTGGATGGTCCACAATTTTGAAAACTTCACAAACAATAGATCTGTTTCCCTGAAAGCAAAGCAAGTTGAAGGTTAATTTTGGTGCAGGTGTTAAAAATTTTTCAGGGATAGAATAAAGCCGTTTGATAGGGTTTTTGCAGTAATAATCCCGCCTTTGAGTCAGGAGGCTGGGTTCCAGGCCAGCCTGGTCCAGAGATGTGGTCCAGATAACGTCTCTGAACAGGTTGATCACAAAACACAAAAAGCAGTTTGTTTAGCTAAGAGGTTTACATCAATGGCACTTGGCTACAAGGGAAACATACAAACTGGGAACAAGAGTAGCTTATTCAGCTCTTTGAGCTTGTTGCACTATTCAAGATGATGTGATTTTAATCTCAACTCCTGCATATCCCTCATAATTTTCTATCCCCTTCTTTCTGAAGAATCTATCTACCTCTGCCTTAAAAATATTTAAAGATTCTGCATCTACTGCCTTCTGAAGAAGGGAATTCCAAAGAATCTCACCCCTAAGAGAAAATGTTTCTTCATCTCTGTTTTAAATGGGCGCTCCCATATTTTAAAAATATGTCACTCCTAGTTCTAGATTCTCCCACAACAGGAAACATCCTTTCAACATTCACAGTCATGTCCCCTCAGGATCTCACTTATTTCAATTAAATCACCTCTGATGCTTCTGAATTGCAGATGATAATGGCCTAGCCTGTCTAGCCTTTCTTCAGAAGGTATCTTGTTCATTTTCTTTGTGCAGCAGCAGCACAAGCGGGAGCTTGGACCAGGGGCCTGTCGGGAAGCCGGTGAGTCAGAGATTTTAAATCTTTAAAAAGCTTACCTCAAGCACAGGAGCCTTCTATTTCTTTGTGCAGCAGCAGTACCTCAGAGCAGAGGTTTCTGGGAAGGGAGGGACTTTTTTTTCATCCCTCAGCTATATAAGTGATCATTCTGTAAACATCAGCCTCCCACCCATCCACCTCCTCGAACCTTATACACCAGGGACAAATCGAAGTAAGCTTCTTTCTTTTTCACTTTCTGTTTAGGAGATTATCAGGGATGGTAGTGCAGGTAATGTTCCTCCTGCATGATGTATGAGCTGAGGGACGCCATTACTGTCCCATCCAAATACGTCTGCAGGAAGTGCACCCAACTCTTGCTCCTCCAAGACCACGTTAGGGAACTGGAACGGGAGCTGGATAATTTCGGATCATTCGGGAGGCAGAGTCAGTGGAGTTTGCGGGTTCCAGGGTTTAGATCTTTCATTAAGGTCAGGGAAGGTGGTAAAAGAGGGGGAGGTGTGGCTTTGTTAGTCAAGGACAGTATACTGGTGGCTGAAAGAACTTTTGATGAGGACTCGTCTACTGAGGTGGTATGGGCTGAGGTTACTGAGGAAGGTTTGTTGACTGAGTCAGTGTGGGTGTAAGTTAGGAACAGCAAGGGAGTAGTCACCTCATTGGGTGTTTTCTACAGACCCCCAAATAGCAGTAGGGAGATTGAAGAACTCACAGGCCGGCAGATTGTTGAAAAGTGTAAACGTAGCAGGGTTGTTGTTATGGGTGACTTCAACTTTCCCAATGTTGATTGGAACCTCCTTAGTGCAGATGGTTTGGATGGAGCCGTTTTTGTCAGGTGTGTTCAGGAGGGTTTCCTTACTCAGTATGCGGACAGGCTGACGAGGAGGGAGGCCATTTTGGATTTGGTGCTCAGCAATGTGCCAGGACAGGTGTCAGATCGCGTGGCGGCAGAACACTTTGGCGACAATGACCACAACAGCCTCACATTTACCACAGCCATGGAAAGGAAAAGGAGCAGTTATCACGGGAAGATATTTAACTGAGAAAAAGGAAACTATGACGCTATCAGGCAGGAGTTGGGAAGTACGAATTGGGAGCAACTGTTCACAGAACGGGCACAACAGACATGTGGAGACTGTTTAAGGAACAGTTGTTGTGAGTGATGCATAAATTTGTTCCTCTGAGACAGGTAAGAACGGGTAAGATTAAGGAATCTTGGATGACGGGAACACAGGTGCTTCTCGTCAAAAAGGAAAAAGGCAGCTTATGTAAGGTGGAGGAAGCAAGGGTCTAGCACAGCTTTAGAGGATTACAGGCTTGCTCGGAAGGAGCTCAAAAGTGGACTGAGAAGGGCCAGGAGGGGGCACAAAAAAGGCTTGGCAGGAAGGATTAGGGAGAGCCAGAAGGCGTTTTTCTCATAGATGAGGAATAAGAGAATGATCAGGGAGAAGGTAGGGCTGATCAGGGGTAGCAGAGAGAACTTGTGCGTGGAGTCTGAGCAGATAGGGGAAGCCCTAAATGAGTTTTTTGCTTCGGCTTTCACTAAGGAAAGGGACCTTGTTGTGAATGAGAACTTTGAGGAGCAGGGAAACAGGCTTGAACAAATCGAGACTGAGGAAGGTGATGTGCTGGAAATTTTGGCAAACATTAAGATTGATAAGTCCCCAGGGCCAGACCAGATTTATCCTAGGTTGCTCCGGGAAGTGAAAAGGGGGTTGCTAAGCCGCTGGCGAAAATCTTTGCTTCCTCGCTCTCCACGGGAGTCGTACCGGAAGATTCGAGGGAGGCAAATGTTGTTCCTCTTTTCAAGAAAGGGAGTAGGGAAATCCATGGAAATTACAGACCAGTCAGTCTTACATCTGTGGTCAGCAAGGTTTTGGAAAGAATTCTGAGGGATAGGATTTATGACTATTTGGAAAAGCACAGCGTGATTAAAGGGAGTCAGCATGGCTTTGTGAGGTGCAGGTTTGTGCCTTACAATCTTATTGAGTTCTTTGAGGAAGTCACGAGACAGGTTGATGAGGGTCGAGCAGTGGATGTGGTGTACATGGACTTCAGCAAGGCATTTGATAAGGTTCCCCACGGCAGGCTCATTCATAAAGTCAGGAGGTATGGGACACAGGGTGATTTGGCTGTCTGGATTCAGAATTGGTTGGCTGACAGGAGGCAGAGAGTGGTTGTAGATGGTAAGTATTCTGCCCGGAGGTCAGTGATGAGTGGTGTCCTGCAGGGCTCTGTGCTTGGGCCTCTGCTCTTTGTAGTTTTTATAAATGACTTGGATGAGGAGGTTCAGGGGTGGGTTAGTATGTTTGCTGATGACACAAAGGCTGGAGGTGCCGTTGATAGTATCGAGGGCTACTGCAGGCTTCAGCGAGACATTGACAGTATGCAGAGCTGGGATGAGATATGGCAGATCGAGTTCAAACTCGATAAATGCAAAGTGATGCATTTTGGAAAGTCGAACTTAAATGCTGAATGTAGGATTAAAGGCAGGATTCTCAGCAGTGTGGAGGAACAGCGAGATCTTGGTGTTCGAGTGCATAGCTCCTTCAAAGTTGCCACCCAAGTGGATAAGGTTGTTAAGAAAGCATATGATGTTTTGGCTTTCATTAACAGGGGGATCGAGTTTAAGAGCCGTGAGGTTATGCTGTAGCTCTACAAAACCCTGGTGAGACCACACTTGGAATATTGTGTCCAGTTCTGGTCGCCCTATTATAGGAAAGATGTGGAGGCTTTGGAGAGGTGCAAAGGAGGTTTACCAGGATGCTGCCTGGACTGGAGGGCTTGTCTAATGAGGAGAGGTTGACTGAGCTCGGACTTTTCTCTCTGGAGAGGAGGAAGAACAGAGGTGACCTGTTCAAGGTGTACAAGGTAATGAGAGGCATGGATAGAGTCGATAGCCAGAGACTTTTCCCCAGGGCAAGATTGACTGCCATGAGGGGTCATAGTTTTAAGGTGTTAGGACGAAGGTATAGAGGAGACGTCAGAGAGAGGTTCTTCACCCAGAGAGTTGCGAGCAAGTGGAATACTTTGCCAGTGGTAGTCGTGGAAGCAGAGTCATTCGTGACATTTAAGGGACTGCTGGATATGCAGATGGACAGCAGTGAACTGAGAGAAATGTAAGTTAGGTTATTTTATTTATGGATTAGGATTATTCCACGGCACAACATCGTGGGCCGAAGAGCCTGTACTGTGCTGTACTTTTCTAAGTACTCTATCTATTCCAGATATTAGTCTAAGAAACCTTCTCTGAACTGCTTCCAACGTATTAACATCTTTCTGAACACTCTGTACTCCAGGTGTGGTGTCATTTAGTCCATCTATAACTGAAGTATAATCACCCTACTCTTGCATTCAATTCACCGTGCAATAATACATTACATTCTATTAGCTTTCCTGATTACTTGCTGTGCCTACACACCAACTGTATGTGATTCTGTACAAAAACACCTCTCACTATTTAGATAATATGCTTTTTTTCAGCAAGCTGAAAGCTTTTGAAAGCTGGCAAGCTGATTTTCATCTTTTTTAAGTATTTATTAGAACAGGACCATTTATAGCCCTGAAAATTTTCAGAGAATGGTTACTTGACAATAAATCAATGAAATCTGGTCCACAGCAAAGCCAACCCTTCTGACTTCATCCCTGTAGAAGAAAATAGGTTTCAGAAAGGTGGTTCAGGATCACAGAGGATTCATGGAAAGGAAATTCTCTCAGCCTATATTCAAAGCAGAGTTTCTATTCAAAGCCATGCCACCCCTTGACATTGTCTGCTTCTGAAAACTGGCAAGTTCAGAAAGAAAAGTACAGATCAAGATAGCATTTCACTATTCTAAGTATTTCCTTTTTCTTTAAAGTGCTGTTACAAATTGGGCTGTAACAACTCTGTTGGCATCTTATGTTGGTTTTCTGTTCTTCATGTCAGTTACTCCACAGTAATCCATGCCACGTCTACGCCTCGAACAAAGTTTCTTCCAGCCTGTTTGGACTCATTTTCTTAATGCTTTACACAGTAAAACCACATCAGCTTCCACATTTAGGTTGCTTTTAAAACTGCAGTTGGGTCCCAAAATGTGTGAAGAATCACCAGGTTAGCTTTAACCTAGCATACTTTCAAATGCATACTAAAGCAGGTTAAGATTTGGAATGGTCAATTTTGTGCAACATTTTGACTGGAAAGTAGCCATGGCATTTTTAATCACCAAATCACCTGGTTTCCTCCAACTAGATACAGTTAAAACCATGCCAGTTCGTTCAACTTATTTCAGATCATAACAACACAGCATCGAGTACAACATAAAATTTAGCTGTCTGATGGTTTTACTTCTTTTGGCATTTAAATCACATAGGTAAACTGCCTTAAAGAACAATCTCAAGACTATGTGACTATAATTTTCAAGTTCTGATAGGAAAGGCGATTGACAAACTTCAGAAAAACAACCAACTACCTTCACCAGAATCAACATGTAAGGATATACGTGAATTGCCTCGCTGTCTCACACACACAGCCAAGATAATTGTTTAAGATGGCAGTTAACTAAGATTAATTTTAAAATATATTTTAATCCTAGGAAATATACTTCAGAAATGTTATTATGAATGGCATCTTGGTGCTCTGTTTTTGTCACAAGTATATGAATCGCAATAATTAGAAGAAACATGAATCAATATTTTACGACAACATAGTCATGTAGCCCAAAACAAACAGTAAATGCTCTACTGCCATCACATGTAAAGGATCACAAATGATGTTAACAGTTTCATTTTGAGTTTCAAAGAAATAGTTTTTAGCCTTGACTTTTTTTAAAATATAAAACTGTTCCTGCTACGCCAGAAAATAAATCAGTACAAGTCTGGCTTCTTAGCCACCAGTTCACATTGCCCAAAGTAACAATGTCAAGCTCAACCTCATAATTGTATCTTGCAAGTGAAAAGATAAAGAAAAGCTGCTGTCATGTGTTTGGATAAATGTCTCATACTCTTAACTCAAGACGCTCAAGGAAAATGTCACATCCACTGAATTTTTCTACATCTCTGGTGCAATATGCATTTTACAGTCTACGTTGTTCAATTTTAAGACTCAGTAGCTAGAGTTCTGAAAAGACTTAAATTTGATTAAAGTATCTCTCTCAATTTACGTGGCATTTTCTGTTGTCTTCAATTTTGTTGCTCACACCAGGGGTGAGCACATAAAATGAATTTGGAACAAAGGTATGATCAAGTGATGGCATGTGTCCAGATTGATTTTAGAGAGATATTTCAGAAGTTCCAAATGGTGTGGCTCATATCTAAAGTAATTCTCAGTGAGCCTGTCTTTACTCCTTCAACACATCTGTGCAGGTTTAAGGCTTTATTTCTAACAGCTCCAATATTTGTACGGTCCTCATACAAATCAATGTAAATGTTGAATCTAACAGTAGTATGAGGACCGTACAACTATTGGAGCTGTAAGAAATAAACACTTAAACCTGCACAGATACACTGCGGAGTAAAGATAGGCTCACTGAGAATTACTTAAGATACAAGTCACATCATTTAGAATTTCTAAAATCTCCTTCTAAAATTAAAACAACCAGTTGGCCCAGGTGGTCAAACGCAGATCGGGTATAAATCCAAGCAGTACTAATTCTCCCAGAATCGAGTGGATTTTATTCTAATCAAACAAAATCTCGTTTTCTCCCCTACAATGAATGTGTATTTCTGCTTCCTCTGTTCAAAGGTCATAAATCACACGACACCAGTTTATAGCCCAACTGGTTTCTTTGCAAACACAAGCTTTCAGAGTTTTACTCCTTCTTCAGGTGCTAGTGTGAGACAGGTGATATCAGACACAGTAAGACTCCGAAAGCTTGCGTTTTCAAGTAAACCTGTTGGACTTGGTGGCATGTGATTTCTGACATTGAACAGAGGATGATGTGAATGTGCCAGTGTTAGACTGGGGTAGACAGAGTTCAATGTTTCTGGTGAAGCTTTTGAAGGTTTCAAATTCAGCATACAAGTCAATTCACAAAGTGACTTCTTTCAATATTTTATTGGACTAAAATGAAATGTCAACTGGATGTAGAACATAAAGAGAAGGAATTGTTAAAATAAAACAATTGTACTACATAATTTGATCTAAACTTCATGTACCTTTGCATTTTAATTTGTAACAGATTCCAGCAATTTTTTAATCTTGTGTTTAAGCACGATTACCTGATCAAAAAATTCTGCAGCATGAGCTGGCAATCAATGCTAATTCCTGTTAAATGAAGAGGACCTTTTAAAATTCAAGTTTTGAGAAGCAATGCCTTAAATATTTAAGTCTTATGTTCTGCAATTCTTTTTTGAAGAGAAAGAAGAGAGATTTTCAGAAAGAGTTGTAAACTTACCAAGAGTAAACAATCATTCTAGCTTTTGACAGTGAACCACTGTCATTGGCTTATAGGATATGATTCACTGAAAGACCAGGACCCTGGGGAACTACTCGACCAAAATGAGATTTCATAATCAACTTATATCTCTATCCTAAATTTAACTACGTCCATAATATCACTTTTCAGTTGAATTTAAAAATTGCATATTTTCTTAAATACAGGCCACACCACTTAACAGTGTTGTTCCCCACAAAATGCATTTTCAAGAATTACGAGTCATGCTCAGATCAGATTAGGCAGATAATTCAGCTGCTGTTCTCTATTTTACTGTGGTGTAAGTAGTTTATAACCCTTGCAACAATCCCATCTCAACTATATTGTAATCATTTTGCCCAAGGGAGCAATTGCTTCTGCTTCTGGTAACAAAGTCTAATGTCCCAAACATACTGTCATTACCTAATGGAAATGTAAATCTGTAAAACAACTATTCATATCATTTGTGTTTGTTGAATTACTCCTCCGTTATAATGGATTTTAAATCATTAAGTTGCAGCAACAGTAGCATTCCTGGGTCCAGGCTTTCAGAATTCCAAAACCTCTCCGATGTGACAAAATATGGTGAAAATTGGCCCAAAATAAAGACAGACCTACGCCAACACAGTACTTTTATTGCCACAGAAATAGGAATGGGGCTCACACAGGCTTCATGGATACTCATGTCCTGGAGGCAGCTGGCCATTTAAATGACAGCTATCTGCATTTCAATGTCAGTGATAATGGGAACTGTTCATCCCCTCGCCCCACTGCACCACACAACCAGCCCAGATCTTCCCCTCCACCTACTGCATCCCAAAACCAGTCCAACCTGTCTCTGCCTCCCTAACCTGTTCTTCCTCTCACCCATCCCTTCCTCCCACCCCAAGCCGCACCTCCATCTCCTACCTACTAACCTCATCCCACCTTCTTGACCTGTCCGTCTTCCCTGGACTGACCTATCCCCTCCCTACCTCCCCACCTATACTCTCCTCTCCACCTATCTTCTTTTCTCTCCATCTTCGGTCCGCCTCCCCCTCTCTCCCTATTTATTCCAGAACCCTCACCCCATCCCCCTCTCTGATGAAGGGTCTAGGCCCGAAACGTCAGCTTTTGTGCTCCTGAGATGCTGCTGGGCCTGCTGTGTTCATCCAGCCTCACATTTTATTATCTTGCATTTCAATGTCATCTCAGTTTTCCTGATGCTAGAAACCAGAGTGCACAGAACAGACCAGCTCGGAGAGGTTTGCTCTCCGTGCATGTATTTTGTAAAGCCCTGACTCCACTTGAGAGTTTAAACCACCAGTATGAACATCAATCTAGGTCACCTTGCAACAGGGGATGGGGTGGGGTATGTATCTTTTCAGGGGAGTTCGGGTATCCTTTGGGATTGTCAACAACAGAGATAATTGCATCTGAAATGTGGACAAATCTTTGAAATTGTAAAGCTGTCAAAGTGTGAAATACGTAATAACGTAGACAAGATGTTTAAAGCTGTCAGGGCTTGTCAAAATATTATGATATTGAGAGTGCTTGAGGTTGTAGACATGCTCACTGAGCCAGTGGGTTTGGTTGCAAACATTTCGTCACCCTGCTAGGTAACATCATCAGCTTACCTCCAGAGAAGCCAGAGAGTGTTTTTGTCAATAGAGTGCAGTGTAGAACTTCATGTAATACAACTGGAACCTTTTCTTGTATCTACATAAGTCCTTGTGGACACTTACGTGAGTTGAACGTTGAAAGCAAAAGGATTGTGTGGATGAAGGCATTAAGTTGCTAGTGGGGCTATGGAGTATGGATAGAATGGCACAAGTGTACACTTAAGTTTTGAAGGGATCTGTAGATAAATAAAGGGAATGAGGCAGTACAGAGATTTTGAAGAATAATGGGGAATAGGTAGGAAGCATGATGAATGGATAGGGCACAGAATTAACAAGGGTGTGAGGGTGAGTGCTGGAGGAGCGATTCATAACTTATATTATTTTAATTTTTGGACAGTGGTGGACCCAAGGCAATCTTTCTTCCCAGCCCATCTTCGCTACTGGTAGCATCCTCTGCTGTTCCTGGGTCACCTTGTGCAATATCTAATCCAGTCTACTCTCGTTTCAGTGAAGAAGCTCACAGAAACTGAGAGAAGCCAAAAGGGTTAGGAAATCATCTAGTGCTGGGAAACTTTGCAGTGAAATTCAATCAATAGGATAGAGAACAGAACAGAATTTAATAATGTACGATAGGAAACTTAAATGTGCTTGCTCTGTCAAAGAAAATTTACTGTTTTTTGCTAATTTTGAACTTAATTACAAATTGTTCAGCTGTATTCAATGAAACCGCAGTTTTTATTTATTTCTAGCAATTCACCTGTCAAACAGGCTGAGTAGCAAGGGAAATCCGTCTTGAAGGTGAAGTTGTGCCTTGAACTGGCTGAAAATTTACTTTTCATATTGCAGAACAGAGATGGTGTGCTAATATTTCCTTTTTCTCCGAACACCTCAGTTGTCTACTAAATGGAGTACAATCTCATGATGCATTGTGCTGGAAATCAAGCCCTGCTGTTCTAACAAGTCACCCAAAAATTCCCTAATTTACCTGGTTTCTAGACCCAGGTTGATATAAAGCAGAGACCAGGTTTCTGTAGTTAACAAGTGCGACGATGTATTACAAGTAATTACAAGCTGCAGGTAAACACAGTTATGAACTGTCAGCATATAACACTACAAATTAAAACTCTAACACTCTTATTAACTCCATCTTACATATACATACAGACAAATGTACAGACAAGGCGCAAATGAAAGAGAAACAGAGAGGAAAACCGAGCTAATGTGAACTGCAGATGCTGGAGAATCCAAGATAACAAAGTGTGAAGCTGGATGAACACAGCAGGCCATGCAGCATCTCAGGAGCACAAAAGCTCATGTTTCAGGTCTAGACTCTTCATCAGAGAGGGGGATGGGGAGAGGGTTCTTAAATAAATAGGGAGAGAGGGGGAGGCGGACCCTCTCCCCATCCCCCTCTCTGATGAAGGGTCTAGACCTGAAACAACAGCTTTTGTGCTCCTGAGATGCTGCTTGGCCTGCTGTGTTCATCCAGCTTCACACTTTGTTATCAGAGAGGAAAACAGTTCAGCAGAATCTTTGTTATGGGGGCTTGGTTTTGCTGTTCCAAGTATTTCTTTCCTGGCTTCCCCTTTCTCAACCTTCCATTAGTTTCCAAGAGGCATAAGGTGGCTCGTTCAGGTGTAAAATTCACTCGCCTCTCATTTACCAATAAAAAGTCATGGCTTACTGCAACTGATAAAGCAAAGATTAACATTTGTCCTTCAAGTTAAGCATGATTAAAGTTCAAAAGAACAAGTGGACCACTCTTGAGCTTGTGGAACTCAAATCCCTTCTCTATCACTTGCCCCCAGCTCCAAGCTATTCAGTTCCCCAACAACCAATCGCGCAGCTCTTGTTAGGCAACAGGCCTTTGTAATCAACAACTAGTCACTAGTTCATCGACCAATCAACTTTTGTCGGCAACCAAACCTTCATCTGAATACAGAACCTCTCAAGCTGTTTATCTACAATCATTTCAATTACCGCTTGTTGAAACAGCTGATGCATCATGTTACTTACTTCGTAAAAACACGCAGTCATTATCTCAAAATACTAGCTTTAAAAACAGTTCTCCCTCATTTCAGCCTAAAAATTCTAAAGAGCAAATAAAAAGATGATCATTATAATGAATCATCTTTGTCCACATCTATTTATATCTTAGTTAATTATGGTCCCTATCACCAAAATGCTTCCCCACTGACATCTACCACTTGCCTCACACTGTTCCCTAAAATTCGGTCCAATGGTTACTGCATAACACTAACTACAGTCCCACCTGAAAAATACACTTTTGCAAACACATAAAACATACTTTCAAGCACACAGATGCACACGCAAACAAATGGATACTGGGAAACAAAGCGGTTAAGACTATGAACTAAATGCCAGATGGTAATCAAGTGATTAAATAGCCCTTTAAGGTACAAATCCTCAAGGCGTGAATGGGTCCTCTGTCTTGTGGCTCTTTAGAGATAATAGAATATGGAAATCTCGAGAATCCCAATGAGATTATGATCAAGTTTCTGCAGAGATAAACTTTTACAGGTGTGACGTTTTACAGGGGCTGTTCAAAGGAAATCAAGCCCCAGTATTCTCAGAGTCATTACAGAAGTTACAAATGTTTAAAACACTGCAATATTTCCCAATTTACCTGGCACTAGATGCAGAATGTTAGAAAGCCTGGACCAAGTTTCTGTACTGAACAGGAATTACTATTTATTACCTATAATTAGTCTCAAGCTACAGTAAACTGCTATAAACTACTGGCATGTATTACTAAAGAAAAACCTCTAATACTCTTATAAGCACCCTCATACAGACACACAAAGAGAAAACGACAAGGTAAAGTAGACTATCGACAGAAGTGGAAAAACTGGAAATAAAGTCAGTAGCTTTTGTTCGGAGCTACTGTGGTTGAGATGATCCTTATGACATTTCTGCCAGCCAGCAATTTGTCTCAGTCACCTTTCTTCAGATGCTTTCATTGGTTAGTAAAATACGTGGGGAGAGGAGGCGATGGACTAGTGATATTATCACCGGACTGTGAATCCAGAGACCCAGGTAGCATCCCGGGCACCAGGTCCAAATCCTGCCATGGCAGATGGTGGAATTTGAATTCCAAAAATATCTGGAATTAAGAATTCAATGATGACTGTGAACTGATTATCAGGAAATACCCATCTGGCTCACTCATGTCCTTTAGGGAAGGAAACTGCCATCCTTACCAGGTCTGGCCTACACGTGACTCCAGACCATCAGCAATGTGGCTGACTCTTAACTGCCCTCTGGGCAATGAGAGGGCAATAAATTCTGCCTAGGCAGTAATGTGAATACCAGAAAAAAAATACAATGAGACTGGTTCCTTTATCAGTTGAAAGTCAAGCTTAAAACAACTGTTACAGGAGTACAAAACTGGTTTTCTTCAGATTCACAGTGAGTTTTCACTGCACAGAACAGAGACACCACTCTTCAAGCTGGGAAGAACTGTATACTTCTCTGTTCAGTCTTCAATTATCCAGGAAAAGTTATTCTTCTCTTCTCTTCTCATTTCTTGTGTCCCATTTGTGATTCAGTGCTTGGCATTCATAGCTATTTTCCTTTAGAAAAATGTGCAATAGTCCAAGCACCAAAATTTCAACTGTCCTCAAAACTGACTCTTCCAGAAAGTATATGTTTTAATGTCACCATTTTGTACTTACAAAAGTTAAAGCATTCTTTACAAGCATTGGGTTCCCACCAACTGGGTTGAAAAATGACAAACCAAAAAATGAAAAATGTTGGTACTTCAGTCAAAATCTTAGCCCAGAAACAGAATCAAAAAACAAGGTCTGCAGCCACTAGTTAGATCTTTAACACTAGTTGGAGTTCCAAAGCTGCCTAACAAATACGCATTTTTATTTTTTTGAAATTTGTTTTAAAGTGTTTTTTTTTGCAATGGCTACAAGCTTTGACTGACTGCTTCACTTTGTTTTCATTCCCAAAAGACAGTAGTGTCTGTTGCCCATATGCATGTCCAAGACTAACAATTCAGAACAAACTCTCTTATATCACTAGCATAGTAATATTGTGCTATTAATGAGTAAAATTCTGACTTCCATTTCCTTGTTTAAAAAAAGTGCAACAATATTATGAATACCCTTCAGTGATTTGTACAATTTGTGGAAATTTTGACTTACTACAGTGATGAGATCTTTATAAAGCAAGTGCATTCAGCCAAGCAGCACCGGAAATGTATGCAGTTTTGGTAAAATAATATTTTTCTGAGATTTATACAAGTATTGTGATTTAAATTCTAGGTTCTTACTTTCACAGGGTAGAGACCTTTCAATCATAGTTCAGAAAAACTGTCCAATGCACGTCATTGCTATGGTATGTAATAAAACTTCCTTATTTCAATCTAAGGCATAGTTTCATACTGGTGGAACAGATCACCTTACTGAATAAAAGATATTCTTGGACATGTGGAGGTGGTCTTCTTGAAACAAATGGAACAGTTTTTTTTCTCTTTCAACATTAATGTCAAAGTCAAGTAATGGATGTAGAATAACTGCTCTAGTTACACACAATTTTCATTTGCTCCTTCTGAGGCTAAGTGGAATTCAAAGAAAAATTGGAATCCACATGCTGTCAGTTCTTGAAAGATTATTGCTCTTTATCTACGACCGTGTTAAATAAGATAGTGGACATAAAATAAATGTACATGAAGAATGGAAAATCTAAAAATACAACCATTAAGACACAAACCACCTAATGCAGAGTTTTGCATCAAAAACAAATATCCAGTGAAACAGGTGCAGCTAAGAGAGTTCTAACAGTTATTAATACACAGATTACATGGATGAGCATTTTCAGTTTAACACTGAATGGTGACAATTTATGGGATCAATATGAAGAGGAAGATTAGGCAGACACGTAGACATATCGGTCAGTTATCACAAAGTAAAGGCGTGAGTGAACAGCTGTTTTGAAACCTTAGGGTGAATAGCTCAGTTCACGGAAAAAACTGTGCCACTGTTTAGTGACAGGAGTCCAATGACACACAAAGAAAGCCAGAATGATTCAGAATGTCAATCATTGTGGTGTACGACAGAATAACATACAGCTGGACACAGGGTTTAGGGAACTCGTGGTTGCGCCGAAAAAGTCAGTGAGCTTAGTCTATAACTTTTTTTTAAAATGGTGTTTCAGGGAAAGATGTTAGCTGAAGGGAAAAATAATCCAATGACAGCACAGAAATTCAGTAAAAGATAACTGGTAGTGACTCAGGTCAGAGGAATGTACCTGGTTGTGTGCATAATGCTCCTTGATGCATATTTGTAAAGATATTTCTGGGATAAGAGGGATTTGAATACTTTTCTGATGATTATAATGAAGTCTTTCCAATCTTTTCTTTCGTCTACTGTAATATAAATTCATGCTTTTCTTGTTAATTAAACATTTTATTCTTCGTATTAAAAGTATACTGGCAGCCCCTTGTGAATGTGTTCTGCAGCTGACCTCCACAGTTTTAAAAAAAACCAGGATAGGTTCTAACAAGTCAGGTTTCACTCTGGAATTGCTTGCGCAGTATTAACATCAATTAGCATCATAACAAGAGTAAAAAATTACAGTGCATGATAGCTAGGAAATATGTGTTGTAATTAAGCTTAATTTTCTCCTTGGCATAATGGGATGGATACTTGATGAAGGATGGTTTTATGAATGTTAGTTTGCCAAATGAAACAATAACAACGAGTGTAAATGTTATTAATTACTGTGTAAAGCACGGAGATAAAGGAAACTGAAGGGCAGATAGAATGGTTGAGTCTCTGTGAAAACTAGTACACCAAAGTCTGAAGGTCAAGATAACAGGGGTCTGCATCAAGTTGAGAACTCTATGTGCTGAAAGATCTATACAGAAAACTTCTTTAGGTAACTGAGATCCTCTCCCTGATAACAAAGTGTGGAGCTGGATGAACACAGCAGGCCAAGCAGCATCCCAGGAGCACAAAAGCTGACGTATCGGGCCTAGACCCTTCATCAGAGAATGTCAGCTTTTGTGCTCCTGGGATGCTGCGTGGCCTGCTGTGTTCATCCAGCTCCACACTTTGTTATCTTGGATTCTCCAGCATCTGCAGTTCCCATTATCTCTGATATAATGGTGCCCCTGTTGATTAACACCTCACCTAAGTACATTAGCATTCAATTGGCACGCAGAAAACATTTTAACGTTTAATAACCTCCATAATTCAACGCATATCATTTAATTACACCATGCTTTATAACGTAATTACATATTCTGAATTGGACTACCCTAATAGCAATTATTGGTAAGCCAAGTCATTTGTTGCGAAAAGTGAAGTATTATTGTTCAAATTTCTTAAAATCGAAAATTTAACTGCTTCTGGAAGTTTGTGTCCAACATTATGGCAATCAGATAAGAAACAGCAGTTAACTCAATGAATGCAGCCCACCATTATGGAGTTTATTGAGAATATCAGACTATGGCCTATCACTGGTAGCAAACACAGAATTGCATCAAATGAATCAACAGTTCTGCAATATGTGTGGAAGCTTTACCAAATGACTTCACCTTTAGAATATTAAAGTATTTAACAAGTTTTAAGGTTTAAAAAGGATGACTTGACAGTCAGCTCAGTCCTCTAGTTTTAAGCAATTTCCTGCAATATTACTGTGTGGGCCCATCAAAACAAAAATTCAACTTCACAGTTTGGAGAACAGGGAAGCAGTCTGATTAATTTTGAGTCCAAAACAGATCTATTTAACAGGTTAGATACTTTTCCAAGGGCAGGAAACCTAAACCTAGAATTGTACACTGCTTCTGTTTAATTGATCATACAGGTGTCCTATCATCTTAATAAGTAATAAGGTTAATACTTGAATGTATACAGAAGCCAGAAATAATAAGGACTGTTAATTGAAATTTGTCAACTTCAGTGTAATACTGGTAACTTCAGTGATTTTTTGGTTGCCACTTTGGCCATAAATAATTCCACCACTTGTGTGAAATGTTTGCCTGACAAATTCAGCGAGGAGCTTTATAATCAAGAACTTGAGAATGTGGGGGTACAGGGTGAACCAAGGACAGAACACTTCAGGTAACTATACGAGCTGGGGAATTTATGTAGAAGCAGCAGCAAGCCATGAGTTTTAAATTTTTTTCAGTGTTCATGGGCATAAGAAAATTGGTTAGTGAGTGTTAAGATTATATTTGTTTCATGCTAGGAAGATGCAAAGCTTTTCATTAAATATATCCACACTCCTACTCTTAACCCTTCTCTTCACTCCTGCAACAGTGATAGGGCTCCCCTTGTCCTTACCTACCATTCCACCAGCATCCATACCCAGAAGATCATCAAGTCATTTCCACCACCTCCAGCAAGATGCCACCATCAGATATACATTCCTCTCTTGCCCACTTTCCGTAGGGACCGTTCCCTCCAGGACACTCTGGTCCACTCTTCCTTCACTCCCAACACCACCCCACAGCTTCATGGACCTTCTCCTGCAATCACCAAAGTTGTAATACTTGCCCACTTACCTCTTCCCTCCTCGGTATCCAAGGGCCCAAAGATACCTTCCAGGTGAAGCTGCATTTTACCTCCACTTCCCATAATCCTGTCAACTGCACTGGCCGCTCACAATGTGGTTTCCTCTACATTAGGCAAACAAAGCGTAGATTGGATCACCACTTCATGGAACATCTAAATTCTGCCCTTAAAAAAAAGACCCAGAGCTTTCAGTTGTCTGCCACTTTAACATACCACGCTGCTCCCTCGCCAACATCTCTGGCTCAGGCTTGCTGTAGTGTTCCAGTAAAGCACAGTGTTCCATTTGTGGACCCTGCAGCCCTCCAGCCACAATATCGCATTCAATAATGTTAGAGCGTGAACTCTCCCATTTCCTAGTCCCCTACTCCACACACCAGGCCTTGTTATAACATAGCCTGCCATTACACACTATCTTTTGTTAGACACTAACAGTCTGCACCCTCCTAGCCAGACTGTTATCAACTCCTTTGTCTGTCCAACTATTCTTCTCTCCCCTTGGGCTCTATACCCACCTTTCATTTACTCCTTACACCCTCCCCCCCAACCCTATGTTCTACTTACAAACCAATATTTTCCTAGCTACAGTGATAATGGGAACTGCAGATGCTGGAGAATACAAGACAATAAAATGTGAGGCTGGATGAACACAGCAGGCCCAGCAGCATCTCAGGAGCACATCTCTGATGAAGGGTCTAGGCCCGAAACGTCAGCTTTTGTGCTCCTGAGATGCTGCTGGGCCTGCTGTGTTCATCCAGCCTCACAATTTATTTTCCTAGCTACCATCAGTTCTGACTAAGGGTCACCAAGCTTGAAACTCTGAGGTTTCTTCACAGATGCTGCCACAACTGCTGAGCTTTTCCAACAACTTCTGTTTTTGTTTCGTATTTACAGTATTTGCAGTTCTTTTGGTTTTTATATATGTAATTAAATTTCTTTTACAGATGACTTGTGTGAGAGTTCTAAACTTCAAATAATTTGTCCAATTAAACATAATAAAGGCAGTAACGCAAGTGAGGCATTGATGTGATGCAAGCAAGAAGTGAAGGAAACCAAGTGGCGGTCATGGCAATCACAACAAGATTCTGCAGTTCATGGAATGTCAGTTCAGAAATGATGAGCCCAATTCAAGCTCTGGACACCGAGAAGCATCATGGAGGGAAAGGTTACCTGAATACTTTGTTCCTGGGGGCAGTCACACCTTGTAGGCTATGCATTGCTCATGTAGCTTGTGATCAGGAGCAAAAGGGTTTGATTGGGAAATAAAAACCAAAAGATCTGCAGATGCTGTAACTCAGGAACGTAGACAGAATTTGCTGGAAAAGCTCAGCAGATCTGGCAGCATTGGTCAAGAAAAAATTCAGAGTTAACGTTTCGGGTCCAGTGACCCTTTCTCAGAACTGTTCTGACAGGCAGGAAAATGACAGGCGGGAAAACACAACAGCGCCTTATCGGAGTCTGCATTGATGATGTTACCCAGCAGAGTAATGAAATGTCTGTGGAACAATGAACCAGCTCGGCGAGACAACCAACCATAACATCCACAACCTGAGCTAAAAATCTACTCTAAAACAAATACATTGTTTTTATACTCCCTGATGTGAGTGGCTCCCTGTACCATACTGCCATGGACAGTTTGCTCATCCATCTGCTCTTCTATAGTCCACACAAGTCCAATACTCGCACATCTCCATTCACATGGATGAGGAAAACCACCAGTTTGATTGGAACAACATCGGGATCCAGGGACAGGCCAAGCAGAGACAAGCGCGGGAATTCCAGAGGCCTGGTTCTCCACTAAGGGGGCCATCAACAAATGCATAGAGCAAGACCCTGTATATACTCCACTGTGAAGTAAAACCGCAAGTGAGGTAACCCAGCTCAGTGGACACCAAAACTCAGAACTGTTCTGAGGAAGGGTCACTGACCTGAAATGTTAACTCTGATGTTTTTGTTCACAGATGCTGCCAGACCTGCTGAGCTTTTCCAGTAACCTCTGTTTTTGATTGGGAAGTTGGCAGCTACGGGGACTCAGAAGATAACAATGGAGGAACTTCAAACCTTGCAATTGTTGAACAGATTCGAGGTCTGCAACTTGTGTGGACTATAGAAGAGCAGATGGATGAGCAAACTGTCCATGGCAGTATGGTACAGGGAGCCACTCACATCAGGGAGTATAAAAACAATGTATTTGTTTTAGAGTAGATTTTTAGCTCAGGTTGTGGATGTTATGGTTGGTTGTCTCGCCGAGCTGGTTCATTGTTCCACAGACATTTCATTACTCTGCTGGGTAACATCATCAATGCAGACTCCGATAAGGCGCTGTTGTGTTTTCCCACCTGTCATTTAAACTCTGGTGTCCACTGAGCTGGGTTACCTCACTTGCGGTTTTACTTCACAGTGGAGTATATACAGGGTCTTGCTCTATGCATTTGTTGATGGCCCCCTTAGTGGAGATCCAGGCCTCTGGAATTCCCACGCTTGTCTCTGCTTGGCCTGTCCCAGGATCCCGATGTTGTTCCAATCAAACTGGTGGTTTTCCTCATCCATGCGAATGGAGATGTGCGAGTATTGGTTGTGTACTTTAGTTGTCAGTTGATGATCGTGTACTCTTGTGGCTAGTTTTCTTCCAGCCTGTCCGATGTAATGTTTGTCGCAGTCTTTGCAGGGGATCTTGTACATGACTTCGGTCATGTACACAGCAGGTAACAGGTTTTCTCAGTGGTTAGCACTGCTGCCTCACAGATCCAGGGACCTGGATTTGATTTCAGCCTCGGGTGACTGTCAGTCTGGAGTTTGCACATTCTCCCAGTGTCTGCACGGGTTTCATCTGGGTACTTCAGCTTCCTCCCGCAGTCCAGGGATGTGTAAAGGTTAGATGGATTGGCTATGCCAAATTGCCAATAATGTGCAGGGGTGTGCAGGTTAGATGGGTTAGCAATGGGAAATGAGCAGGGGTATGGGTCTTGATGGGATGCTCTCTGAAGGACTGGGTTGGACTTGTCAGATTGAATGGCCTGCTTCCACGCTGTAGGAATGCTATGAAAGGAGGCAGGGAATGGAGGGATACAAACCACGTGCAGATGGGATTAGTTTGAAACGGCATCACAGTCAGCAAAAACAGGGTAGGCCCAAGGGCCCGTTCTTGCACTGTATTGCGCTATGTTTAAATATAGAATCTGAGACTGAAGTGGAATATATTGATGTAGTCAAAGCCAAGCTGAATGGAGCAGAAAGGAACAGTGAGCTTAGTGGTAAGAGGGCAGAGATTACTGTCCATGCAGAAAAGAGTAGGAAAAACATAAAACTGAGTTCCTTTTCTCAATGTGCAGTTTCTTTTTTCTTTCTTTGTTCATGGGATGAGGGCATCGCTGGCTATCCTCTGGGTCTGGAGTCACATGTAGCCCAGACCAGGTAAGGAAGCAGTTTCCTTCCCCAAAGGACACTAAGGAGTCAGATGGGTTTTTCTCAACATTCAAGAATGGATTCAGGGTCGTCACTAGATTCTTAACACCAGATATTTACTGAATTCAAATTACATCATCTGCTGTGGCAGCATTTGAACCCAGGTCCCCAGAACATTTTTTGGGTCTCTGGATTAACAACCCAGCAATACTACCACTAGGCTATCGTGTCCCTATCAAGATGATGGATGAAATAGGGATGGAGAGAGAGATAAGTGATTAAGACTTAATGACCATTACAGAATCAATGTCACAAGGTAATCAGGGTTTGGAAATAGAAATATTCGGGGGTGCATTAAATTTTGAAAAGACAAGCACAATGAAAAATAAGGGACTGCACTAATAGCAGCACGAATGAAAAAGAACCTCACGACACCACAGAGTAGGATCAATACGTGTAGAGATAAGGAGTTGCAAGGGTTAAAAAATGCTGAGGGGTGTTGTTGTTATCCTGCCAACAATTATTAGACACTAGACAGACCACTAAGCAAAGCTTGTACCAAAGACAATGAAACAATTCCAAGGTGGTTAAACTATCTTCAATCTGGGCCAATCAAATTAGGTAAAATAGTCAAATTGACTATGCATTTATGACAGTTTCCTGGACCAATAAAGGAAGTTATCAATGTGGAAAAGAATGACGATACAGGGAGGGAGACAGGAAATTGTACTCCAGACATTTAGAAAGGCTTAATGCAATCAAACAGAACCAACATGGTTTTGTGAAAGGAAAAACATGTTTGATAAAGTTCCGAAAGCTTTTAGAGGATTATGAGAAGCAGAGTTAATAAAGGAGAACCAGTAGGTGTAATTTATTCAGATATCCAGAAGGCATTCAATAAGGTACCACCCAAAAGATTATTGCATTAGCCAGGAGTTCTCACTATTGGGGGCAATGTATTAGCATGGGCTGAGGGTTTGTTAACACACAGAAAACAGAGTTGGGATTAATGACTGTTTGTCATGTTTGAACGATTTAACTAAATAAACTGACTAAGTTAAGATCAGGAAGGTTCCAATAGTCAAGATGGAGAGATCACACCTTCCTGATCTATCAGGTTCAGCACACACCATACAATACCAACAAGTTGTTTTTTCTCAGGTTGAGAAGAGCTTTAGAAATGTGTATTTAGACAAAGTAATGTGTTTAGTCTGTTTCTGACAAACAGTAAAAGGGATAAAAATTACTTGAAGTGGTGGTATGCAGGCTATTCCATTGTTTCCTCCTCAGGTAACATCATGGGCTGCCACCTTGAGCACTGTGTGGAAATTGACATAACCCTGTCGAGAACCAGCAAAACCAAACTTCCTCCCCTGTACATTCCTTCAGTAACTGAGAACAACATGCTGTTAAAACCAATTTAGAACATAATGATCTCGAAATAATTTTATACTGTGATTAATGGACAAATAGTATTAATGACGAATAATGAAAATCATCGGTAACCGATTTTCAGACAGGAAGTCCTCACATTTTTGTTATACATGACAGGAGTGGAGGTGACACAGAATAAACTGGTTCACGATCCATGAAAGGTACTTTAACTCTGGGAAAAAGTGACAAAGGAATGCTGAAAATACACATCCATCAGCACCAAGAAAAGTTCAAATTTTAGATTTAATCCACTTATCATACCCTAAAATAATTCATGATTCTCAGGCTGCTGAAAAAAAGGCGAGGAATATAAATAGGTTTTCTTCTGATTTAATGAAGTTTCGGAATGCCTTGACTATATTTGTATAGCTCTTTAATTACCCAATGAAGCAACAAAAAAAGCCTTGGTTTGCAAAACATGCTGATGGCAATCTGTAAATGGCCTGTTTCTTCTGGCACCAGATTCCACCTTAAGCCAGTTGACTCCGAACAAAATATATGATCAAATTAATTACATACACAAGATCATGTATGTACTGCTCTGAAATCATCGCTCAGACAAGTAGCTTGGCATAAGCTCCTTGTGTTTCTGCACCCAATATGTAAGGTGAGTAGATTAATTCCACATTATTCAAGTACCATTTCTACAACATATTAACTAATACAAGTCTTACAATTAAACATAGCCTTGAGAATCGCTCAGTGGTGTAAGAGGAAAAAAACTCATTGGTTAGTTATCCATTGATTTATCTGAATGGAATTATTTGGTCCATGGCAAGTTAAAATATTGATACTAACAAGGGGTTGAGATCTACATTCAGTTCTGTTAGCTCTGCAATTAAATCCATTCTTTATTTACTTCCAATTTACTCACATTTAAGATGCTTTATCCCCGGGTTTTATTTTATTCCCTCATTTCCGCATAATTATTCACTGTAGTCATGAATTTTCCACAAATCTAAGCCACAATGTATTTGGATTCTTTTATGTGCTTCATTCAAGCAATTTTATTTTCTTGTTAGCATCTCAAATCATTCATGTTCATTTTGTCTGACATCTCTCATTTATCCCAATAGCCTAAAGTTTATTGTCTTATGGAACCTTGAAATCAGAAAATCTTGAAGTAGAGCAATAACTTGTTTGGGCTCCTTTAATGAATTTACACTTCTAAATTAAAAAGGACATTCAATAAATGTATCCTAAAAAACGGAAGCCATGTTGTCATCAAAATGATTTTTTTAAAAAACAAACAAGGAATTCATCTCACAATAAGCCTTCCATGGCATCTGCTTATTATTGGAATTGTCCCTAGACTTCGTCCTGAGTGAATGTGTTTAGTGTACCAGAAAAAGGTGGTCACGAGTACTTAATTCATAGAGGTGATAACTCAGCAAACTTACAAATGTCAGGAGAACTTTCCAGCACAATTTATAATAAAACAAACACAATAAAATCTCCTCTCTCTAGTCATTAATGTATTTTGAACTTGTTATGGAATTCTAAGGTAGAAAGCTGCAAGAGCTAATGATTAATGGAGTATATTCCTTTGACAATAGCTCTGTAGTGAAACCCAAAAGGTCAATATCCAACTGTTACCCTTCCAGCAACATCTGCAATCAAGTTGGTGCCCATGTGCATGTCTGGGACAACATTATGGCTTTAAGAGGTGTATTTTGTTCTGTTTTGTTTCACATGGAGAGGTTAAGACAGAGTTACAGAGCAATCTGCTTCAAGACAATAAAGTAAACAGCTTGATAGGCGTGGAATTTTTGTTTTAAAAGTTGGAACAATAGAAGCAGACTGAATGGGTGAAGTCAAGTTCCCACAAAACTAATTTTTTTTTGTTTTAGCTTTTAGTAGCTGTCGGGGTTGTGAAAGCTACTACATCTCTCCCCCTCTCTCTCAGCTAACTGCCAGGGCTGTCTTCATATTGCCAGAATTGTCTATGAGGCAAACTATTTCAGTGAATTTGTCTTTGCTAAGAGTGTTGATGGAACGTTACTGTATTAGAGCAGTTGTTGTTTAGTGGTTAAATAATCAATTATTCTGTTAAATTTTCCAAGAAAGTTAAGTTATTCCAAATCTTCCTTCTTTTGTTTGTATTTTAACTAATGTGTATGAATAAAGCATGTTTTGCTTCAAGCTTGGTAGCTTGACCAATCAAATTGCATCCAGAACATAATGTCTGGCACTTGGCTACACCCTAACTTGTTATTATTTTAAAGGCTATCTCGTTGACATGCTTTGAGTGGGTTTGGTCTGGTCCACAACACTGTACAGAGTAAAAAGCCAGAGGACTGGGGAAGAGCTTCAGGACTAATGGTCTTTAGTTTAATTTTTGTTAACATTTAGAAATTAACTTAGAATAACAGTTTAAAATAAATGAGCGAAATTTTTTTTCATAACTCAACAACAGCTGGTTTCTCTGCTTCAGCAGAGTTGACAAATTACTTTTCAAAATTTAAGTACAAGGCCTTTTTTCTCAGTGAAGTTTGCCTGTTTAAAGCAAGCTATTGGGTGAGATGGGGAACTGTGTTTTTTTAAAATTAACACACTGAAGAACAGATGATGTGTCACAGCTGTACCTTATGTTAGCTCCCAATACCATGGCAATCCACTAACAGTAATGTCTATGATTATAAGCAACTTAAGGAACTCCAGCTCAGAATTTCAAGGATAGAGGCTAAACTGCAAAAATTGTTACAAATCAGGCTGACGGGACAGTTACTTTGTTTCAGAAGGCAGTCACACACTTTAGTTTGGCTTTGTCTATTTGGTCAGTGGTCAGGGTATGACTGCAAGTTAGGCACAACATGGGATAAAGGTCACTAACGTTAAGTAACCTTAGCATGTGCATTTGCCTAACAGATGTGACAGTTCTTGTAGCTTGTATGGAGAAGAGCCAGCTGATCATGTCACCTTGGCACAGGAAGTCATTGGTGTGGGGGTAGATGAAGAGGAATGTAGTGATACTAACAGACTATATAGTCAGAGGGACTGACACCACTCTCTGCAGTTGACAACAATAATCTAAAAGGCGATATAAAAACCGAAAGAACTGCAGATGCTGCAAATCAGGAACAAAAACAGAAGTTTCTGGAAAAGCTCAGCAGATCTGGCAGCATCTGTGAAGTAAAAAAAAAATCAGAGGTAATGTTTTGGGTCCAGTGACCCTTCCTCTAAAAAGCTGTGCTGCCTCGCTAGCGCCTGGAGAACTGTTCAAGGCTGGAGAGGAACTTGCAGCAAGATGGGAAGGATCCAGTTGTCACAGTCCATGTAGGTCTTAAAATACAAATAACACTAACAAAAAAGGTTTTGCATTTAAAAGAATGCGAAGCTAGGCACTAAAGAGCCAAGCCTCAAAGGACTTTTGGAATATTCCTTAACCTGGTTTCCTCCCAAAATCCAAAGATGTGTAGGTTAGGTGAACTCGCCTTGCTAAATTACCCACAGCGTCCAGGGATAAGAAAACTAGGCAGATTAGCCATGCGAAATGCAGGATGGTAGGGTGGGGTACTCTTCATAGAATGAGTGTGGACTCAATGAACTGAAAGGCCTTCTGCCACACTGTACAGATTCTATCCTATTCTAAAAGAGAGCAACAGTACTATAATGATAGATAGTTCTAAAGTTCAAGGGATACTAAGGCTATCAGCTAAGATGGAGCTCAGAGACAGCAAGGGAAGAAAGCTTCAGTTGCAGTTTATAGGCCACCAAACAATGATGGTAATGAAATCAGAAATTAGAAATGCATGTAACAATGGTAATACAGTAATTACATGAGATGTCAATATCAAGAGAAACTGGATTAATCTAACTAGTATTACTATTTTAGAGGAAGAACTCTTGGAAATTATTCATGTTGCTTTTCAAGTGCAGTACATGGAGGAATCAATAGGAACAGGTTATTTTAGATCTCATTGTGCAATGAAAAGAGACTGATTAATTTTTTTTAAAGGAGCCATTTAGAAAGAGTGAACAATTTATGGTAACATTTTATATTAAATTTGAATTTGATGTAGTTTCATTAGAAACCAAGGTCATAGATCTAAATAAAGGAAGCTATGAAGCAAATTGGCTATTGCAGCAATGCAAAAATATGTGACAGGCGAGGAGAAATGACTAACGTTGAAAACGTAAATATATGCTTGAAATTTTCCATGCTTTGGTCAAGTTTTCTTTATCATTAAGATTCATAGGAGAACCGCCATGACCCATGTTAATTTTTCTCTCTCAAACTTTCGCTCTTTAGCTTCCAACTTATGCAACTGGTCATGATGGGACAGACTTCTGGAATTGTACGGCCAGACAGGCAGCACTATTTATTGGTGCCTGGACATTAAAATGTGCAAGCTGTTGGTGCCATATTTAAACCCCAGCCTCAAAAGGGTCCAGATGCTAGGAGCCAGAAACTTATCGCAAGTAAATCTATCCAGCAACAGATGAGTTTAACATGGGCAGAACCAACAAAGTCCACATTTACTGCGGAATGACCAGGGCTTGCTTGCCATGTAGCCAAGGTATATAGTTAAAAGAAGTTCAAATTCAACTCACATACATTCTTACTGCGACTTTCCTTAAAGAAGCTATCCTCCTCCCTCCGAAAAAATCTCAGTTCATCCCTCTCCTGCTGCAACCCTCTTGTACTTTCTTCGGCCTTGAAACTGCTGGACCACGTCCTAAAGCAAACCAGGTACTACAGCCACATTTTGTTTGTCAATACCTGCCTACGGAACCGGATAATCCCCATTGGACCAAAATCTACATTTAAACCTTCAGAATTTGTCCCCAGCCGCAACGACCACTACAATCAGAACGTTGCTCTCCTACGGAAGCATTTCTCGCTGCGACTATGAATATAACTCTCTTCTAAATATTGAGCAGTATTTTCTGCCGCGTCCACCCTTATTTCTTTAATTGTGAAACTAACCCTCTCTCTACTGACCCCTTCTCCTCCAATGCACCCCCTCCTCCTGGACACCATTCCAAGGCCTCCTACCCTCCCTTGACCTCTTGATCTCTAATTGTCGTCGAGACATCGATTGCCTCAACCTCTCCACCCCTCTCATCCACTCCAATCTCTCCCCGGCAGAACATGCAGCCCTCCACTCCAATCCCAACCTCACCATAAAACCTGTGGACAAGGGAGGAGCAGTTGTAGTATGGCGCACTGACCTCTAAATTACTGAAGCCAGACGCCAGCTCTCCGACACCTCCTCCTACCGTCTCCTGGATCATGACCCCACCCCCGAGCACCAAATCATCATCTCCCAAAAAATCCACAACCTCATCACCTCAAGTGACCTCCCACCCACAGCCTCTAACCTCATCGTTCCCCAATCCTGTAACACCTGCTTCTATCTCTTTCCCAAAATCCACAAATCTGACCCATCTGCCTGCTCCTGCCCCACCAAACACATCTCCACCTATCTGGATTCCATTTTCTCCCCCTGGGTCCAGGAACTCCCTAACTACATCCATGACACCACCCACGCTCTCCAACTGCTCCAGAGCTTCCAATTCCCCGGTCCCCAACACCTCATTTTCACTCGAGACATCCAGTCCTGATAGACCTGCATTCCCCAAGCCGATGGCCTAAAAGTCCCCTGCTTCTTCCTGTCCCACAGACCCGACCAGTACCCCTCCACTGACACCCTCATCCGCTTATTTGAACTCACCCTCAACAACTTCTTCTTTAATTCCTCCCACTTCCTACAGACAAAGGGGGTGGCCAAATATGGGCCCAAGCTATGCCTGCCTCTTTGTAGGGTACGTGGAACAATCCCTCTTCCAAAGCTACACCGGCCCTCTCCCCCATCTCTTCCTCCTTTACATTGATGACTGTTTCGGCACTGCCTCGTGTTCCCACGAGGAGCTCGAACAGTTCATCCACTTTACCAACACCTTCCACCCCAACCTTAAGTTTACCTGGACCATCTCTGAAACCTCAATCTCTTTCCTGGACCTCTCTGTCTCCATCTCTGACATCCACCTGGAAACCGATATCCATTTTAAGCCTACCAACTCCAACAGCTACCTAGATTATTCCTCCTCTCATGAGCTTCCTGTAAAAATGCCATCCCCTATTCCCAATTCCTTTGACTCTGCCGCATCTGCTCCCAAGATGAGGCATTCCACTCACAAACATCCCAGATATCCTCTTTTTTCAAAAACTGCAACTTCCCCTCCATAGCGATCAAAAATGCCCTCGACCATGTCCCCCGCATTTCCCGCAACTCATCCCTCACACCCCCTACCCGCAATAATAAGCAACACAGAATCCCCCTCGTCCTCACGTACCACCCCACCAACCTCCGAATCCAACTCATCATCCTCCGACATTTCCGCCATCTGCGATCCGACCCTACCACGAAAGACATTTTTTCCCTCCCCACCTTTATCTGCTTTACGGAGGGACCACTCTGTCTGTGACTCCCTTGTCTGCTCCACACTCCCCTCCAGCCCCACCACTCCCAGCACCTTTCCCTGCAACCGAAGCAAGTGCTACACCTGCCCCTTTACCGCCACCCTCACCCGCATCCCAGACCCGAGGAAGACTTTTCCTATCAAACAGATGTTCAACTGCACATCTGTCAATGTGATATACTGTATCCACTGTTCCCACTGTGGCCTCCTCTACATCAGGGAAACCAAACGGAGGCTTGGGGACCACTTTGCGGAACACCTGAACTCTCTTCGCAACAAACAACTACACCTCCCAGTCACGAACCATTTCAATTCTACCCCCCTGACTCCTCAGACGACATGTCCATCCTGGGCCACAATGACGCCACCCGAAAGATGCCGGAACAGCATCTCATATTTCGTTTGGGAACCCTGCAGCCCAAGGGTATCAATGTGGGTCTCACAAGCTTCAAAATCTCCTGTCCCCCGAACACATGCCAAAACCAGCCCAGCTCATCCCCGCCTCCCTAACCATTCTTCCCAACTCAAGCCCCACCCTTCACCCCCTAATCACTAACCTCATCCTGCACTCCCCGACCTGTCCATCCTCCCTGACTGACCTATCCCCTCTAAATCCCCACCTACATTCACCTTGACTGGCTCTAACCCCGCCTCTTTGACCTGTCTGTCTCCTCTCAACATATCCTTTATCCATGTTCTATCTGCCTTCCCCTGTCTCCCTATTTGTTTCTGAATCCCCTTCCCCTCCCCCATTTCTGAAGAAGGGTCACGACCCGAAACGTCAAACTTTCTTGCTCCTCTGACGCTGCTTGGTCTGCTGTGTTCATCCAACCTCACACCGTGTTATCTCAAGTATATTGGAAGCAGGTTTCAATTAGATTCAATCTGGCCTCTTGCACTCAATGCTGCAAAGCTCTATCATGGTCCCTTGGATGTCCCTCCCTGTCAATATCCTGGTCCTCATCCTAAGAGGACCATTCCCACTTCCTCAGCATCCAGGACATACCCTCTTTGCCTGCTCCAGTTGTCAAGGACACAGATTGCCACAAGAAGGTGGCACGCCATTGCTGGGCTATATTGCACAGGCCAACTACAGCAGTGCTGCCATCAAACCCTTTAAGGAGACATATGGTCGGTTCCACCATGGTCTGAGTCTAAGTAAGTGCGATCAGAAGTGTACCTCTACTCAGCCTCAGTGGGAAGTCTCATTAAGATGTCATCAGCCGTATTTGAAGAGGTACCCACTTGGTTCCCAGCAGCCATCCCTGTGTGGACTGAGGACCTTGGGAAAAGGCAGAAACCCAAGATTTCTCCAGTATGTAAACATGCCAGATATCTGGCCCAAATCCAATAGTTGGTACACGTGGTCTAAGATGAGCTAGACGCTGATGGAGTAAAAGCCTTGTCAGTTGACAAACTCAAAAGGATGGTGTTACGGTGCTCACGGTACAACGTGGTAGCAGTCTACAACTGCCTGTAACTGGGAGAAGCCAGCATTGTTACAAAATTTCAATGGCTGAATTGCTGGACTGTCCTCATCACAGGCAAAGAATATAAACTGGTGCACTCTGGAGAAAACTGCTTTGGTGGCAGCCTGGATACATTTGTGGGCCAAAAACTGGGAGATGACCGAAGTCCCCAGATGAGCTTTGGATGACACAATTCAGTGCAACTGACAGCTGTACATTATGACAGCAAAGCCAGTAGTCAATTTGGGATCTGGTCATTCCTTTCTGCCTATTGGGAAATCTTGAACTGCTGCTTCTGCCTCTGCAAGCTGTGCAATAACCATTGGAGGCCGCTGCTTTTGTGGGGCTTGATGATAATGTTATAATTTCTCTCTTCATTGCTGTCATCAGATTTCCAACAAAACCACAAGGAATCCTCCAACTTCAGATTCCATCTCGGGTGTGTAAGACATCTATGGAGAACGTCAACCTAACTATTGGGGGTGAATTACAAGTAGTTGAATTAAAAGGTAGCTTGCTATTAAGAAATTTCACAGACAATACAATACTGAAACAATTACTCAAGCGCTATTTGATGTAGCAACTAAAATAAGACACGTCAAGTCAGCAAGTTCAGCCTCGCAACTCAACCTGGCTATCATCTGATTAACTGCAGAATTTAACTGCGATTCCAACTAACAACGTCTGTCTCTGGATGTCCAGTGCTTGATCCTTGGGCAATGTTGTTCTTCAAAGTTCTGCTCCTGAGGAATCCTGGAATTGAATTCTTATACAATTGTCACGCTTCAAAGTCTGTAGTGTGGCATTATTGATAATCCTTTAGATTCTTTCATCCAAAATGTTGGCGACTCCTCTGATAACATCAAGTCAGCAGCTTGTTTTCTCAGATGTTGGTTCCTTGTTACATTTGCATTGGCTTGCCTGTTTGAAGACACAGTTTTCCTGTGATTAACTCATAAAATTCTTCTGCAGGGCAATCATTTGTCCTGGTGGCATAATGCAGCCTTTATCAACCAACTGTTAAAACCAACTGTTTACGTAGCTTCAAATCTTTCTCCTCCCAAGCATGCCTAATTGCTTCCAATTCCTCCATAACAGTTTGTCCCTGAACCTTTATGTTTCTTCCAGACAGAGTTGTTGCTGCTTCTTTCAATCTATGAAGAGTTATTAAAGTTCTCAAGTTTACAATTTCACAAAACAGCATATCAGTAACGAAATCCTTGATCCCTCACATCATGAGTGCACTTGATAAGGAGATCTGATTTAAGTAACTTTATGCAGATGTATTTTGTCGATCGAAACTGAAAATGCTACATTGGGGGAGTGAAATACAGCTATTTATGCACTATGGTAGCATCCCGTCCCAAAACAAAAGTTACATCACATACGATTTCCATGCACATTTAGATTTCAGTTCAGAAATTGCAGCAGCTCCAAAGCATCGCCTTCCAACACCAGATACAAAAAAAATGCTGAAATGGCAAATTCACATGACACTTCTAACTTGGTGTCTCCACAGCTTTGTGTGTTTGGCAAGAGGCCAATTGATGCAAAGTATATAACGCTCATGATTGCTTAAGTCTATAATTTTTAAAAATGATTTTTCAAATTTAATTCTTATAAAAGGAATGACCCAACAATGAAATCCCACTTGATGCAGATAGATGGCATCAGTGAGTCAGCAGATGCATGATTCGTACAATTGCCTATAGTGGGTCCTGACATTCTCAGAATTATACTCCAGCTCCAAACAGAAATCAGCAACTTACTCAGCCTGTTCTCTATGCAGAGGTTACCATTTTGTCTCATTATTGCATAGTTGACTTTGCAGCAACAATAGATGGGTCATCGTCCTGCCCTGGACATGACTTTCACTGTCACCTAAGATGGCCAATGATGTTAAGTGAATGCGTTCTACAAGAACATGTGAGCTGTCCTGAGATGGAGCCTCGTCCAGTCTGTAAACTGAATCTGTATCCATGCACAGCAAGCGTCTCTGCAGCAGCCTCTCGATGTCAGTTGTTGGTATACCCTGCAATGCAAGTCTGCGCTTCCGAAGCAGTTTGCAAATGGACTAGAGGGGTGTCATAGTGGTCACTAGGAGTGTAAAATGCTAGATGCTGAATGTCAATAAATGACTGTGCATGCAACTGGTGCCGATGAATCATGGCCCCAACACGCTGTTTGATCCAAAATAACATGGAGGTCCTTCTGAACAAGCCATGAGCTAAAGTCACCAGGTAATCTCTGATTTTCATGTCGAGAGATTTCTTAATGTCTAGTCTGGTTTGTTTCACAAGATAGGAAGCTGCATATTAATGAGGCCATCTGAGTCATTAACAGGTGTTAACATTGGTTAATCCTGGAAAACATAATTTTCACTGAACAGAATGGAATGAATTCATGGTATATTAATAGTTTAGATGAGAGAACTAAATGCCTCCAAATTTGCAAACAACACAAAGCTGGGTGGGAACTGTCAGGAGGATACAGAGATGCTTCAATAAGATTTGGACAAGTTGAGTGAATAAGCAAATGCACGCCTCATGAAGGATAATGTGGATAAATGTGAGGTTCTGCACTTTAGTAGCAAACGATTTGAATTGCAATAGATTGGCGAAGAGTTCAGTGCAACTAGACTCGGATTTCCTTGTACACTAACTGCTGGAAGTAAACATATAAAAGCAGGTGAAGGCAGCAAATGATATATTGACCTCATTGCAAGAGGATTCGAGTAATGGAGTGAGGATGTCTTGCTGCAAAGTACAGGGCCTTGGTTTGACCATTCCTGGAGCTGTGTGTGCAGTTTTGGTCAGAAAAAAGTTCCACTATGGAAGGAATACCACAAAGATTTGCCAGACTGATGCCTGAGGCAACAGGACTGAAGAATGGACACAGACTGTATTAGTTAGGAAGATATTCACTAGAGTTTAGAAGAAAGGGGATAGATGTAGTCTCACAGAAACTTAAAAAAGTCCTTACTGAACTAGACAGGGCAAATACAGGATGTTCCCAATGACTAGGGAGTATGGAATCAGGGATTACAGACTAAGGGTACAGGGTAAGCCATTTAGGAGAGAGACAAGGAGAAATTTCTTCACCTCGAGTGGTGAAGAACTCTGCCACAGAAAGGAGTTGAGGCCAAAACATGGAATATTTTCAAAGAAGAATTAGTTGTGGGTGTCAGTGCTAAAGGAGTCAATTTAGCTATGTCAGAGACTGATGGAAGTTTAACCTGAGGGTGTCGATACGCCCAGCAAGGGGAGAGGTTGAGAAAAACAATCTTTCATGGTAACCACTAATCTAATCTACTTTCGCACAATTTTGGGGCGGCACGGTGGCTCAGTGGTTAGCACTGCAGCCTCACAGCGCCAGGGATCCGGGTTCGATTCCAAACTTGGGCGACTGTGTGGAGCTTGCACATTCTCCCCACGTCTGCGTGGGTTTCCTCCGGGTGCTCTGGTTCCCTCCCACAGTCCAAAGATGAGCAGACTAGGCGGATCGGCCATGCTAAATTGCCCATAGTATTCAGGGGTGTGTGGGTTATGGGGGATGGGTCTAGGTGGAATGCTTCAAGGGACGATGTGGACTTGTTGGGCCGAAGGGCCTGTTTCCATACCGTAGGGAATCTAATCTAATCTAAACTTCCACCAGTGTGAGAACTGAAACCACACTGCTGGCACCACTCTGTATCGTAAACCAGCTGTCCTGCCAACTTAGCTAAAGGTAGGTGGGACTGCAAATAATGAGGTTCCCACAATAAGTTCAAAAAGGGATAACAGACAGATTAAGTGAGTGGGTCATTTATGACAGAAATGAGGAGGATTTTTTTCACCACCAGTTGTTTGTCTCTCGCATGGGAAAACAGCCTTCTGTCTGCAAAGACAATGGCAACTTTAGCTTGACTTTCTGGTCAAAAGGGATCAAAGACTAAGGGGAAAAAGCATGAACAGGGGGCAGAGTTTGGAATGATCATAATGTCAGACTAGGCTCAAAGGGCTGAATGGCCCACTCCTGTCCGAAATTTCTGTGAATTCTTTATTCAAGAATGTCACAGAACGACTGAGTTATGCAGTCATTATGTAATAGAAAGAGATCATTCGGTACACCAATTTCATCACGGTCCTCTGTACAGCGATCCAGTCGGTCCTGCTTCTCTTTACAATCCTTGTAGCCCTGCAAATTTACTTCTTTCAGAAATTATCAACTATCTCTGATCCTATAAGCATTGAGGCAACACTCAAATATACACAGTTGGGGGCTGGGAAAGATGGGATTGGGAACCTATTCACCAAGTCCCTAAAACACTCGGGTAAATGTGTTTCCAGCAATAAGGAAATGGAGAGATTTTGCTCCAGTCACAGGCTGCTTCTCTACTTATGCTCACACTTCAATTGCAGGGAGGAGGATGCAGTAGGTCTAGCGGATGAGGACAGAATAAAGCTGAAGCAGTTTATGGAGGGAGGTGGTCATTGCAGGAGTGTAAGGAGAAACAGAGAAAGGCTGCAAAGGACAGAGAATGATTTTAAACTTGTTGAAGAATTATTCATCTGATTAATATCCAAGAAAACTTGAAATCAGTGAAGTAATAAATTCCTTAAAAGTCAATTTGAGATCTCTAGTCTAAAGCTGTTTAACTTCAGAAGCTACTACACATGTAAAAATGAGGGTAATGCTCCTGCAAGGAACATAGAGTTTAATTTTAAATCCAAGGTTGAGATCAGAGATGCAGTAAAAAGGGTTGTAACTACCTAGTTAAAAAGCTCCAGCTTTGCACACGTGTAATCATACCACATTAACTGCAACATCACCTGAAAGCTGTGTGTAGGCTAATGACTTTTTGTGTGAGGCAGTTATTTCGACAAAACTTTAAAGGTGAGCCTCTTGACTTGTACCAAGTTAAATATTGCAGTGTCCAGGAAATTCATGCTTTCATTGTTTGTTGTAGCTTAAAGCTTAATAGAGTTGATAATTGTTGAGGATATTGATTAATTATTCAAATTCTCCTTGTGAGAGTCTAAAGACCCAGAGTGTCAGCACCAAATAGAGATGATACTGTTACTAAGTGACAGCATCACCGAATAAATTAAGATAGTAAGACTGAAAAATCCCACCAAAACCAAAAACCCCGACAAAATCTCCAAAGAAACATTTGAAAACAGCAAAAATGTTTTGATCTCTGCTTTACAAGCAGGGGTTCCAGGCCATTACAACTTACTGCACAAAAATGTTAATCCTTAAAACCCCTGCCTCTCTTGCCCAAAATCTTAAATCTCTATACTCAAAAGTACCATTAGCAAACAGAAACCAATTTTCCTTATCTAGCTTAGTTGCCATAACCTCATACACCAATACAGGTCCAAATCAGAAATTCCTCAGCTTTGCAAGTGTGCGCCAAAAGGGCCAAGGAGGGACTATAATAATTGATTACTTCAATGCAGTCACAACCCAATATCCTACCAGCACTTGTGTCCCTAGTGCTGTGAGACAGCAGTGCTAGCCAATGAGACACCGTGCTGCCCCTTCATACCTGAAATTCTGTCTTTAGCTTCCTGGTTGCTAAGTTGGACCCATGGTCTATTCAGATCATCCGTCGGTCTTAGAACCCCTTCTTTCAACATTTCATGATCCTAGAGACATTGCTAGCTTCTTTAAGTCTCCATGCCTCTCTCTCTCTCCCATTCCCCCTGCAGTCTGTATTAAACTGCAACATGACCAGACCTGTTGCAATGCTGAGCTCTCCTGAACCTGCAACAATTGGTGCCAATTGAAATGTCAATCAAAAGTGTCTGCACAAAATTACCCTGAACACTTCATTGTGGTATCAACTTGTCTGGACATAGTGCTCACAGAAGTAACATATTTTCATATCCAATCAGTTAGTTTAACATGATCATCCAAAGCTGCAAACAAAATTTTTATCTTTCTCTTCCTTTAAAGCAATGCTCAGTTTTCTCATTTTCTGTTCATAGTCTACATGGGGTTATTATACAGCATATCAATGATAAATACACTCATTAAGACGCTTCATGCATTGGCAAGCCTACCAGATACAGCTTGTCACTGTCAAAGGCAACAAAGGATTTCAGCTCCAGGTTTGCATAACGGACCATAAAAATATTCAGCCCATCCTTTTCAGGGAAGTGCAAACTAAATGCATGACAGTACTTGCAGGCCCAATGCGATGTAGTATCTAAAATAACAAAGAACTATGGTTGCTGGAAGCCTGAAGCAAACAAAAACAGAAATTGCTGCAGAAACTTACCAGTTCTCAGAAAACAGATGCTGCTCAACTTGCCGCGTTTCTCCAGCAACTTCTGATTTTTGTTAGTTTTCTTGCATCACCTGCTGGCCACTGTTTCAGTTTCCATTATAACACTAATGGAAGAAGTCACAGACTCTCTCAGATTGGAAGTGGAAGCTCAGATTTATGTTGTAACATCAATTCTTGCTGCCACAAACTACTTCTATAACCGCTTTGAGTGCTCTTAAGGAAAAGCAGGTGCTCATGACAATCCAGTCATCCATACACAAACAGACAACTGAGGTGCTGTTCAATAGGAATACGAAAGACTCCACAGCGAACAAACCTGCTGACTTCTCTCAGTCAATCGGCATTTCTGCGCCCTGCACTGTCAAAAGTATCTGGTGGAAATTACAAAACTTTCAAGATAAATTATTTTCAAAACAGCTTACTATGATGCTTGAGAATGTCCTTTAATATTGCACTTAAATATACACCAAGGTTAGATGCAGTTAAGGTCAACGAGCACAACAAACTTATCAAGACTTGATGCGAATGAAGCAGATGAAATCTATTCGAATAGTTTTTTTTTCCAGATGCAAAGTAACTTATTACTAATTAATAAACTTGGAGCTGGGGTTACCATTAATACATATTTAAACATTTTCTGCGAATATATAAAATATCCTGAATTGAAAAGCAACTGTTAAGCTCAAGAATTCCAGAAAGCTTTCCGGTACACACCTCATGACATTCACCCCTTTGGCAAATATCTTTCTAAAGTTTTCTAGTTTTAATAATATTTTAAACAAACAGTCTTGATTGTAAATAAATTTTCCAAGGTTAATAATAAATTTGGTATCACTACCTGCCAGGCTTGTTTCTTTTTGAAGAAATCAGCAAATTTACAAAACTTGCCTTTTAAAAAAATACTGTTGTGTGTAGATTTCGTTTCTTTAATTTACTGTCGATTTTTTTCATTGGCACAATCTCAGTACAGGGAGCTTTCTTCTTGCTTTAAAATTAAACTTCACAGAGCTTTTTAACCACTGTTCAATGGTTGCCTATTTTTCCTGCAAGTAAAAATCACATTATCAACACCCAGCACATGTATGATGCCTCCTGCTCCATCTGTTAATTCCCACATGAACTAACAAAATACTTCAGGTTGTATCTACAGAACAGCCCAATTTCGAACATTTTAGTCAGAGAATTGATTTGAATATACGGGAACAACACTGCCTGATTGAGTTACTTGTAACCCCAAAAAAAAGTTCAGTAATATTTAGCGTCTGTTTTAAATTGGTTAAACAGAGAAGAATTCACCTACCTTTCACCTTCTTCCTTACATCATTCCCAGTTAACAGACAAGGATGAACACAACATACATGGGAGTAAAAACTGCATGATCCTGACCAACAGCTTAAAGGTTTGGGATCTAAAACAAGCTCCACCTGACATTCCTTAAACAGTGCCTTCCAATCTGTGACCTCCACCACCTGGACGGACAAGGGGAGCAAGTGAACAGGAGTTCCACCAAATGGCTCCCCTCCAAGTCACACCCATCCTGAGCTGGTTAAGGCGGTCTTGTTCCTTCACTGCTCCTGGGTCAAATTTCTTGCAACTTCCTACCTGACAGCACCATGGGCACATTTACCCACCATGGACTGCAGCAGTTCAAGACAGTCAATCACCACTACTTAAGTGAGCACAATGAAGGATGAGCATAAATACTGGCTAATCTAATGATTCCCACAAATGGCGATCAAGTAAAACAGTGATCAAGATTACAGTGAAACGGAGGAAAACACCCAGGTTACCGGGCGGCACGGTGGCACAGTGGCTAGCACTGCTGCCTCACAGCACCGGGAGCCCTGGTTCGATTCCAACCTTGGGCGGCCATCTGTGTGGAGTTTGCACATTCTCCCCGTGTCTGCTAAGGTTTTCTCCAGGAGCTCTGATTTCCTCCCACAATCCAAAGATGTGCAGGGTAGGTAGATTGACTAATTTAATGGCCCCTAGTGCCCACGGATGTTTGAGTTAGGTGGGCTAGACATAAGAAACACAGGGTTAGAGGAATGGGCCTGGGTGGGATGCTCTTCAGTGGGGCTATCTGGACTTGTTGAGCCGAATGGCCCGTTTCCATACTGTAGAGATTCTCTGATTCTATGAATCCTTGATTGCGATTGTTCTCTACGCCTTTGTTGAGATTTACCAAGATGATGTACTTCAAGGACCTGACATTGTTCTAAGCTATACACAAAACTTGTGGCAAGAGGTCAGGTAATGCCGTGACAGTGTACTCTAAATGTGCATTAAGTTCTATTATCCTTCTGTGGTTAAACACCATCCAAATGACTTGTGATTTGACTCCCCTTAAAAGCCTAGAATTTGCAGTTCTGCTTTTGATCACAATTTATACGTAGCATTCAACGAACATTTCTAATTAAGAATAAGCAAACAGGTTAACATGGTCTCGTGTCTGGCTTGCCGTAGTAAATAAAACGCAAGCAAAGCCATTTTCTTCAAGAGAATCAAGTTTATCCATTTTCATATTGATTACTTGCAGGGATTCAATAGTTTGATTGCTTAAACAATCACTTGGCACAGAGTTAATGAAGTTACCTTGCAAATGGCAATAGTAATGGTAAATAGTAAATGGTAAATTACAATGGCTAATTGTAATACTAGCGTGAAGCATGGGTTGTGATTGCTACATTTGTCGATTTGCTTTGTTCTGAATAGGGATGGATGAATTGCTTAAAACAGATCAATACTTTTGAAGCTCGATTTGATTGTCAGTTTTGCCACTACTTCAAATTAGATTAATTTTAATTCATTGGCAATAATATATTTAATTTCCTTTCTAATAGTTTGAACATCAAAGACAATAGAAATATGCCATTGAATCTGACATCCTTATTTTCCTCAGTTCTCTTCTTACTAAGGTCTGTAAGTTGAAGGGGACACTATAAGGTGTTAACTTGCTCAAGGTTTCATTGTGAAAAAGTAATGTACAATACTTCGACAAATGGGAAACATTAATTGCTACAGTAACAACACTCAAATTTGCCATGTCTCCACTCATGAACTGCTAAAACCCTCATCTTTGTTTCTGTTACCACCAGACTTGCTTGTTTATTCCAATTCACCCCTGGCTGGTCTAGATTCTAAGAATTTTTCAAAATTATCCTGTTCAGAGATTTTTTCTCTCTCTCGCTCTCTCTCACTCTCTCAGACAGACACACACACACACACACACGTAAGGGCACTACCACTACACCCAGTAACAAGTCAAAGGGCAAAACTCTGCTGCCTTGAACTTGAATTTCGTCCCATTTAGCTGTCAACCCTGGGCTTGCCAAAGTACGATGGCTTCATAAAAAGGTCACTGGACCAGAAACATTGATTCCACATCCCCCTCCATAGATGCGATCAGCCCTGCCGAGTTTCTCAAGCAATGTCTGTTTTTGTGACTTCGGTTTCTACCCAAGTAACACCATTTCTTTAAATTCTCATCCTTAATTTCCAAAGCCCACTATGTCCCCACTCATCCCTAAATCTCCAAATTCCACCCACTATGCAAACATCTGGCAGATGTTCGTTACTTCTTCAGCATCATGAATTTAAATAACTTCATCATGTTCTGCAATACCGTGCTACATCACTTGCTTGTTTTAAGGCTTTCCTTAAAACCCAGCTTTTTGATCGAGCTTTTAATTATCCAACCAATATCTCTTTACATGCTTTGGTGCTATATGTTGTTTTACAATGCAACTTTAAAGCACTTTGGTGCATTTTATTATGTTAAAACAATGATATAAATAAGAGATATTGGTACAGTTACAACTGGTTTAAAGCAGCTGTAATAAAATTTAGCTATTATTGAACGCATTCTACTGCCATATTTTGTGTGTATTTCCTCAATAAAATATCAACTGGAGGTTTCAGCACAGACTGTACAGTCAATCTACGTATACTTTGTTTTAATTTCTGCGGGATCACCAAACAGAGGTAACCCATATTATTTTCAAAATGCTTTCCACTGGTAAACTGTTTGAATTGCACGAATCAAACTTAATACATTTCAAACAAGGACACCTCTTCCACAAGGAAATGGCAACATTTTTGCATGGAGTGAAGGAACTGAAACATCACAAACGTTCTTGAAATGGAACATCTGGAATAAATCTAACTGAAACTGGGCAGTTCGGATCTTAATTTTTGAGAAGACTCATGGAAACAGCATAGCTCCAAAGATCGAAGTGCCACAGACTGCTCGTGGCTAAGTGGAAAAAGAGTTAGAAACTGGGATTATATAGAATGTACAGGAAACTGAATGAAAGATCAGTTTAACAGGGAAAAAGATAAATTTTGATATAACAGACAGATGGATTAGAAACAATGAATAAGGAAACAATAGGAAAGGATGATCATGACTGTGGACATGGGTGAAAATTATTTAACTGGAATCACTTAACACTGTGATTAACATCTGGATAACTATAGTGAATGCAAAAAATACAGCAATGTTGAATTAGGGAGTTGGAGGAAGAGATATTCACATTAAAAGAGAAGTTTAGAGGTCTAAAGCACAGAATAACACTTTTTGGCAATTCAAATCAAAGCCAGCCAAAAACATGGAAGTAACTGTTCTAATCCTGCTTTTCAGCATTTGGCCTGTAGCCTTGGATGCCCAGGCATCACAAGTGCACATCCACATACTTCTAAAATGTTATGACGGTTTCTGCCTCATGTCCGAGCAGGCTCCACTCTCTAGGTGGTCAAAAAACTTTCTTCACATCCCCCCTAAATTTCGTGCCCCTTGCTTTAATTTGATTTCTTACTGTCTACCTTACCCGTGTCCCCTTCATCTCTGCTCAAAGGAAGGCTACTCCAGTGTACCCAATCTCAACGCATAATTAAAATGCTTCAACCCAGGTAATTTCTTGGTACATTTCATCTGTAGCCTCTCCAGTGCAATCACATCCCTCCTCTAATACTGGTTCTTGAAATGCGCAGTGTTGACTAGCTGTGAGCTACAAACTTTTTATACATTTCCAGCAGAAGCTCCCTCTTTTTAAATTCTATGCCTCAGCTAATAACGGAAAGTATCCCACATGCCACCGAAACTACTTTAATGATTTGTCTGGCTGCCTGAAGGGGTGTTGGACATCCATATCAAAGTCCCTCTGATCCTCAGTGCTTCCCAGGGTCCTACCATTCATCATGCATTCCCTCACACTTATTAGGATTGAATTCCATTTTCCACAGATCACACTATGTCCACCAGTAATCGAAGGCTACGCTCCTCACTATTTGCCGCCATACCATTTTTCATATTATCTGCAAATTTACTGATCAATGGTTATATATATCAATTGACAGAGCTGTTGTATTGGATTTCTAAGTATCATGATCATAGCTGATTGTAACATTGAACAAGTCAAAACCCAGAATGAAATCTGATTTGATAGATCAAAATGTTTCATTTCTTTTTATATAATTTGTTAAGCGGTGATTGGTCACTGAAACATATTCCTTAGAGGCTGCAAATGTTATTCAACAACAGAATATGAGTTAATTACACAAAAGTGCAAGCTAGTGATGGAAAAATCAAAACAGAAACTTCAAAACAAAGTTTTAGCTTCTTTCCCAACATCATCCATTACTGAAGCTCAATCGCAAAGAAGTATCACTCTTACCTTAACTTTCTAAAGCTTTACATAACTGACATGGTTCAGGTTCTCTCTCTTAAACCGCAGACACCTTTCCAATTCATTTGAGTCTGAAGGCATGAACTTCTTACAAATCTGATGACCTGAACTTATCTCTCATAACTTGAAACTTCTATCCAAACTTTTCGGGCTTGTAAGTTCTATATTAATGAAACACTTGAGTTAGGGTGACTGGTACACTGAACTGGAAAAAATTTGGTCAGCCAACTCGGAGAAATTACTACCTTGTGACTAAATTCTAATATCTTCTGACTAAAAACTTTAAAGCTTCTGTTATTATGTTAAATCTGAACTAATCACCATGAGACATTTACTTTACTGGTCATACGCCAAACAGTATAAACACTTAATCCATTAACATCAGAGATCTGCTAGGTACTTGGCTGCTTGTTTACAAAACAAGCAAATAACTTTGGAAAGCAGCATCCTGAAAAGATGTTATAAGAAGATACAAGGGGACAGTTTATTTCTTCAATTGTTGAGCAAACCAATCTGGAAAATCTGAATTGCTCAATGCTGCTATCAACTAGCAACAGCATCCAGACTGAGATAGTGAGTCTATTTGCAGTATGCACCTACAGCTGTGGGTAGTTAGTCGAGAGGATTGCAGGAACAAGCAGAACTATCTGCGTCTCACTAATATTCAGACTGGTACTGAAAGTGACACTCTCTAATATCTCTCTCTCAGAACTAGTTCATACTATACAATGTTTCACACATGAGATCATCTGTTTCTTAGCTGAATCTGAAATATAATCAGAAAATTTTCTATTATTCTGTGGCTGTCAGAAATCAGACCATATCAACAGGAATCCAAAGGAATCGGCCAAAAGTCAACACATTTTTGTAATCTCTGTTCATCCTTTGAGATATAGGTCCTTTCCTTTTTTGACTGATCGTTTCCCCCCCCCCCAATAATAGCTCATCATTTGTGTCTTTGCCCTGTCTATGCATGAAAGCAAATATTTGGAATTAAGCCAGATGTAGTTTAGCTTGCATAGTAGCTTAGTCAATCATCAGCTTACCACTTGTTGGAAGAATAGGTTTGCCTGTAAAACATGTTATTTCTGAGTTTATTGAGAATCCTGTTGGAAGTGTCTTTGGTCTAGTTAACAGTAATAGGGAGACATATTGACCATTTTTGGTGATTGAGTAAGACATTTACACACTTAAGAAGGCTCATGAAGTCGGCTGGGTTTTCAGCACACTTAGTGCACCATCGTCACGTTACCTGTTTTTAGAAAATCCTTATAGAACTCACTAAATTCCATCTTCCTCTATTTTGTAAAACACTACAAACTCTAAAAATGATACCTATATATTTTAAACATTTCATCACTTAAGATGATGATGCTTTAAGATTATATATTTTTGTTTGATGGGATATCATGGATTAGGACTGGATCATTAAGTGCAAGTTAGGTAAAAGGAGTAAAGAAACCTAAATTGCAGTCTGATGGTAAACTGTTCTTGAAATAATTACACTATTTGATTGAAGTGGAAGGAACCAAATATTTATATCTGGCAACAATGGCAGCTGTTCAGTCAAATCAGGGCAAGAGTGTTTCCTCTAGGCATAACAAGCGTACCTGCAAAGCAAATCGACCTCCAAATCTCCCTTCACACCACCATCACTAATACACTAATACCCAGCTCTGACCGTCTTCCATTTTGGTGCTATTCCCTACCATTGTAGTTATCTACAACTTTCTCAGTCTCTACCATACTCAACATCCCCCACCTGTGGCACAGCCATTATTTGCTTCCAAGGATGTTGTATTAATGTAGAGGCCGATAATAAAAATAAAGTCTTGCTTTAAGTTATAGCCACAAATTAAGTTTTCAGCACTTATCTCTTCAGTAACTTTAAAATTGTCTCCAGTAGACCTTTGTTTACTCTTCAAATAAAAGTTTATTAGGACATTGCTAATAATTGTCACTTAGGATTTAATCATACACTATTTAGTAGAATTTCATTGTTACCAGAGTTTTCCCTCTTCCTTACAAAACTAAATCATTTAAATGACATTTAAGTAATACTAATAGAAGAATCCTAATCCAGCAATTACGGCTTTCATTTCACTTCTACCATTAATAACTAGACAGCTTTGAAGAACGGCATTTTTATTTGGCCTACAGGCTCTAACCAGATTAATTTCATCCCAATGAATAGTTAAAATAATGTTAGAAACCATGGCTAAGCCTTATACTTTCCATTCAGACTAGATTTTCAGACAAGTCCCAAGGCTAACTATCTGTGCAGAGAAAATATTAGCTATGCACCACCTAAAGCTAGTTTCAAGTGAACCTGAGGGACAGAAATGTTAACTAATGTAACTGCGCCAAATTTATGCTGTTCTATTTCCAAATCAATTTTCCTGAAAGATGGCAGACATGAAAAAGTCAGTTAGGCCATCTCTTCTGGCCAGGGATCTCGACTTTAGTAATCTCCACTGAGCCACTTACAAGTGAAAATAAATGGGGACATGTGATAATGGGAACTGCAGATGCAGGAGAATCCAATATAACAAAGTGTGGAGCTGGATGAACACAGCAGGCCAAGCAGCATCTCAGGAGCACAAAAGCTGATGTTTCGGGCCTAGACCCTTCATCGTCTAGGCCCGAAATGTCAGCTTTTGTGCTCCTGAGATGCTGCTTGGCCTGCTGTGTTCATCCAGCTCCACACTTTGTTATCTATAAATGGGGACACATTTCTTTTCCGGCACTTTCCAGAAGTGGTTTGTCTAACCGTAAGCTCTGCCAGAAAACACTCTGTACCCAAACTTTCTTGGGGCCTGATTATTATGAAGCAGCTGTGCATTAGAAGCAGCCTTGCAGAGGGGACAGCTTTGCTTGGATTTCAACATTATGCTCACTATTAAAGAGATGACCATTGACTAAACTACATGGAGAATCAGAAGGAATTTGCATTTGATCTCCAGGCACAAAACAGAACTTTGCTTGCACCTAGTAAGGAATAGTTCTTTTAAATTACTATGTCCCAGAAATTTTCATTTTTATGTAAATAATCTTGATGTGCATTCTTGCCTTTGTCGATTCAAAAAGGACACTGGAAGTCACTCACAAGCCTTCATAAGTATCTTAAGCGTACACATGGTAAATAAAAGCCAAGCGTTTGCTACAGACTCCAAGAAATTCTCGTTTATACATTGAAGTGGCAGGTGGACTAACAGCTTTTTAGAAACAAATCAGATTGGTAGCCCTGAGTCTTATGATCTCTGCAACTTCCTTTAATATCACCACATTTTCTATATCTTCTACAGAAAAGCAAAATCCAGCTTGTTTTCTTTATTTGGTAATCCACAGAACTAACTCAAATACCTTAAAGACAGCAAGATCCCTTTAAAGTTTACAATGATACCTGTTATTGTAGAAGCCACAACTGAACTCTGAAATATCAAAATATCTGCTTGCTGAAACAGAATTCTATTGAGAGAGAAAACTATGGCTCCTAATATGATTATTTAACTCTTCTATGGAACACTTATTGGGAATTTATAATGACTACCGCTATAGTGCTGCTTTCCAATTAACTCAGCAACTCTCATGCTCCCATGAAACTAGTTGATTAAAACCTCCAACATGCATTCTCCACATATTCTACATTCCCTGCAAATGATGTCATGTTATCCCTGAAAGTTGCCACCCAGGTTGATGGTGCTGTTAAGAAGGCTTACGGTGTTTTAGGTTTTATTGGTAGAAGGATTGAGTTCCGGAGCCGTGATGTCATGCTGCAACTGTACAAAACGCTAGTGCGGCCTCATTTGGAATATAGCTTGCAGTTCTGGTCGCCCCATTACAGGAAGGATGTGGAAGCATTGGAAAAGGTGCAGAGGAGATTTACCAGCATGTTGCCTGGTCTGGAGCGCAGGCCCTATGAAGAAAGGCTGAGGACTTGGATCTGTTCTCACTGGAGAGAAGGAGGCTAAGAGGGGATTTAATAGAGACATACAAGATGATCAGAGGATTAGATAGGGTGCATAGTGACAGTCTTTTTCCGAGGATGAGGACTTCAGCTTGTACAAAGGGGCATAGCTACAAGGTGAGGGGTGATAGATTTAAGACAGATGTCAGAGGCAGGTTCTTTACTCAGAGAATGGTAAGGGCGTGGAACGCCCTGCCTGCCAATGTAGTTAACTCAGCCACGTTAGGGGCATTTTTCCTTGGATAAGCATATGGACAATGATGGGATAGTGTAGGGGGAGGGGCTTAGATTAGTTCACAGGTCGGCACAACATTGAGGCCCGAAGGGCATGTTCTGCGCTGTATTGTTCTATGTAATATATCACAGATAAATTTCACAAGGTACTTTCTCCAGTCTGTATGGATCTGCCCACGGTTTTACGGAGGTCAGCATGCTCGTCTCTCATGGTTAGTCGGGAAGAATGACCTGCTGAAATTTCCTTACAATAAATTCGATTTCACAGAAAAACTAAACAGCATTATTTTTGTATAAATGTTCGCATTTAGGAGAAAGCACAACACGCTGAACCCAAAGAGGATAACCATCTACAAGTTCAATATTTTCAGAACACTGGAACTGTAAAGTAAATTAGTGCACAACTGTAAATTTTAATGCAGATGCCACATAATTGATTTGTCAGAAGCAAGACAACTGCAGCAAGGATCTGTATCACCTTTGAAGGCTCAGGGTGCTCAACCTCCAGTCACTCAAAGGAGTGAAATGCTTAAAAAACAGGCTTCTCAGCAAAGCTATCAAAAGATGTGCCTACAAGTGATTTCAAGTTCTGTGCACAATATGATACAGTTTCTGAAAAATGAAAAAGATTCCAATGTAGAAACATAATTAGCTAAAAATGTCCCAACTTCCACTTGACTAGGGTCTTGAACAATAATGACATCCACTTCCTAAGGCCCACTTATTTCATAGTCCATCAGTGATCATCAGTTTATTCATATACAATGTTAGCTAACAGAAACTAACAAATGGATGCAAATTCTTGACATTTCCACAAATCGATTCTTGAAAAGGATAATTTCAAGCTTTACATCCTTCTATCAAGTGACTGGAGTTTCAGTTGACTAAAATATTCAACTTTTTTTGAGTAACTTTTCATGAGAAGGGAAGCTTACATTTGTAATTTAATTAATGAAGTGACACTTACAATTATGTTCATTACATAATTGAGTTTAAAAGAAGGGTTAGCCTTGTATGATGATTTGCATTTAATTCCAAGCATTGGAAAATAAATTAAATTTATAAAATAATATTTCAAAATGAATTATCCTCACTACATCTGATGAATCTGATTTGTTGGTTGTGCAAAGATAAGAAAATCACTCACCAAATAGGTCTTTCACATCCAACTTAACTTCACTTACATTAATTTGGATAATGGGTACACAATTTTTGGCAACAGCATGCTTACAATCCCATCCAACATCTCACAGTTGGTTTGCGGAAGTGAAGACATTGGTTGGCGATCAGAATTCAAGTCCAACTTGCTGCAGAGGTGTGTAATAACATTTTTGAATAGGTTAGTTAGAAAATATCTCAACATTTGTTGGAAATTATCTTCTTGTTTGAAAATTATTGCCCATTGATTTCTGCTCATCAATTTGCAGGTGCATGTTTAGTTGTAATTCAACTTGAATTTATGAACAGCAACCACTTCTCCAAGAATAGAATATCCTATATTCATTGGTACAATGCAGTTGTTATATACATTCATAAATATGAAATGTGTTTATCAGCATTTTCCATTACACTGTCTTTCAAGTATATCATTTAAAAACTCTATGGAAATGAAAGAAAAAGATTCAAAATGAACAAAAAATGGAACTCAAAGGAAAGTGAACTTAATGCATATTTATATTTTACAATTTAGATGATAAACAACGGCATGTTGGTTGAATAATCAGTATGCCGTGAAATCATATCTGCCCTCCTTCAAGTTTTTTTTGGAAAGCAATTCTAAATTCACAAATTTCCACATGATTTGCATGTTTTCTTGATCTGTAGGAGAAGAAATCTATTGAATCTGAAGGTAATAAAAATCAAATATTGAAAGTGTATCCTTTTTCAATGTCTCATTACATCAAGAGCCACAAACGATGTGAGATAATCGACTCATTTCCCATTAAGCCAAATGAAAATGAAAAATGTTGCATTTTCGTATATTCTTGGAAGCTGTGAGGATATGGAGAACATACACCATTCTTGTCTGTGTCATATTCATTAGTCTTAAGCTGCAAGTTTAGCAAATACGGAAATAATAAGTTCATGCATAAACAACAACTCTGCAAAGTGCTAAAATGCAACACAATCAGCAATTTTGGATGCAAGCAATAAAATTGCCTCAGAAAAGGACTTATAGCGCCATGAGATTATTAACAAAATAAATCATAATTTCAGGGCTAATACGAAAAACTCATCCTCACATACAGGATGAGCAATATTCAGAATGAATTTCTCACAATCGAAGTGAGAACGAAAATAATGGAATTCTTTAGAAAATAAATGGGCAGTAAAGGTGGTAAATGAATGGATAAATTAAGGTCGGCCATTAGATATTACCCATCTACGATTATCCTGTAATCAACACAGCAAACTTTTTTTGTTATTCATTCATGGGATGAGGGCATCACTGGGCACACATATTGCCCATCCCTAATTGCCAGACAGCAGTCAAGTGTCAGCCAGATTTCTACAGGTCTGGAGTCACATGTAATGACATGACAGACGAGGTAAGGGTGGCAGTTTCTTTTCCTAAAAGATACTACTAAACCAGATGGGTTTCTGTGACAATCAACAATGAATTCATGGTCATCATTAGTCTCTCAATTCCAGACTTCTACAGAATTCAAATTCCACCATCTGCCATTGTACCTTTCGAACCCGGGGCCCCAGAACATTACCTGGGTCTTGGAGACCAGCAATATTTCTACTCGGCCATCGCCTCCCCGGAACATACTTAGACAAATACCAGAGAAGCAAGATGTGGATACCTAGTTACAGGGTTTAAAAGGGTATGTTAGAGACTGATAGCCCAAGGAAATAATTGGGAAAGCTGATTGTGCAGCACATAGAGGGTACCAATTTGTTACCACTGCTGCTGTAATATCACCCAGGATGCCTCCGCTTTTTGCTCAGTACCAACGTTATGCAAAACGGCATTCTGGGAGAACGTTGTGCAGGCGGCTGGCTGATACCGCATTCGAAATGGCAGGTTGCTCCCGCCCCGCTGATATCACATTCCCCAGGCCAGCACAAGGCCCCTTGCTTATGCGGATGGGTTTCTGGCCGCTCAGACGTTTCTCATTCTCCTCCAACATTATCCTGCCAACTAAAACTACAGCACATCCCAGAGTTCACTGCTGGCGGCCGCCTTGGCAATCGTCATCACGCCCGGTCCCGTGGATTTCTGGTCTATACAAATTGAACCGAAATTTGAACCGATCAGGGCAAGAGAAATGCTGGTGTTTGGGAGGCAAGGCAAGGGCAGTGAGCAGGGTTGCTGTTGCGAAGTCAGCCTTGTACAGGACGTGCTGGAAGATGTCAGGATAGTCAGAACTGCAGATGCTGGAGTCTGCACAAGGGTTTCGACTCGAAACGTCAACTTTCCCGCTCCTTTGATGCTGCCTGGCCTGCTGTGTTCCTCCAGCCCTACACTGTTATGGCTGCCTGTGATGTACCCGGTTCAGTGATTCTGTTCTCTATGTTTCCTGTTTACACATTGTTTTTATTCAAAATTAAAGTTAGTGATCCAGTTTCAATTGTATCGAAGAAATAATTCGGGAAGTTAGGGTGTAGCATAGTTATCAAAGTTCTGATCAGTAGTTTGCTGATGATCATTTTCAGCATTCATTTATTGTAGGGTATCCAGCATCTGCAAATCTTGGCTTTTGTAGAGTGGTACCCATCTGACAGCGTAATTTAGGATTTTCTACATAACCCTTTCAGTGATGCTGTTGCACGCTTCTGGAGTAGGTCGGATTTGAACCTACGTAGGTCTCCTGGCTTAAAAGCAGGGACACACGACTATGCCAAAAAATCCCTAAACATCATATTTTTAACATAATATGGTTAATTATTGGGGACTTAATGTTGAATGTATGGGACAAATAACTGTTAAATTATATTGGGAAAAGGAGACAGAACTTACTGAAACTTTCAGAAGCAAATGCAGAGTTTGACCAGGGTTCACCAAGAAATTGAGAAAACAATGGATTGCATCACAGGTAAAACCAAACTTTGCAACAAAGGCAATTGGTCAAAGCAAGAGTACTGTCAGAAGAAGTGAACTCAGTTAACTCAGTATATGAGTAAGATAATGGAATGTGGGGCTGGATGGGCACGGCGGGCCGGGCGGCATCTCGGGGGCACGGGGGCTGGCGTTTCGGGCCTAGACCCTTCATCAGAGGTCTGGGCCCGAAGCATCGGCTTTTGTGCTCCTGGGATGCTGCTTGGCCTGCTGTGTTCATCCAGCCTCGCGTTTTATTATCTTGGATTCTCCAGCATCTGCAGTTCCCATTATCTCAGTATATGAGTATTCTGGGTGCAAAGAAAATTGCGCCTTCTGTTATGAATGAAGTGGAAGCCCTGGACAATCTTATTTAAGAGGTATAAAGCCAGTAGTGAAGAAAAGGATAGTGCAGATGCCACCTCATTGAAGGGCAAGATAACCCTAGTTTTTCTGTAGTAGATAAGTGAGGTTTTGATAATCTAGATTTAGTGAACTAGGAAGCCTGTCAGAAAAGTTACATTCAATATCAGTTTGGAGGAATCCAGCACTAATTTGGCATCAAACTATTTGCAGGCATGAAGCTCTCATTTTTGCTAATATGGAGCAGATAATAAACCTTGTTCTCCATCTGCAAGGTACAAGTCACGTGTGATGGAATATTCCTGAGTAACCTTTTAGTTATTGCCTGATGTTGCTTATATTTCTGACCAGTTATCTGACTTGCCACACAACTTTGCACAGTTGTATGTTTTTCTTCAGGTTTGATGCTTTCCAAACTTCTTTAATTAACCACAAATGGTTGGTCCTCAAGAATTTTTCTTTAAATTTGGAATATACCGTTGCTTCATTCCTTTGAAAACAAGTTGCAGACTACTCTGACCGGAATGTTAGGAATGAATTTGCCCAGGTGTCCCACACTATCAAAGCAGTCAGATGAAAACCAACACAAGCTGGTACTGAAGCAAAACATCCCCATTTTGTTAGGAAGAAAATACCATAATTTTTAATAATACAGGGGATAGGTGAAGGCCTTGTGGTATTATTGCTAGACAGTTAATCCAGAAACCCAGCTGATGTTCTGCGGATCTGGGTTTAAATCCCAACACAGCAGATGGTGGAATTGGAATTTTTAAAAGTCTGGAATTAAGAATCTACTGTTATGTTATGCTATTTTATGTTTACTTTAGCGATGGAAAGGGATAGGTGTATACCACTGGGCAAGAGTTATAGCTGAGGGAAAGGCAATTATGATGAGATTAGGCAAGATTTAGGGAGCATAGAATGGGGAAGGAAACTGAAGGGGATGGGCACATTAGAAATGTGGAGCTTATTCAAGGAAAAGCTCCTGTGTGTCCTAGATAAATATGTACCTGTCAGGCAGGGAGGAAGCTGTAGAGTGCAGGAGGCGTGGTTTACAAAGGAGGTAGAATCTCTGGTCAAGAGGAAGAAGAAGGCTTATGTTAGGATGAGATATGAAGGCTCCGTTAGGACACTTGAGGTCTACGAGGTAGCCAGGAAAGACCTAAAGAGAGAGCTCAGAAGAGCCGGGGGAGACATGAGAAGTTGTTGGCGGATAGGATCAGGGTAAACCCTAAGGCTTTCTATAGGTATTTAAGGAATAAAAGAATGACGAAAGTAAGATTAAGCCCAATCAAGGATAGTAGTGGTAAGTTGTGTGTGGAGTCAGATGAGATAGGGGAAGCGCTAAATGAATATTTTTCAACAGTATTCGCTCTAGAAAACGACAATGTTGTCGAGGAGAATACTGAGATACAGGCTACTAGACTAGGTGGGATTGAGGTTTCGAAGGAAGAGGTATTAGAAATCCTTCAGAAGATGAAGACAGATAAGTCCCCTGGGCCGGATGGGATTTATCCTCAGATCCTCTGGGAAGCCAGGGAGGAGATTGCCGAGCCTTTGGCATTGAATTTAACTCGTCATTGTCTACAGGAATAGTGCCAGATGACTGGAGGATGGCAAATGTGGTTCCCTTGTTCAAGAAGGGGAGTAGAGACAACACTGGTAATTATAGACCAGTGAGCCTTACCTCAGTTGTTGGTAAAGTGTTAGAAAAGGTTATAAGGGATAGGATTTATAATCATCTAGAAAAGAATAAATTGATTAGGGATAGTCAGCACAGTTTTGTGAAGGGGAGGTCATGCCTCACAAACCTTACTGAGTTCTTTGAGAAGGTGACCAAACAGGTAGATGAGAGTAAACCGGTTGATGTGGTGTATATGGATTTCAGCAAGGCGTTCGATAAGGTTCCCCACAATAGGCTATTGTACAAAATGCGGAGGAATGGGATTGTGGGAGATATAGCAGTTTGGATCGGAAATTGGCTTGCTGAAAGAAGACAGAGGGTGGTAGTTGATGGGAAATGTTCATCCTGGAGAGCAGTTACTAGTGGTGTACTGCAAGGGTCGGTGTTGGGTTCACTGCTGTTTGTCATTTTTATAAATGACCTGGATGAGGGCATAGAAGGATGGGTTAGTAAATTTGCAGACGACACTAAGGTCGGTGGAGTTGTGGATAGTGACGAAGGATGCTGTAGGTTGCAGAGAGACATAGCTAAGCTGCAGAGCTGGGCTGAGAGGTGGCAAATGGAGCTGAATGCAGACAAGTGTGAGGTGATGCACTTTGGTAGGAGTAACCAGAAGGCAAAGTACAGGGCTAATGGTAAGATTCTTGGTAGTGTAGATGAGCAGAGAGATCTCGGTGTCCATGTACACAGATCCTTGAAAGTTGCCACCCAGGTTGACAGGGCTGTTAAGAAGGCATACAGTGTTTTAGCTTTTATTACTAGAGGGATCGAGTTCCGAAACCAAGAGGTTATGGTGAAGCTATACAAAACTCTGGTGCGGCCACACTTGGAGTATTGTGTACAGTTCTGGTCACCGCATTGTAAGAAGGATGTGGAAGCTTTGGAAAGGGTGCAGAGGAGATTTACTAGGATATTGCCTGGTATGGAGGGAAGGTCTTAGGACGAAAGGCTGAGGGACTTGAGGCTGTTTTCATTAGTGAGAAGAAGGTTGAGAGGTGACTTAATTGAAACATAAAATAATCAGAGGGTTAGATAGGGTGGATAGGGAGAGCCTTATTCCTAGGATGGTGATGGCGAGCACGAGGGGGCATAGCTTTAAATTGAGGGGTGAAAGATATAGGACAGATGTCAGAGGTAGTTTCTTTACTCAGAGTAGTAAAGGGAATGGAATGCTTTGCCTGCAACGATAGTAGATTCGCCAACTTTAGGTACATTTAAGTCGTCATTGGACAAGCATATGGACGTACATGGAATAGTGTAGGTTGGATGGACTTGAGATCAGTCTGACAGGTCGGCACAACATCGAGGGCCGAAGGGCCTGTACTGTGCTGTAATGTTCTATGTTCTATGTTCTAAAACCTAGTTTCATAGTATCGTTATTATATTTATATAAGTTGACATTTTGTAAAGAAGGCCATTTGACTTTAAATAATATCAAAGCACATGAAATAAATATGGTTGATTCTTGGTGATTCCTTTCAGCCAGACAAAAATGCAGAGCGACTGGCAGGTAATCATAACAGCTACCACAAAAGGAAACCAGTTGGAACTTCATTCCTCCCTTAACCAACACACTGGGTTTTCGAAGGTTCAAAATTCAAAATATTGATATAAGTAAGCATAAAGCTGCCACAGTTTTAGAGGGGCACACAGCTGCTTCTCAGAGAGACACGAGTGGTGTTGGCTTAACCCAAGGGTCACCATGCCTCAGCTGAGGAGACAGTTTCAGAGGAGTCCTCGATGGTAATTTCAGCCAGTATGGGAACTGAACCCACATAGTTGGTGTCACTCTCCATTGCAAACCAGCTATCCTGGCAACTGATCTGATTGAATACCCTCGGAGGTAAATAAAAGACAGAAGGAGGGCCCATTGAGATTTCCAAAATAATTGCTTTGTTGGACAATGATTCATCATATGTTAACATAGCAGCTACCTTAAGTCTGGTCTGCAAAAAGCTGTTAAACTCCTTTTAAAAAATCAGAACTACCTAGGAAAGTCCAGTGCAATATCCTCAAAGATTCATCATTGCCACGGAGTGCAGTGGAGGCCGGGACGTTGGATGCCTTCAAGGCAGAGATCGACAAATTCTTGATCTCAGAAGGAATCAAGGGCTACGGGGAGAGTGCAGGGAAGTGGAGTTGAAATGCCCATCAGCCATGATTTAAATGGCGGAGTGGACTTGATGAGGCAAATGGCCTTACTTCCACTCCTATGTCTTATGGTCTTAAAGAGAAAGTTCTCAGCTCAAGAGAAATATTTGTTTCAGCCATCAACCACAGTACTGCCTGAGTAACTCCAAGCAATCTGAACACCGCAGCATCAGAGAGCGAGCAAGAAACATTCTGTCTCTCACAAAACCTGTTCAAATTACCAAGTTTACATGTACAAGAAATCACCTCTCCAATTACAGAAGGTATCACAACTGCCAGATCTGACTTCAAGGCTTAACCTCATTCGAGTAAGGAGAAACTCGAGCAACTGATCCCAATGGTATACCACAGAGAATTCTGGGACTTGCTGGCTAGAAGTATTCCTTTGTCCTGTCTGCATTATTTTAATCCTTGTATTTGTAATTTAGAGTTATGCTGAATAAGGACAACATTTGTCCAAACTTTTCATCTTGCTCCTCATCTGGGCAATTCATATGAATACCATTTCAAGGGGTAAAAAACAACTTTTATATTGCATGGGAGTCAAGTGCTGATTGGTTGGTAAGTGGAACCTGATCGACAGAGATGTTGCTGTGGAGACTGCATTTAGTAATCCGGGTTGACAGTTAACAGCCAGACACTGGTTCAGGCATTGTCTTGGGAAACAAACTAGTAAATGGGTGTCATCCATTCTGTGCGTTCTTGTAGGTGCAGATCCCATGTACGTTCTTTCTGTGTCCAAAGAACAGGACCTTGTTCTGTTTTCTCATTGCTGCCTTGCAGTAGCACAAAACACAACTGCTGGTCACCATGAGGAGGATGCTGCGCTCAAAGCAACAGGTCATTCTTCCTATCAGAAAAACAAATGATGTGATATATGGCTTTCAGCACTGGTGTGATGCCAGTTACGTAGGTCATACATTCCAGACAGATGAGCAAATCACATCAAATACTACAGAGAAAGTGGGAACTGCCGATGCTGGAGAATCTGAGATAACACAGTGTAGCACTGGATGAACGTAGCAGGCCAAGCAGAGGAGCAGGAAAGCTGACATTTTGGGTCTGGATCCTTCTTCAGAAATGGGGGGAGGGGAAGCGGATTCTGAAATAAATAGCGGGGGCGAGGCGGATAGAAGATGGATAAAGGAGCAGATAGGTAGAGAGGAGACAGACAGGTCAAAGAGGTGGGGATGTAGGTGGGGAGTTACGGTGGCGATAGGTTAGAGCAGGGAGGAAGGATAGGTCAACGGGGTGGGATGAGGCTGGTAGGTAGGAGGCAGGGGAGGGTCTTGAAGTGGGAGGAGTGGACAGGTTAGAGAGGCGGGGTCGAGCTGGGCTGGTTTTAGGGTGCGGTTGGGGGAGGGAATATTTTGAAGCTTGTAAAGTCCACATTGAGACCCTTGGGCTTCAGGATTCCCAAGTGAAATATGAGATGCTTCAGGCAGCATCGTTGTGGCACTGCAGGAGGCCCAGGATGGACATGTCGTCCAAGGAGTGGGAGGGGGAGTTGAAATGGTTTGCGACTGGGAGGTGCAGTCATTTGGCGCAAACAGAGTCCAGGTGTTCTGCAAAGCGGTCCCCAAGCCTCCGCATGGTATCTCTGATGTAGAGGAGGCCACATCAGGAACAGCGGATACAGTATACCACATTAGCAGATGTGCAGGTGAACATCTGCCTTTTGTGGAAGGTCTTCTTGGGGCCTGGGATGGGGGTGAGAGGGGGGTGTGGGGGCCAGTGTAGCACTTCTTGCAGTTGCAGGGAACAGTACCAGGGTTGACGGGGCTGGTGGGGAGCATGGAATGGGCAAGGGAGTGACAGAGAGAGTGGTCCCTCCGGAAAGCAGACAAGGGCGGGGAGGGAAAAATGTCTTTGGTGGTGGGTCGGATTGCAGATGGCGGAAGTGCCGAAGATGATGTGTTGGATCTGGAGATTGGTGAGGTGGTACATGAGGACGGGGAGGATTCTGTTTTGGTTGTTATTGTGGGGAGGGCGTGTGAAGGATGAATTGCAGGAAATACGACAGACACAGTCGAGGGTGTTTTCGACCACTGCAGTGGGGCAGTTGCGGTCCTTGAAAAATGAGTACATCTGGGATGTCCGGGAGTGGAATCATCTCGGGAGCAGATACAGCAGAGGCAAAGGAATTGGGAATGGGGATGAGATAATGGGAACTGTAGATGGAGAATCCGAGATAACAAAGTGTGGAGCTGGATGAACACAGCAGGCCAAGCAGCAAGGGAATAGGGGATGGCCTTTTTGCAGGAAGGTGGGTGAGTGGAGGTGTATTCTAGGTAGTTGTGGGAGTTGGTGGGATTGAAATGGTTATCAGTTTCGAGGTGGTTGCCAGAGATAGAGACACAGTGGTCCAGGAAGGAGAGAGAGGTATCGGACATGGTCCAGGTGAAGTTTAGGTTGGGATGGAAGGTGTTAGTGAAATGGATGAACTGTTTGATCTCCTTGTGGGAGCACGAGGCAGCACCGATACAGTCGTCAATGTAATGGAGGAAGAGGTGGGGGATAGGGCAGTGTAGCTTCGGAAGAGGGATTGTGCCATGTATCCTCTCAAGGGGCAGGCATAGCTTGGGCCCATGCAGGCACCCATGGTCACCCACTTTGTCTGAAGGAAGTGGGAGGAAATGAAGGAGAAGTTGTTAAAGGTGAGGACGAGTTCAGCTAAGCAGATAAGGGTGTCAGTGGAGGGGGATTGGTTAGGCCTGTGGGACAGAAAGAAGCAGAGGGCCTTGAGGCCATATGCATGGGGTACACAATAGGGACTGGACGTCCATGAAGTGGTGGTGTTGGGGACCAGGGAATCGGAAGTTTTAGAGGAGGTGGTGGGGCGTGGGTGGTGTCATGGACATGGGTGGGGAGTTCCTGGACCTAGGGGGAGAAAATGGAGTTGAGACAGGTGGAGATAAGTTCAGTGGGTGAGGATCAGACGGAGACAATGGGTCGACTAGGGCAGTCAGGTTTGTGGATTTTGAGAAGGAGATAGAAACGGACAATGTGAGGCTGGGAAACAATGAGGTTGGAGGCTGTGGGTGGGAGGTCACCTGAATTGATGAGGTTGTGGATGGTTTGGGAGATGATGTGTTGGTGATCGGGAGTGGGGTCATGATCAAGAGGGCGGTAGGAGAAGGTGTCAGAGAGCTGGCGTCTGGCCTCGGCAATGCAGAGGTCAGTGCACCATACTACAAGTGTGCCTCCCTTGTCCGTGGATTTTGTGGTGAGGTTGGGTTGGAGAGGAGGGAGCGGATGGTTATGTTCTGCAGGGGAGAGGTTGGAGTGGGTGAGAGGGGTGGAGAGATTGAGGCGATTGATGTTTCGGCGGCAGTTGGAGATGTTGAGGTCAAGGGAGGGTAGCTGACCTTGGGGTGGTGTCCAGGAGGATGAGGTGTGTTGGAGGTGGGAGAAGGGGTCAGTAGCAGGAGGGTTAGGAAGGTGAGATGTTCACCTGCCCATCTGCTAATGTGGTATACTGTATCTGTCATTCCTGACGTGGCCTCCTCTACATCAGGGAAACCAAACGGAGGCTTGGAGACTACTTTGTGGAACACCTACGCTCATCTCCCTCTCCCACTCCTTAGACAATATGTCCATCCTGAGCTGCGTCCAGTGCCACAACGATGGCACCCGAAGGTTGCAGAAACAGCATCTCGTATTTGGCTTGGGAACCCTGCAGCCTAATGGCATCAATGTGGACTTCACAAGCTTCAAAATCTCCCCTCACCCAACCGCAGCCCAAAGCCAGCCCAGCTCATCCCCACCTCCCTAATCTGTCCATCCTTCCACCCACCTGTCCACTCCTCCCAATTCAAGCCCCTCCATCTCCTCCGACCCACCAGCCTCATCCCTCCCCCTTAACCTATCCTTCCTCCCTGGACTAACCTATCCCCACCCTAACTCCCCACCTGCACTCACCTTTAGTGGCTCCATCCCCAACTCTTTGACATCTCTGTCTCCTCTCCACCCATCTGCTCCTTTATCCATCTTCCATCCACCTCCCGCTCTTTCTCTATTTATTTCAGAATCCCCTTCCCCTCCACCTTGTCTGAAGAAGGGTCCAGACCCAAAACGTCAGCTTTTCTGAACCTCTGATGCTGCTTGGCCTGCTGTGTCTATTCAGCCCTACACCTTGTTACATCAAATATTACATTCCTTGATTGTTTGCAACAAGCAAGGTACTGGCCTTACATAAAGAGCCCACACTTGCAAAACTGGCAAAACAATGTCCAGCATTAGATGTGATTCTGCAAAGGAACACCATTTGCTGGATAATTCTCTGTGAGAGGAAAAAAAATGACAGTTTACAATTTAGGACTGTCACTTCAACTAACAATGCAACTCACTTGTGTGTAGAGGATGCTACAAATATTAATACAGAGGGCCCAGTTTGTAGCAGACAGAAAGAGTATGCCCACATTCTGTGCCTGTTCAACTCAGCAAAATAGGTTACAGCCATTCACTAGTTCATTTCTCATGGCAACATTCTAACCAGTTACAACATGTAGGGCTTTAAATTTAAAGAAATATTGGCTGTTAGCGGTCAATCAGCAAGAATGGGTGCACTCTCCATGGTAGAGTCTCCACTAATCAAAGTCTGCCTGCCAACCAATCAGCACTCTCATGCAGTACCAACATGGATTGCCCATTGAATTGATGTCTTCCTGCAAAATGTTCTGATTATTACAAGGCAAAAAGCTTCAATAAAATGTCTCTAGTTACAGCAATAAGACACAGGAACAGAAATCAGATCATTCAGCCCATCAAATCTGCTCCACCATTCAATCATGGTTGATAAGCTTCTCAACTCCATTCTCCTGCTTCTTCCCCATAACCTTTGATCTCCTTGACAATCAAGAACTTATCTCTGTCTTAAAAATACTCATGAACTGGCCTCCACAGCCTTCTCAATAGCTTGCATCAAAAATATAATATCCTTGAAGGATAACAACTCCAGGAGATTAGTGATAACACCACAGCTAACTAGAAAAGGATTGTATCAGATTACATGAAGTATATAACGTTGGCAAAAGTAGTTCCAAGCCTGAACAGTGAAAAGATTTTAAATGAAAAAAAATCATGGAAGATAAAGAAAATCCTGTACACAAAAGATTAAGATGTAACATGTAAGAACAGAAGGAGCAGCCCATTGAGCCTGCTCTGCCATCCAATGGCTAATCTGATAATCTTCAATTCCACTTTCCTGTCTTTTCCCCATAATTCTTCAAAACCTCAACTGATTAAAAATCTCTCTCAGCCTTGAATATATTTAATAACACAGCCTCTAAAGTGAAGCATTGCACTTACTGCGGTTGCAGAGAAAGGTGCCGGGGTGGTGAGGTTAGTAGGGAGTGTGGAGCTGACGAAGGAGAAGCAGAGGCAGCGGTCCATACAAAAGGCAGATGGGGATGGGGAGGGAAATACCTCTTTTGTTTTGGAGTCGGATTGTAGGTGGCACAAGCGGCGGAGAATGATATGTTGGATGTGGAGGTTGGTGGGGTGATATGTGAGGTCAAGGGGCATTCTGTCATTATTTTTGATTTTGTTGGGGGAAGTGATGTGAGTCCAGAGGTGTGGGGAACACAAGAGATGCATTTGAGGACATTTTCAATCACCAGAGCGGGGATGTAACAGTCCTTGAAATCGGAGGACATCTGGGAAGTGTGGGAGTGGAATGCCCTATCTTGGGAGCAGACTGGACACAGGAGGAGGAATTGGGAGCAGGAGATCGCAATCTTGCAGGACGGTGGGTGACAAGTGGTGTTGTCCAGGCAACTGTGGGAGTTAGTGGGCTCGAAATAGATGTCAGTTATGAGGCAGTCAGCAGAGAAGGAGGCGGTGAGGTGGGAAGGAGAGAAAGGTATTGAAGATGGTCCAGGTGAATTTGAGTTTGGGGTGGAAGGTATTAGTAAAGTTGATGAACTGTACAAGCTCCTTGTGGGAACACAAGGCAGCACCAAAGCAGTCATCGATGTTGCAGAGGAAGAGATAGGGGATAGTGCCTGTATAGCAATGGAAGAGGGGCTATATTTTCCTGCTCCTTTGATGCTGCCTGGCCTGCTGTGTTCTTCCAGCTCCACACTTTGTTATCTCTGACTCCAGCATCTGCAGTTCTTGCAATCAAAAAAGAATCCTTCATTTTTCAGTAAGGTCACCTCTCTACCTTCTGAACTCCAATGAGTACAGGCCCAAATTACTCAACCTCTTCTACGAAGGCAGTCTCTCCAAATCCAGAATCAACCAAGTGAGCCTGGTCTGGAATGCCTCCATTGACAGTATATCATTTCTGAGATAAGGGGCCAAAACTGTTCAAGTATTCAGGCTGAGGGTCTGACTAGTGTCTTCATTAGTTTTATCAATATCTCCACGTTTTTATACACCACTCCTTGTGAAATAAACAGCAACATTCCATTTGCCTTCCCTGTTACCTGCTGAACTTGAATGCCATATTTTTATGACTTCAGCACAAGGACTCTGAAATTCTTATATGCTCTAGCTTTCTGAAATTTTTCTTCATTTAAATAATATTTTCCTTCTCTAATATTCCTGCCAAAGTGCAGAACATAAGTGTTTCTATCAAAATACAAAAAGCAAGAGATTAGCAAAAGCAAGCAATGATTCCTTTCACCTACAGCCTGAAGAAATAACACAGAAAAAGGAAACAGCAGGCATAAAACAATTGTGCCTGCTGTCAAAAGCACAAATTGCACACTGGAACTTGAAGGAACAAATAGTTAAGTAATGGAATATAAAGAAATTAATGTTGACAAATAGGAGGTACAAGAGAAATTAAGTGGGACTAAGAGCTGAAAAATCCCACAGCCCGAATGGCCTTTGTGGTCAGATTGCTGAAGTGCTGAATGTGGAGATCTCAGATTCGTTGATTTTAATTTTGCATTGTCGCTAATTTGTACAATGTTCCTCGTGGAATATCCACGTTATTCAACAAAGTAAGCCAGATAGCATGGTACCAATTGTCAGCAGATTCTTGAGTTTACTCTTAAAAAAATGGCAACTGAACTCAAATCTCAATATAATCCGGTAGAAATTATGAAAATCCTGTTAAATCTACTCAATTTTTCAGTGTATTGGCAGAGGACCATCACATGATGTGGATGTTGCTGGCAAGGCCAACATTTATCTAATTGCCCTCAGCATGGTTGTAATTAGCCACCTTCTCAAACCACTAAATGGTGAAGATGATTCCAACTATATTGTCATGCAGTGTTCCAGTACAATAGTTTTACCCAGTGACAGAGATGAATGGTCATGTAACTTCAAGTCAGAATATTCTGCAAATTTGATAAATCCTGTTTGCATACATTTGAGGCACTTATTCTTCACAATTGCAAAGATTCCAAGTTGGGACGTGCTATTGCAAGTTGTTGCACATTTCATTCCATGGACTCCAAACTTTGCTCTATCAATTGGCATTTCATCTGATGCCTTTTGGAAGTCATTTGTTCACGTGACTGTTAATTTTGATACAGCTTAGTGATTCTAAAAGTTTCTCCAATACAAAGATGAAACTGATTTGTGTACACTTACTGGGCTTTTCCTTACTTTTTTTTAAGAGCAAGGGTGTACCATGTACAAATCCTCAGCTCTTCTACTTAAGAAAGCTTGGAAGATTACGACCAGTGCCTTCGCAATAACTTCCCTCAGCATTCCTCGATGTTATTCAACTGGCCCTGGTGACTAGCAACTTTAAGAACAGCCAACAAAGTCTTCTTGATGGGATCTTCATCAAATGTCTTAACATTTGGGCAGCACCGTGGCTCAGTGGTTAGCACTGCTGCCTCACAGTGCCAGGGACCCAGGTTCGATTCCACCCTCAGGCGACTGCCTGTGAGGAGTTGGCACATTCTCCCTGTGTCAGCATGGTTTCCACCGGGTGCTCTAGTTTCCTCCCACAGTCCAAAGATGTGAAAGTTAGATGGATTGGCCATGGTAAATTTCCCATAGGGTTCAGGCATGTGCAGGCGAGGTGGATTAAGCATGGAAAATGCAGGGTTAATAGATCGGATAGTGGGATAGGTCTGTTAGTGGGATGGGTCTGGGTGGGATATTCTTTGGAGGGTTGGTTTGCACCCATTGGACTGGACGGCCTGCTTCCAGAATGTAAGGACTCTACGATGATATGACCCTCATTTTTGATTAACTTCAGTAGCACATTCTTCCCCAGTGTAGAGAGATGCATTGTACTCACGTTTTATATTGCCATATTGCCATAATTATCTCTACTGTACTTGAATGATCTGCACTTTGAAGGTAGCGCATTGTTCCATTACACTTTTACTGGTGATTGTTTGATTCTAAATTTACTTGCGCAAGATCTGTTCTCAATCCTTAAAAAACAGAAGTGGATATGATCTGGTATTTGTTGGAGCAGCACAGACTAGCGAGTTACACTCCAGGATCATGCAACATTTCTGATACAACTAACTCTCATGCCAACTGTGAAACTGAAACTTATAATGAGCAATTCCCCAGCATTTGGAATCCTGCAAAACAGCCCTTAATGTCAGAAATATCCAACTGACTTAAACTAAGTAGTTTCCAAAGAAATCTTAAAATAAAATCTACTATAACTCCAGGTAAGTATTAAATTGAATCTCTAGCTCATCACTGACAACCACCCTGCCCAACCCCATCAAATTTGGTTGACATCCAATACTAAATGAGCAGAAATTTATTCTAACAAAACAAATGGTGGCAATTTTAACTTCACAAGTTAGATGGAATCTGAACTGAGCAGCAGGCTAAACACCAAAATTGCCAGTGTGTTGGGGAAGTAACAAGAACCTGACAACTTTGACTTTTAATCTGAAGATAATCTACAACATGTGGAAAATACTGTAGGTCAAATACTATTTCTAACTATAAAATGTTTATTATGTTTCTTTAATTGTGAATTTGACTGCACGTGCATGAACTCTCATGACTTCTTGGAACTTGCCAAAGGTAACAAAAGGAAGAGAACCCATTAATTTGAGGTGGCTGAGCAAATGGCAAGCAAACAATATCTTAAATTATGAGATTTTGCACCTTCTAACCGGCCTAAACACAAGTCTTCTGTTCACAGGAATTGTTCTGCAAGTGTGTTTTCAGCACTTTGCATGCGAATTTCAGCACTTTGAGGGACATCTCCACCATCTGGAATTCTCAATGCCTTTGATTTACAGTTCAAAGCTGTAAAATGTCAGATCAGTAATGACAGTCATCTGTGCAATTATGAGATTTTAGATCAATATAAGCAGCAGCACATGGGGTATTAACAGCATTCCCCCTCAAACACATGTCGCTCAACTAGATGGAGAGAATGAGAATGAAATGTGAGCTCCCTGGAGGAAATGCCCCCACTATAGGGTTTACAGGCTGACAATGAACTTCGCGGGTTCCCTCAAACTGAATTCTAACAATTGCTGAAAAACACAAAATTAACTAAATGGATAGTAGAGCGGCAAAATAAGTACTATACGAAATAAACTTTGAACAAATGTGACTTTACAAGACTATGTTAAAGACACAAGTGAAAACTCTTGCACTGTACGAATTCTTTACCTTTCTTCTTGCACGATTTCAACATGGTACTATGTCTGTGGCTTCAGCAAAGCTAAAGTCGAACAACTTATATCAACTTAGATGCTCTTGGCTGATGTCTGCTTCAGAGGCCAGAAGTGCAACGGTTTCCAGCAGAACGTACTCCTCTTGGTTCACTCGCACTTGCCAGTGATCCTAGAAGAGCTGAAGAGCACTTTTCTTTCCTCAGCAAGATGCTGAGCAACTGATGCAAAGTCTTCTTTAATCCTGTTTGAATTTACATTGAGCAGACCACCAATGAAAATTCGCATGCATACAATTGCCTGCCGTATCAAATAATGTAAGCACGAAGCAACTGGTGCCATGGACAAAGACATTTGTACAAACCTCTGAGAAATCATCCATTCCATGCTACAGATCCATTTCCTCGCACAACCTCATGAGCATTCTGTTGTTTCTCTACAGTAGTTCTCTTCTAGTATTGCCACAAGTCTCATCATCTGCAATCACTATCCTACATGGGCTGTCCTGGGATGAGCTGTATCTGTCTCTATCACCAATTTTTAAGCACTGTGTAATAATCCACTTACCTATTCAGGCAGTCTTACTAAAGAATGTGCATCAGAAATAGTAGCCCGTGTAGCTACAGAAAGAGATATCTCCTGAGGTGCCTTGATCCTCCTACTGCACCTGCTCCGGAGAAATTCTTGAAGGAACTATGCAGCAAACATGGCAATTAGAAATGAAAAGAGTAGGAGAGATTTCCCAGTCACCTTTGTGCACATCAGTGATTTTCATTGTCTGCTGCCATCAAGTGCACCACGTGTGTTTGTTCCATGGCTGTTAACATTTAAGTTGATGATCTTATCACTGAAAGATTCTGATAATTCTGATCCAAAATTCTGATCCAAAACTATCACCATATCTCAATGTGCACGAAGTGCCAATCATCCACCAAAACCCTTAACATCCACCATCCCTGTACTTGTTAACTTACTCCAGCTTCCACGAATTCTCAATTTTATAAGTCCAACCCCAACATTTGAATGACTCCTTGGCCTCAGCCTACCTTCTTCGATAACCTTCTCCCAACTCGACAACCCAGAAATCTTAGTAGTTCTCTGCTAGGTTCTCATAGTAACGCCATAAACATCGTTTGTTGTAAATTCTACACCACTGGCAGCTGTGTCTCAAGGAATCAAGGCGCTAAGCTCTGGAATTCCCTCACTTAACTACCTTGCATTATTCCCTGCTCTTTGAAACCTACATCATTTTGGTTTTGGTTGTTGATTTTGATGCTACTCAAAGTGAACTTATTTGATCATACTCCCAAAAATAATTTCAGAATGTTTACTAAGTTAAATGCATACTTCCTGTTGATGACTGCTAAATAACAAATCCAACCAGAAAGCATTAAACCCAAGTGCACAATTATTATTAGAATCCAACTTTAAATTAAATTCCAAACTTTTAATCATTATTACTGCACTACTAAATGTTTGAGACAGTAGACCATCAATATCCTGCTTTTGCTTTTACATAGTGTTTAAAAAGTCATATGCAAGCTTCATTAAATGGATTATACATCTAAACTCCCTCTTGTCTCACACTGTCTTAGAAACATGTGAGCAAGAGCAGGCTTCTAAGCCCCTGAAGTCTGCTCTGCTATTCTAGACCATGGCTGATCATCCACCAAAATGCCTTATTGCAGTGCAACCCACATCTCCCTTGATGTCATTCGTAACTAGAAATCTACTCATCTCTCACTTGAAATTACTCAACAACTCAACATTCACAGCCTTGTTAAGTTGAGAGTGCCAAAGTATCACCACCTGAAAAAAATTCATTCTCATCTCAGTCCAGGAAGAAAGGAGGAGGACACACCATCATCTACGTCAATGGAGAGGAGGTGGAGACGGTTGACAGCATCAAGTTCATAGGAATTATGATAACCAATAATCTATCCTGATCCTCCCAAATAATTGTGATTTTCATGAAGGCACAATACTACTTCTTCTTCCTCAGGAGACTAAGCAAATTTAGCCTGTCCATAATGACCCTTACCAACTTTTACAGATGCATCATAAAAAGCTTTCTAAACGGGTGCATCACGACTTGGTTCGGCAACTGCTCTGTCCAGCCCAGACCATCATGCAAGACAACTTCCCATCCATTAGCTCCATCTACACTTCTCATTGCTGCAGAAAGGCAGCCAAAGACCCCTAGGTTATACTCTCTCCCAACTTCTTCCATCAGGCAGAAGACACGGAAACCTGACCACATGTAACAACAGGTTCATGTACATTTTCTTCCCCACTGTTATTAGAATGCTGAATGGACTTCTCTAATTTCAAATCTAATGCTGTTCCTGCTTTTGTCCACGCCCTGTGCAGCCATAACCTCGTATGCCGCACACTGTTTAATACCCTACGATTTGTATGTCCTTGCATGTTATGATTTGCCTTCACTGCATAAAAAAAGTAAACTTTTCATTGTACTTAAGATGCTATGCCCCTGGTTCTGGACCCCACAAAAAGTTAAAATATCCTGTCTGTATCTCCTCTATTCCTCATTTGTCGAATTTCTGCGATTTTATGAGATCGCCTATCTTTCTTCTAAACACCAGAGAATAAAGGCCCAGTATGCTCAGTCTTTCCTCATTGGACAGAACCACTGGCCCAGAAATCAGTCTATGAACCTTCCAGTATACACTCCCTCTATGGCAAGTCTATCCTTCCTTAGCCAAGAGGACCACAAGTACTTACAATATTCCTGGTCCCATCTCAGTGCTGTGAACCATTGAAGCAAGACTTCTTTGCTCCTGTACTCAAATCTTCTTTCAGTAAAGGCAACATAGCATTTGACTCCTGAACTGCTTGTCACACCTACATTCTAGTTCACAATGACTTGGGAACAAGGACGCAGAAACCCTTTTGGGCATCAACATTTTCCAAGATCTCAGCATTTAATGACTTCCTCTTACAAAGTGGATCATCTCACACTTCCCCATGTTAAATTCCACCTGCCATGCTCTTTCCCACTTAGTCAGCCTTTCTATATTTCTTGAAGCCTCTTGCATCTTCCTCACAATTCTCATTGCCAGCACTTTGCAGCTCACTGCAAGCTTGGAGAATATTACAAATTACAAATCAAGACTTCTAGTTTATTAACTTCCATTATTTTGATTTACGACTGTGTCGTAACCAAAATGCATACATTGCCTACCTATTCACCTTTACCGTGTCCTAAAAGACATTTCTGTCAATTAAGATCTAAGATATGGGAGCAGAAGTAGGCCATTCAGCCCATAATGTATGGTCTGCTAATGAATTCGATCACGGCTGATAGATCACGGCTGATCAATATGATATCATATGGTAGGTAAGCTGTAAGCAAAAATCTAAGGAATTCAGAAAAGATTTGACAGAACCACCCTGTCCAAACTTCTCAGTATGAAAGTTATTTAAGATAGCCATTTGTCAGCTCATTTCCTTTCTTTAGAGATGCAAAACCTTTCACATGAATTCTTTAAGAAACAACTAAAGGAGGTGAAACCCACTGAAGTACTCGGGTTAAGTTTCAGCCAGCCAAACTGGTCTTGTTAATCTACTGCCATAGAAACTTCTGTACTCATCAGATGGTTTTGCTGTCTTTGAGAAGATTTTAAAATTTCAAATCTTATGAATGACAGCTTGGTGTCCCAGTCTGTTATCACAAACATACCAAATATGTATCTGAAACAATGACATGTTTGAATAAATTATAAATATTAACTTTCACACAGGATAGACAGATGTGCAATTTATTTTATTTTGATCTGGTGTATCAGTCTAGCTGGATATACTTAGCAACAGATATTAAAATCTAGCAATTGGAACAGATTGGCCTGATGTTTTCTTTATAAAGCTATCAACCTTTGGATGGTCTCGCAGCATACAGAAAAGTAGGCAATTAAATGTCCTACCATCCCACTGATAAAACAAATTGTCAGTATTCGGACCTCTGTCCCTCAATCTCTCTCAACTGAACACAGTATTTAAAAAAATGCAAAAATGGACAAAAATTTCTATCACTTAATATTGTAACAATAGATGTAATACTGGAAGGCCAATACAATATCCCTGAAGAGATGGAGCAGAATGGACTGCGCCAATGTGTCTTTCAAAGATTTATGACCTGAGGAACATTTTCACATTCCAGGCACTTCTATACCAAATATGAAATTTAAAGTCAACACAGTAAATGAATACACACTCAATTACTCTGTAGGATTACAGACAGACTACAGTTGCAGATCCAAATTTGATTATCATTGAATCATAGAACCTCTACAGTATATTCAGCCAAACAAATCCAGACCGCCCCTCCGAACAACATCCCACCCAGACCCTACCTAGACACTTCCCATGTCTAACCCACCTAACCTAAACATCCCTGGGCATTATGGACAATTTAGCATAGCCAATACACCTATGCTGCACATCTTTGGATTGGGGTGGAAACCGGAGCATCCAGAAGAAACGCTGGAAGAATATGCAAACTTCACACAGACAGTCCCCGAGGTTGGATTCGAACCTGGGTTCCTGGCAATACAAGGCAGTAGTGCTAATCACTGAGCCGCCGTGCCGCCCCAAGTTTTCCAGCCTTGCATTAAGATGCAGACTCTTCTGGGGTGAATATCAAGGCCTCTGATGAATGCAATTATAATATCTTGTTTATGAAAATCAGGAACCCACTGCTTTGCCGAGTATATACAAAACCATGATCATTTGCACTAAGAAACGGTCATCTTTTATGCAACAACCTGTAGTATCTTCTCTTTAAAGGCAGCTCATGGTGCTGCAGTTACCTTAAAGATCTGTTCCCACCCAACTGATGTAGATTCTTCAATTAATTGTTTTGACTCCTGGATTGTACCTCATACCCTTTTCCACAATTATCCCAAACGTTATGATACAATGATAAAAGATCCCTTACTTTAACCACCTCATCTCCGAGAACCTGATACAATAATATCTTCTTTCTCACCAGGCTGGAAACACACATTCTCCATCTTGCCAGGGGTAACCCTCACCCAGAGATGTAATGATACCTCTAGTTTCTTAGCTGTAACCAAAAACATCAGTCCCATAATATCTCTAGTGAATCCTCTCTCTCCAGCATTTCCAATACTGACCTACTCCTCTTCTCTTACCGCAGTCCTCTTTCTTGAAGACGTCAGATTCAGGAACATATGATACTCAGTGTTTTCGAGCCAGGTCTCTAATGGCCACAAAATCATATTGCCATGTGGCTAACATCATCCCCAGCTCACCAACCTTCCACACATTCACATATATACAAAGCAAATTTGTTTGAGACTTTACTACTTTCATTATTTACTTTTTTAAAAATATGCAGATGCAATCTGTCTCTTCCAATTCTTTGTGCACCTTGTCTTCCCTCTTTAATGTTTCCTACTGCTCCCATCCCCAATATGGTATAAAATTTATCAAACGTAGTGAACATGCACAAAAACAGAAGTTGCTGGAAACGCTCAGCAGATCCGGCAGCATCTGTCAAGAAAAAAAAATCAGAGTTATCGTTTCAGGTCCGGTAACCCTCCTTCAGAACATTCAAAAGTTAGTCAGTCAATTAAAAAATTGGATTCACTCATTCAATTTCCAAATTTATTAACTGAGTAATGTTGGTTAAGGTACAGTTATAAAGGGTGAATTTCCACAGGGTTTCTTCCAATCCACCGCTCACACAGCAGACAACCATAGAAACTCAAGACAAAATTAATTTAAAAGAAAAAACATTAGAAATATAAATCAACACAAGATGGTATTACACAGCTTGCTGATCAGAAATCAAAACACAAAATAGATGAATGTTTCAGGTGAGCACTTCTATCAAACAGAATTTGGAGCCAACATGCTGCATTGCGAATGACTGGTACTTATTAACCATTAAATAATATAATTCAAGTATGAATACAGATATCTTTCAAGGACAGTTAAGAGGTTTAAGGATCAGCTTCACTGCAACAATAAGAGGGATGAGAGATTTTAGTTATGAAAGGTGAATAGAAAGATCTTAGGATTGTTTTGATTACAACAGAGCTCTTCAAAAGTTGTGATCAGAGATAATGGAAACTGCAGATGCTGGAGAATCCAAATAATCTGAGAATCTGAAATAAATAGGGCGAGAGGGGGAAGTGGACTGAAGACGGATTGAGGAGAAGATAGGTGGAGAGGAGAGTATGGATGGGGAGGTAGGGAGGAGATAGGTCAGTCCAGGGAGGACAGACAGGTCAAGGGGCTAAGTTCTTCAAGAACTGCAACATCTCCCCCCCCCACTCCCGCAGTGCTCGAGAATGCCCTCAACCGTGTCTCCCACATTTCCCGCACCTCATCCCTCACATCCCGCCCCTGCTATAACTGCCAAAACAGAATCCCCCCAGTCCTCACATACCACCCCACCAACCTCTGGATACAACGCATCATCCTCCAACACTCCCGCCATCTACAATCCGGCCCCACCACTAAAGACATTTTTCCAACCCCACTCTTGTGTGCCCTCCAGAGAGACCACTCTCTCCGTGACTCCCTTGTCCGCTTCACACTCCCCTCCAACCCCAATACACCCGACACTTTCCCCTGCAACCGCCGTAAGTGCTACACCTGCCCCCACAGCTCCTCCCTCAACCCCATCCCAGGCCCCAAGACGACCTTCCACATCAAGCAGATGTTCACCTGCATATCTGCCAATGTGGTATGCTTTACCCGGTGTGGCTTCCTCTACATTGGGGAAACCAAGCGGAGGCTTGGGGACCGCTTTGCAGAACACCTATGCTTGCTTTGCAATAAACAACTGCACTTCCCAGTCGTGAACCATTTCAACTCCCCCTCCCATTCCTCAGATGACATGTCCATCCTAGGCCTCCTGCAGTGCCATAATGTTGCCACCCGTAGGTTGCAGGAACAGCAACTCATATTCCGCTTGGGAACCCTGCAGCCTATTGGTATCAATGTGGATTTCACCAGCTTCAAAATCTCCCCTCCCCCCACTGCATTCCAAAACCAGCCCAGCTCATCCCCGCCTCCCTAACCTGTTCTTCCTCTCACCTATCCCCTCCTCCCACCTCAAGCCGCACCTCCATTTCCGACCTACTAACCTCATCCTGCTCCCTTAACCTGTCCATCCTCCCTGGACTGACCTGTCCCCTCCCTACCTCCCCACCCATACTCTCCTCTCCACCTATCTTCTCCTCTATCCATCTTCAGTCCGCCTCCCCCCTCTCCCTCTTTATTTCAGAATCCTCTCCCCATCCCCCTTTTCAGACGAAGGGTCTAGGCCCAAAACGTCAGCTTTTATGCTTCTAAGCTGCTGCTTGGCCTGCTGTGTTTATCCAGCCCCATATTTTGTTATCTTCAAAAGTTGTGCACATTCCAACTGGGTGAAGGTGGGGTGGTAGTGGTGTGATGAGGGTTTACTAACTAGCAGATAAAAATTTAAGGGTATCAAATTAACAGAAAATGCCATGAGTTGCAACATACAAGTTCACTGGGCAGATAACACAGCCCTGTTATCTCTGCCTCAAAGTTCACATTCCAGATCATTGTCCACAAAGTGAAATGTTAATCTCTTCTGTTTGCCAGTTCTAAGCTCAAAAATCACACAACACCAGGTTATCATGCAACAGGTTTATTTGAAGACAAGCTTTCAGAGTATCACTCCTTCTTCAGGTGTCAGTGAGGAGGTGGCACCAGACACAGAATTTATAAGCAAGAGATCATCATAGCAGTGATGTACAAACCTAAGATGGCTGTTAAATCTTCAAACAGTTAGAAAGGATCCCTTCTGATTAATAAGCCTTTAGAAGTGGCACGGACACAGGGGTGCCATTCAATTCTGGGACATCTGCTGATTGGTAAATTGTTCTGAGAAGAGCACATGGTACAATGAAATAGAATTGGACTTTAGAGACACCATACAGGCAGGATAGATAGACAATGAAATGAGTTTATTAAGGTATGGCAAGAAAATGCACCTGGGCCATCTCCAGCACATCCCTCACCTTCCTGGACCTCTCAGTCTCCATCTCAGGCAACCAGCTTGTAACTGATGTCCATTTCAAGCCCACCGACTCCCACCGCTACCTAGAATACACCTCCTCCCACCCACCCTCCTGCAAAAATTCCATCCCCTATTCCCAATTCCTCCGCCTCCGCCGCATCTGCTCCCACGATAAGACATTCCACTCCCGCACATCCCAGATGTCCAAGTTCTTCAAGGCAACTTTCCCCCCACAGTGATCAAGAACGCCCTTGACCGTGTCTCCCGTATTTCCCGCAATACATCCCTCACACCCCGCCCCCGCCACAACCGCCCTCAGAGGATCCCCCTCATTCTCACACACCACCCTACCAACCTCCGGATACAACGCATCATCCTCCGACACTTTCGCCATTTACAATCCGACCCCACCACCCAAGACATTTTTCCATCCCCACCCCTGTCTGCTTTCCGGAGAGACCACTCTCTCCGTGACTCCCTTGTTCGCTCCACACTGCCCTCCAACCCCACCACACCCGGCACCTTCCCCTGCAACTGCAGGAAATGCTACACTTGCCCCCACACCTCCTCCCTCACCCCTATCCCAGGCCCCAAGATGACATTCCACATTAAGCAGAGGTTCACCTGCACATCTGCCAATGTGGTATACTGCATCCACTGTACCCGGTGTGGCTTCCTCTACATTGGGGAAACCAAGCGGAGGCTTGGAGACCGCTTTGCAGAATACCTCCGCTCAGTTCGCAACAAACAACTGCACCTCCCAGTCGCAAACCATTTCCACTCCCCCTCCCATTCTCTAGATGACATGTCCATCATGGGCCTCCTGCAGTGCCACAATGATGCCACCCGAAGGTTGCAGGAACAGCAACCCATATTCCGCCTGGGAACCAATCAAAACAGTACAGAAGTTTTGAAAAACTTATAATAACAAATTAATATTTAAATAGGCATACAGCAAGAAACAAAGGGCTATAACTGTTTTTTTTAAAAAAAGAGAAGTCTTTCTCCCTGATGCGGTTACTAAAGTTGCTGATCCCAGCCTATTCATGCCCTGATGATTTACAAAGTGAAACTATCAATCCAAGTCAGCCTTGGGTTTAAGTTCTTCTTTGCAGTTATTGTGTTACTGGCATTTGATGATGGAAAATGATGAAGATGACAGCTTCAAAATATGTTTACACATAACTGAAATGGTCTGACAGAAACAGAAAATGCACCTGAAGGTCTTTTAACAAAAGGAATTTTCTGCTCAACTGTCCTTATGTTTAAAAAAAAGTCACCAATATAACCTTTCCTGTTTTTGATTCATAAGTATGTATTCTCATGATGTCCGACACTTTCAGATGTTACAACAGAAAAGAAAACCTAGAACAGATTAAACCTGAATTTAAAAGACTTCAAAGTACAGTAAGCTTCACATTTGAAAATATACCCTAAATATACTCTAAGTGATCTACTCCATCCATTTACAAGGCATTAGAATCAATAATATTACAATATTAATCCAGTAACATAAGCATTCAATTTGTGCAAATATTAATAATCCCAATACGTTTCATGGTGCCCTCTGCAGCAACTGCAAGTGTCAGGTGTTGGTAGATAAAGTTAGAAACAGCAATGGTGTGGCATTATCCAATAATAAATCAGTGGTGTATTCAAAACAACACACAGGGCCCCAGTGCCTGGGCATGTGAAAGGCGTGAAGAGAGGGAGAAGCAGAAAGCTGAATCAGCAGGAACATTGTTTTTAAACCAGCAGTCATTTGAGGTATGTTGGATTTTCATAATATCAACAACTCAATCTCATATACTTCAATTTCATACATTAAGTACGACCTGATATATTTTAAGGAAGGCTGTATGAAGCCATCATCGTTGCAGGCCAAAGGGCCTTTTCCTGTGCTCTATTTCCTTTGTTCTAAAGAATGCAAATATTGCAATATGTTTTGAGTCAAAAGCCAGATTTTTGTTGCAGCCTCTTTTGTTAACTTCTGAAATAATATTTCATATTTAAATGGAAATGACTAAAAGTAAACAAACAAATCTCTGGTTCTCAACCTTTTTGCCACTGGGTATAGTTTCTCTCCCTCTATGCAGACCTTTCATGACTTCGGAAAGGTCCATCAAACCTCCAAGTAGAACAGCTCCAGCTTGTTTAATGTTCACGCTAAATGACAGGGCAGACTCGAGGGGCTGAACTGCCTGCTCCTGCATCTTGTTCTTCTGCTCTTATCTTTTATGCTTTGATCTATCCACATAAATAAATTCTTTCATCTCTGAAACCACTGCAGCAAATCTTTTCTGTTTCCTCTGTAACACACTACCACTTTTCCTAAAATGTGGTGCCAAGATTCGGTCACCATAACCCAGAAGACACTGTTTCATTAAGGTTCAAAGTAACATCCTTGATTTTGAACTCTATGTCTCCTGTTATTAAATCCAGAATTCCACAAGACTCAATGTCTACTTTCTCAATGCCTCTGCCACCTTCGCAATTAATGCACATGTACTCCCTTTTTTGCCTCTCCTCATTCTTCCAAGCAAAATATATTATTTCATACATCTGAGCATCAAATTTCATCCACCAGCTTTTGACCATTTTGCTAGTCTATGTCCTCTTAAAATCTATCACTATCCTTGTCACATTGTACTGTGCTTCAACTGACATACCCAACTCACGATATATATAGATAATTAAGATAGATGAAGAATGGCAGTAGTTTGACAACTTGACACCTGGGAACTCTACTTTATGCTTTCTTTCACACCAACCAAAATTCACCATCATTCATTTCTCAAACATTTTGTTTGTTAACAAACTGCCAATGTCATTTTTTAATCCATGGGCTCTAACTTTGTTGACAAGGTTACTGTGCGACACTGTCATTTGAATGTCTACATACACATCATTGTCACAGCCTTCACTGTTGATTCAGCGAAAAGCTCAAGTTACTAAAACAACATTTACACTCAATAAACCTGTGCTGACGATGTTTGTGACTCAACTTTGTCCTCGATTATTGTCCCTAAAAGTGCTCACCAATAAAGCAAACTTCACTGGTTTATACAGTAGTTGCAATCTGTGGTGAGTAGAACCACAAAATAATAATTCAACTTCAAGCTTAAGGACACTTTTAACATAGGGAAATTGCAAATACTGCCAGTCAACTATGTTGCCATTAACAATTAATCCTTCAGTGTTAATTGTTGTAGATTTTCAAAACAATAAATTTCACATTTTGCAGTTTCTTCTAATTTTTCTAAATGTGTGCCTTTCTCTCACAAGCCAATCTTCCATTTCCTCTCTGTCTCTCCCATGGCATCTGATTTGGCACTGAAATTGCCCATGAAATGACCTGGACAGAGGCTGGCATCCCATCACCAAATCACCACTTATTTACACATGGCGACTCCTGGACACTGGCCCAGCTCTCTCAGAGCCAGAAGTCTGACATCCCTGTTCTTATCTGTCAGCCAGGGTTCCATGATTGGACCAAATTAACAGCCCCAAACAGGGAACACATTCTTTAAGGTCCACCTGGCTGACCTTGTTGCTATCACTACAACTCACATTAACTTTACAGTTTCTTCTCAGTACTTGTGATATTTATTTCACGATCCTGCAACCTGTTTGCTTCAGGGGATATTTTGTTTTGTTCTCTTAGATGCCCTGTTTCCCTTGCTGCAATGTTATCCACTTGCACTTTCAACTGAGTTTTCAAGATACAACCAAAATTTCTTCTGTACATCATTCATGTGCAACATGTATATACTGTACTATTATTGCCCAAATTAATTGAGAGAGATGCAGGGTTAGCCAAAAAAGAGCACAGGAAAAAAAAGACAAAATTAATGAATTTCCATTCATAGTTGGCTTTAACAACTTTTGATTGTCTCAGAGTATTGTAATAATAAATGAAATTCTATTGAGGTACAGTAAATTTGCCCACAGCAAGCACTCTATCCTAAATAGGTACATGTGAAGAAAAATAACAGAAGCCTAACTTTATTTCTTATTTACAGTTAAATATGAAAACATTCAACTCCAATTACAAGAACCATAGTTTCAATCTGTTCCTGTATGTAAGACATTCATGCCCACCACCTAAATACAATTAAACATTCAATTAATATAAAGTTAACAGAAAATTCCAACGAGCACAAAGAGATTATGATCAGTTTATTAATGATCATTCAGGGATATATATTCAGCAACACTTTGGAAGAACACACCTGCTCTTCTTCAGATGATGAATCTTTCACTTTATCCTAAAAGATGGATGGGGCTTCAGTTTAACATATTCTGTGCAAGATGGCACCTCTGGCAGTACAACTCATTCAATACTACATGCAAGTATCAGCTCACTTGTGTGATCAAATCTCTAAGGTGAAATCTGACCCATCATCTTGACTCAATTAAGGCTCAATTAACAAGGTGTTATAAAATTACCATATTCCAGACCCCTCAGCTGTTGGAAAAAAGTCTTTATATAATTAGCAAAGCCCAAAAATAATGCATTTATGAATAACTTAGACCACGCTTCTCACTTGACATTTTCCAGAAACTTGAAATTTGTAACTGTAGCTGATCAAATATTGCCTTCAGGCTGTGAATCTGTTAACTGCGCTCTATAACAAAACTCCTAATCCTTTTAATGACTGGTTATTTTCACGGACAACTTGTTAAAACCAGGACAGACGAGTTGTCAAATATATTTCAGTCATGGATTCTTTATTGACAGATTGATAAAGGAACAGAAAGGCAACTTCAAAACTGTGCATTTTTTTCCTTGCATAGGTATCAGATTTCTTTGGCTAAGATGGATAGACAATTAAACTGTTTTAGAGTAGATTTGTACCTCTGGTTGTGGATGATGTAGGTGGTTGGCTCGCCAAGCTGGTTCGTTTCATTACACTGCTGGGTATTATCACCAGTCCAGCCTCCGATGAAGCGCTGTTGTGTTTTAGAACATAGAACATAGAACATAGAACATTACAGCACAGTACGGGCCCTTCGGCCCTCGATGTTGTGCCGACCTGTCATACCGATCTCAAGCCCATCTAACCTACGCTAACTCTGGTGTCGTTTGAGCCGGATTACATCACTTCCGGTTTTCATTCATAATGGGATGAATATGGGGTCTAGCTCCATGTGTTAATTGATGGCTTTCTTAGTTGAGTACCAGGCCTCTAGGAATTCCCATGCTTGTCTCTGCTTTGTCTGTCCCAGGATCCTGGCGTTGTCCCAATCGAATTGGTGGATTTCCTTATCCATGTGAATGGAGATGAGTGAGTATTGGTTGTTGCCATAACAGCTCCCATTCCTTGATGTCATAATGGAATGCAGGCCCAATGGGGAATTCCCAACAAAGGTACACAGGAAAGCCACACATACCGATCAAGTGCTGAACTTCAACAGCAACCACCTTAACACAGACAAAATTGCATGAGAACATTACTTAAACTGGCTACAGCAGCACAGAACTATGCCAAAAAGAAGAAAAGTACCTCTTCCAAGTATTCAAAGGCAATGAATACCTGAAAAACTGGGTCAGAAGATGCCTATTATATGAACAACACCAGGAAGATACTGCATACCCTGAAACACTCATCATGCAATCTCACATCAAAAACACATCTGAACTGACCACAAGACTCCTATGACCACTGGGCATCAGAGTACCACACAAACCCACATCAACTCTACACCAACTGCTCACCTTGACCCACTATGGACAGGACCAACGTCATATATAAGATTAGATTCCCTACAGTGTGGAAACAGGCCCTTCAGCCCAACAAGTCCACACCGCCCCTTGAAGCATCCCACCCAGACCCATCCCCCTATAACCCACACACCCCTGAACACTGGACAATTTAGCATGGCCGATCCACCTAGCCTGCACATCTTTGGACTGTGCGAGGAAACCGGAGCACCTGGAGGAAACCCACGCAGACACAGGGAGGATATGCAAACTCCGCACAGGCAGTCGCCCGATGCTCAAATTGAACCCAGGTTCCTGGCTCTGTGAAGCTGCAGTGCTAACCACTGAGCCGCCCTAAGATTCCCTGCAGAGACTGTGACAAATACTATATTGGGCGAACAGGAAGAAAATTAACCACAAGGGTGCACGATCATCAATTGGCAACAAAAAGACACGACCAATACTGTCTCATCTCCATTCACATGGATAAGGAAAACCACCAATTTGATTGATTCCACACCAGGATCCTGGGACAGGCAAAACAGTGACAAGCACAGGAATTCCTAGAGGCCTGGTACTCCACTAAGAAAGCCATCAATAAACACATAGAGCTCGACTCCATAAAAATCCCATTGCGAATGAAAACCGGAAGTGAGGTAAACCGGCTCAAAAGACACTAGAGTTTAAATGACAAGCGGGAAAACACAACAGCGCTTTACCGAAGGCTGCACTGATGATTTCACCCAGCAATGTAATGAAACATCTGTGGAACAATGAGCCAGCTCAGCCAGCCAATCAACGACATCAACTAAGCTGTTACATTAGAAACTGGGTTTGCATATAACCACATACAGCAGATAGCTTGTCTGGTCTAAATTATCTCACCTCGAGTTAAAAAAAATGTGAAGGGACAATACTGAACAATTTGCATTTGCAATACAACGTTGGACAATACGGCCTAATAATACATTTTGAATTACTATTTTTTGAAAGCTGAATATGTCACTTTCAATTAAAAACAAACGGTACAAAATTATATCCATCTTCTAAGGAGGCTTTCAGTAGGTTTTAGTTTTTATGCTCTAAGACTATTGTACACAAAGCCATCAATACTCAAGAAAATGTTCTGAAAAAAAAATCCACAAATACTTTACAATGACATCTGTAAAAGAGATGGCCACAGCACTCATGAGTGGTTAAACTGGCAATTACAAATTTTGTTTCTCAATTTCTCAAAAGACACAAAACAAATTCATTCTGCTTTCAAATTTTGAAACACAAAAGCCATAACTTACTAACAATGATTTCATGGTTCTCTTGGTTTCCCCTGCCTAACAAGAATCTATTTCTGCCTGAAAGTTATCCCATATGTCCACCTCCACTGCCATGTATGACAGCACACAACACACAAGAGAAAGCAAATCCCATCTCTGCCTGAAAAGGAATACCTTTAATTTTTAAAACCACTCCCTTTAGCTTTGGGCTGACCCACAAAAGAAAACATTCTCTCTGCATCCACCTCAGGACCGTTGAGCATCTTACATATTTTAATCAAGTCACCACTCAACATTCTAAGCTCCAGCAGAAAGAAGCCCAGTTTGTCCAACCTTTCTTTCGAAGACAACCTAAATCAACTCAAGCTCATCACAGGGATCAAACTAGTAATCTCTTGAATCATTTCCAAACTAACCCTTCCCTAAATAAGGAAACTAAAAAAAAACTTGAATTTTCAGGATATGGTCTAAGCAATTCCCATTATAACTGAAACATAATATCATAAGTTTACATTTCCAATTTCTCTCATAATAAAGGATAGCATCCCATCCGCCTTCATGATTTGCAGCAAATCTACCTGCAACAGCACCCCTCTGTATTCACCCTGTACCTGACTTATTATTCAATTTTAAATCACAGGATATACAGGCAGACTGTTGTGGGTAAAAAATAGGGTGGTCTGCCTTCTCCCAACTCTGCTGCATGTCAAGGGACCTGACAGATTAAAAGTTCAGCTCTGCATTCCGGCAAGATCCCTGGCTGGAATCTGTCTTCATTAATGTAAAGCTTATTTTTTACAAGGAAAGGGAGCAGAGTGGCAATGTGCATGTGATTGCTACTTCTCAGAAAATCGAGACCATTATTACTCTACATTCTCTAATATCATGTCCTCGGAAATTACTGAAAAATACACCACAGCTTTTTAGAACACAATTTTCGGTTCTCTTCTTCTATTCAAAAGCTAATCAAAGAAATTCCTACTGTGTTTCGAGCTGAGAGCAACTGATAAAATGTTGCACATTTTTCCATTCATCATCCATCCAATCAGATCTTTTTCTTCATTATCTTCCATGGCTCTGCACCTGCTGACAAACTGGCAAATCTTTAACTTATGCAAACTTTAATTTTCGATTTCCAGATGCAGATTTCCAGAAACCTAAGAGTTTTGCTTTTGCTGAATTGAGAAAAAGCATTGGTCTTTGAGAAAGTACTAAATTATCTATATGTACATGACTAATCAATCATGGAAAGCAAAAGCTTTTAATTTGAGGTGTTGCAAATGAAAAAGAAACTGTGCATAAATTGTACTCATCCGAATCAGAAACGTTCTCATTGCAGCAGTTATAAAATTAGTTCCAGGTGAATCACGCTTTGAATTTTGAGTGGCTTGCCAAGAAGTTTGGGTGCACATGCTTCTTTGTGTATACAGCTCCAGTTCTATTTCATTATAATTTAATGCAATTGCCCATGCATTTGATGCAATGGAAATTCAAATAAGAGAGGCTGTTCCTCGTACGATTTTGCTACTTTTTTTTCCTCCAGAAATCAGGTTGGGGCAGGTTCTTGAATTCAGTCAGCCTTTCAGAATTTTACCATGTCAGATTTACAGGTATAAGTTTTCATGTGATTTAGTGAGAGTTTAGGTCAGGTTCTTGACATAGTATCCACTGTTTTTTTTTCTGTGCATCTGAAGTTAATAGTTAACTTGCAAGTATTTCTGTAACCATAGCAATATCTTTTAAAAACTGATCTTTGAAGCCTGGCTCTACAGTGAATAGATTTTGTGCACAAATGGACTTTAGTTTATTTTGCATTGTTTGTCACCCAGTACGATAAATCAGGGGAGCTGGGGGACCTGTTCATGCGTCTGGAAGCTGTTTTCCATCGAAACACTTTCAGATTCACTTCTGATTTCAACGAGCTAGTTCTGGGAAGAGCATGGAACAAGATGGCTGTTTTGAATACTGGTCCTGAGACTGAAGTGATCGATTTAGCCAATTAGACCATCTTGGAGTTAAAAATTAGGTTAGTCCGACACCAGAGTGGCGGGAAAGTGGTTCTTTAGGCTGAGTACACTGGAACTCAGGTGTGTGGTAGCTCCAACTAGAAGATAATGCTATTCCAGTCTACAGGTCAAGACACAAATGACTTTAAATTACGGATGTTAGGTATGGGAATTCTGTTGCAAGCATTATATGAGTGGTGTTTTGAGAACAGTACTTGGAGTAGTGTTTCAGATAATACCCAAAAACTGATTTGTTGCATTTCGATTTATAAAGGATTGTTTTGGGATTAATGGGATTAGATTTTAAACACATAGTAAAAGTGCAAGTACACACCTTGGATTAATCTGTTTTACTCTGTTCCGATGACAATAAACTTCCATTTCGTTGTTAAATTAAAATCTGCAGTACAATGCATGTTTATGTTTCAACAGGAGACTATTTTGGTAAAACCAAAACAAGTGAAATTATGATTTATCAAGCAGAGTTTCTGACTGGGATTGGAATTTTGAGGTTGTTGAAGTTGGTTGTCTCACCAGGCTGGTTTCATGTTTTGCAGAAGTGTCGTTACCGTGCTTGGTAACATCTTGAGTGCAGCCTCCAATGAAGCATCAGTGTGTTTTCCCACCCGGTTTTTAAACACTGGGGTCCATTGAGATGGATTGCCTCACTTCCTGTTTTCCTTCCTAGTGGAATGAATATGGGGTCGAGTTCAATGTGTTTATTAATAGTATGTTTCGTGGAGTGCCATGCTTCCGGCAATTCTCGTTCTTGTCTCTGCCTAGCCTGTCCCAGGATCTTGGTGTTGTCCCAGTTGAAGTGGTGGTTCTCCTTGTCCGTGTGGATTGAGATGAGTGAGTATTGGTCATGTCTTTTTGTAGCCAGTTGGTGTTCATGTACTCTTGTTGTGAGTTTCCTTCCAGTTTGTCCAATGTAGTGTTACTCACAGTCTCTGCAGGGGATCTGGTAGATGACATTGGTCCTGTTCATGGCAGAAAGTGGGTCTTTACTTCGGGTAAGCAGTTATCATAGGGTTGATGTGGGCTTGTGTGCCACTCTGATGTTCAGTGGTCGTAAGAGTGTTGTGGTTAGTTCCAATGTGTTTCTGATGCAGGGTAGTGTGATGAGTGTGTCGGGGTGTGCAGTATCTTCCTGATGCTGTTCGTGTAGGCATCTTCTGACCCAGTTCTTTGAATATCCATTATCCTTGAACACTTGGAAGAGTGTTCTTCCTCTTTGTGTTGCTGCAATGTGTTGTTGCCCTTTTAAATAGAGTTCACACGCAGCTTTGTTTGTGTGTGCTGGGATGGTAACTATTCAAGTTCAGTACCTGGTCTGTGTGTGTGGCTTTTTGGTGTACTTTTGTTTGCAGTTCCCCCTTTGTCTTGTGGTCTACCCTGACGTTCAGGAATGGGAGCTGTTTGTTCTTCTCCTCCTCTCTGGTGAATTTTATTCCAATGAGAGTGTTGTTTATAAGTTTGTCTCCTCCAATGATGACAAAGGTGTCATCTATGTCATGTATCCATACTTTTGGTTGGATTTGTGGAAGGGCAGTCCTTTCCAGTCTTAAAAAGCTGTCTACCTCAGCACTGAACACAGTACAGCCAGAAGAACATGTTCAGCATACAACCATTGTACCTTACAACAAATTAACAGCAGTATGAAAAGATTCTCGCATTTCATGATGACCATATACTCCAATTAATCATTCAACTGAAAGCCAAACTGTACCATTAGGTAATGAAAAATAAGTTTCTTATGATAGGTAATTCAAGTACTGATGTAAGACTATGGAGTTTTTGGGTCTAAAAGTCTAAACGTGTAAGCATTTACATTCTTGTTGAGCAGCAGTTGTAACTTGTCTCTACTGTTAAACAACCGGCAATCTATATCAGCAAAAGAACATGACATGAATGAAATAAGAAAGGAACGGGTGTAAAAATAAAACTAAAAATATGAAGTTATGGATCTTTTCTAAGACTGCAGACTCTCCCACTGCTCTTCTTCAACCAGCACAAAGTTAACACTTGTATTCCTCAAAATGAACCAATTTTCCTTGGTTTCGACAATAATTATATTTCATACAAGATCTGTGCTGATTTTTCTGAGAAACACAAACACTGTCACTGTATAAATGAAAATTTATATATCTGCGTTGGTAGAAAAATACACTTTGAAAGTGAGGGACTGAAACTTTCATAAATTTGTCCTATCCACAGTTTCCACACACAGGCTAAGAAATTTCAAATCTTACATAGGCAACAGAGGGGACAGATGTCAGAGATAACTCACAATACTCAATTCTGCACAACTAAAAAATATGAGAGATGTAGGCCAAAGTTTATAGTTTTCATATAAGAAATAGAAAATCCACTGATTTGTTCTCACCAGCTCATCTTGTTTCCTTATTCTGTTCTTGGGTGCTTCAATGACCTCTCTTCCATCACAAGGTCAGAAGTGAAGATATTTACCAAAGTATACACAATGCTCAGCTCCATTCATAACTTCTCAGATATTGAAACAACAAGCAACATCATGCAGCAAGATAATAAAATGTGAGGCTGGATGAACACAGCAGGCCCAGCAGCATTTCAGGAGCACAAAAGCTGACGTTTCGGGCCTAGACCCTTCATCAGAGAGGGTCTAGGCCCAAAACGTCAGCTTTTGTGCTCCTGAGATGCTGCTGGGCCTGCTGTGTTCATCCAGCCTCACATTTTATTATCTTGGATTCTCCAGCATCTGCAGTTCCCATTATCTCTCATGCAGCAAGACCTGGGCATCATTCAAGCTTCATCCAATAAGTGGCAACTAACATTCACCATACAAGTGGAAGTAATGATCATCTCTGGACAACATTCATTAGCTTTAACATTTCCTAATTCTCCCCTATCAATGAGGACTAGCACTGATCAGAATTTGAACTGGACCAACCATATGCTTACTGTGGTTACGAAAACAGAGCAAAAGTTGAGGATTTTGTGACAATTAATTTGCCTCGTGTCCACAATCCATAAAAAGTCCGAGTCAGGAGAGTTATGGAATATTGTCCACTTTCCCGGACATGCACAATTTCAACAGCACTCAAGAAGCTTGCCACCAACCAAGACAAAGTTTGTATTTACAACATACTAGACCAAGAGTGAACACTACATTTCACTCCTTAAATGGATAATAATAGCAGCACATCAAGCTGCTATTAGCAAAGAATGTACTATCATCATGCTGCAGCTCAGACTGAAAAGAATTAAAGGGCATGAAGACAGCAGGAAAATAGCTAAAGTGGTTTCACAGCAACTCTACACTATGGCAGTGCAACCAAGTTATTAAATTCCAATAAATGTGAACTAACATACCATAAAAATGTTCACTTCACACAATTATATTTAAAAGCATCATGATTGTTTTAACTTGTATCGTTTGTTAATTGTTATCTGCGAGCTTTTTTATAATGATTGCTGACCAAAATCATTAGAATAGTGACTTTAGAAAGACATTTGTTATTTCAGAAGTATTTGGAATATAAATGTAGCTATTGGCACAACATAATTAAATGAACAACTATTTCGGTAGGCCTGCTAAGACATAATAAACACAGATGCTTTGTCTTACAACAAAAGAGAACATAACTTTATTTTACAAAACCAAAGGTGACAGTGAATGTTATAACCTGTAGAAGTTTGTAAATTGAACAAGAATTTAACCAGCTGTTTGGACATTTAAGAATGTGGTGCAGCGTGTTGACAGTATATATAGTTTTGTGTATATATACTATATAATATTTAGTAACATAAAACAGATAGTCTAAAAGTGTCCAATATGAAAAGCAGCAAACAAATAAAAAGCCAGACACAACCATTCATCACATTCTGAAGTACTAAGTCAAATTAAAGTCATGTTCAACAACGTTAATCAATGGTATTTGTCAAAACTGATCATTTTACACATATAATAAAATGTGAGGCTGGATGAACACAGCAGGCCAAGCAGCATCTCAGGAGCACAAAAGCTGACGTTTCGGGCCTAGACCCTTCATCAGAGAGGGGGATGGGGGGAGGGAACTGGAATAAATAGGGAGAGAGGGGGAGGCGGACCGAAGATGGAGAGTAAAGAAGATAGGTGGAGAGGGTGTAGGTGGGGAGGTAGGGAGGGGATAGGTCAGTCCAGGGAAGACGGACAGGTCAAGGAGGTGGGATGAGGTTAGTAGGTAGCTGGGGGTGCGGCTTGGGGTGGGAGGAAGGGATGGGTGAGAGGAAGAACCGGTTAGGGAGGCAGAGACAGGTTGGACTGGTTTTGGGATGCAGTGGGTGGGGGGGAAGAGCTGGGCTGGTTGTGTGGTGCAGTGGGGGGAGGGGATGAACTGGGCTGGTTGAGGGATGCAGTGGGGGAAGGGGAGATTTTGAAACTGGTGAAGTCCACATTGATACCATATGGCTGCAGGGTTCCCAGGCGGAATATGAGTTGCTGTTCCTGCAACCTTCGGGTGGCATCATTGTGGCAGTGCAGGAGGCCCATGATGGACATGTCATCAAGAGAATGGGAGGGGGAGTGGAAATGGTTTGCGACTGGGAGGTGCAGTTGTTTGTTGCGAACTGAGCGGAGGTGTTCTGCAAAGCGGTCCCCAAGCCTCCGCTTGGTTTCCCCAATGTAGAGAAAGCCGCACCGGGTACAGTGGATGCAGTATACCACATTGGCAGATGTGCAGGTGAACCTCTGCTTAATGTGGAATGTCATCTTGGGGCCTGGGATGGGGGTGAGGGAGGAGGTGTGGGGACAAGTGTAGCATTTCCTGCGGTTGCAGGGGAAGGTGCCGGGTGTGGTGGGGTTGGAGGGCAGTGTGGAGCGAACAAGGGAGTCACGGAGAGAGTGGTCTCTCCGGAAAGCAGACAGGGGTGGGGATGGAAAAATGTCTTGGGTGGTGGGGTCGGATTGTAAATGGCGGAAGTGTCGGAGGATAATGCGTTGTATCCGGAGGTTGGTAGGGTGGTGTGTGAGAACGAGGGGGATCCTCTTGGGGCGGTTGTGGCGGGGGCGGGGTGTGAGGGATGTGTCGCGGGAAATGCGGGAGACGCGGTCAAGGGCGCAATGATGCCACCCGAAGGTTGCAGGAACAGCAACTCATATTCCGCCTGGGAACCCTGCAGCCATATGGTATCAATGTGGACTTCACCAGTTTCAAAATCTCCCCTTCCCCCACTGCATCCCTCAACCAGCCCAGTTCATCCCCTCCCCCCACTGCACCACACAACCAGCCCAGCTCTTCCCCCCCACCCACTGCATCCCAAAACCAGTCCAACCTGTCTCTGCCTCCCTAACCGGTTCTTCCTCTCACCCATCCCTTCCTCCCACCCCAAGCCGCACCCCCAGCTACCTACTAACCTCATCCCACCTCCTTGACCTGTCCGTCTTCCCTGGAGTGACCTATCCCCTCCCTACCTCCCCACCTACACCCTCTCCACCTATCTTCTTTACTCTCCATCTTCGGTCCGCCTCCCCCTCTCTCCCTATTTATTCCAGTTCCCTCCCCCCATCCCCCTCTCTGATGAAGGGTCTAGGCCCGAAACGTCAGCTTTTGTGCTCCTGAGATGCTGCTTGGCCTGCTGTGTTCATCCAGCCTCACATTTTATTATCTTGGAATCTCCAGCATCTGCAGTTCCCATTATCTCTCATTTTACACATATAATGGGTTTTCCTGGGTTCCGTCATGCCTAAACCACTTTAAAATTAAATCTCAAATGCTGAAAATTACATAATTCATTGAAATTGTTTTGAAAATAATCATTCACATATGTGTGTGTGTATATATATATATAAAAATGCATATTTATATTGTACATTTACAGGATGTGGATACTGCCAGCATTATAGACCATCTCAATTTTACACATAGGTCAATGTCAGGAGGCTAACAGTATGATGAGTATCACTGGATTCCTTGAAGATTTTTTGTCAATTACTCAGAGGAATTAGTTGATGGGTCCATTCAGATATAAATGCACAAGTTATTGGCATCAAAATCAAAAGTTGTAAAGTAGCATGCTAAGTAAAAGAAAAATAACTATTTTCTATTTAGTTATATAACGAACAACTTTTTTCCATTGCTTTCTTTTCCTTCCCTCATTCTTCCCTCCTTAAAATAGAGATGACCAACACACTGGTCAGTTACTTCAATTGAGAACTAGCTGCAAATCACATGGACACTGCCAGCCACCATTATCTGTCAATTTTATTGTTAACAGAGCTGGTGCAGGAATGTTGAAACTGCTAAGAGTGATGTCAGAAGTTTTTCCCATTTCTTTCAACATAAACAGAGAAATTATTAGCATTTATACATTGTTTGTTGCTTAAGTATCTCACAAGTAAACATATTTAAAAGTCTTCAAACCAAGCCACACAGAATTCCACACAAGAGCAAAAATGCATCTGGGACCAACTATAAGTATAAGCAGCTATGTGCCTCGGGCAAAACGCCCAAGGATCACTGAAAATCTGTTTCAGGTTTCAAATACTCAGGGGAAATTGTCAACTTTGATTGGCCCTCCACGAACAAATCCCAGGAAGGTGGGTGCAGCAGAATGTGGGACCATTGACCAGAAACCAAACGGGCCTGGCCATATAAATACTGCGGTTACTTGAGCAGTTTAAGGCTTGGAATCCAGTAGTGAGTAACTCAGCATCTGATTTCCCAAAACTATTCACCACGAGTCAAGGGTGCGATGGAATACTACCCACTTATCTGGACCAGTGCAGATCAACAATACTGAAGAAACTGAACACCATTCAGGACAAAACAGCCCACTTGATTGTGGCCACATCCAGCACTTGCGGCATTCACTCCCTACTTCACTGATGCAAAGTAGCAACAGTGTACACCACGTACAAAGCGCATTGCAGAAATTCTCCCAGGTTCCTCAGTCTGGACCTTCCAAATGCATGGCTGCACCACGTACATGGACAAAGGCAGCAGGTACTGTGCAACATCCACCTAGAAGTTCTCCTACAAAACAACCAATATATTGACTGAAAAATTTTCAAGAATGAAATATCCACACATTCGGTTTGGGTTGAAGTCCAGAACAAGAAAGGAGCAGTCACTTTGTTGGGAGTGTTTTTACAGACCCCCTGATAGTTGCAGAGAAGTAGAGGAAGAATTCCTGACACAGTATGGAGATAGACCAACACAAGGAGCGGCCACTTTGGATTTGGCAATGAAGCAGACCAAATGTCAGACCTGTTGGTAAGACAGCATTTTGGCGGGAGCAATCATAGCTCCATTACTTTTGCAATAGTTACGGAAAGGGATAGGTACATACTGCAGGGTAAGGTTTATAATTGGGGAAGGGTAATTACAATTCTGTTAGGCAAAACTGGGTAACATAAAATGGGAACAGATGCTGTCAGGGAACAGCACAATTCACAGCTTTTCATATTGGACACTTTTAGACTATCAGTTTTGTGTTGACTAAATATTAATTGTGTGTGTGTGTGTGTGTGTGTGTGTGTGTGTGTGTGTGTGTGTAAAGTATATATACACAAAACTATATATACTCTCAACACGCTACACCACACAACACTCACATTCTTAGATTGTCAACATTACTGTGCTGTAATGTTCTATGTTCTATGTTCTAATTGAAATGTGGACATTGTTTAAGGAATGCACACTGCGTGTGCTCAATATGTTTGACCCTAGCAGTCAGGGAAGATGCGGTTGAGTGAGGGAGCCTTTGTTCTCAAGTGAGGTCGAACGACCGGTTAAGAGGAAGAAGGATGCTTATGTAAGGTTTAAGAAACAAGGAACGGAAAAGGCACTCGGGGAATACAAGTTATCCAGGTGAGATGTTAATTGGTTAATTTTTATGTTCCTTATCTCCTCATACAGGGGTATGTGAACACTGTCTCAACTTCCTGCCCGAATGGGATTTGGTGTGAAACATCCGTAAACACAAAAAGCATTAAGCTCTGAAATCTTTATGGCTCTACCCACACTGCCGCCTACCCCTGTTTCTGCTGAAATGGCCATGTCAGTGACCTTTGAACAAGTCAGGCAGTTGTCACCGCTTGAAATCGCATCCTGTCATTATCATACGCTTTGTGACGATCAAAGCTGTATCCTGTTCTCGTTATAACGGCGTGACCACATACTCGTGATATTTCAGATGTAGTAACGGTTTTATGTATCCGCCAATTCCAAGGGTATAAAAGTGGGGACTGTCCCCTGTTTCAGGAGAATCGCTAAGGATACTCAACACTCTGTGCCAGGTTGCGTCCAGCGATCCTCCGCAGCTTGTACTTGCTTAATAATAAAGGATTGTGTTTTTGTAACCAGGTCAGGTCTTGCTCTTGCATCAAGTCCCTGAGGGTCTCTGAAAAACTGAACCTAACATAGAAAGGAGCCAAAGAAAGGGCTTAGGAGAGCTTTAAGGGGACATGAGAAAACCTTGGCAGATAGGATCAAGGAAAACTCCAAGGCTTTTTACACATACGTGAGGAATACGAGAATGACCAGAGAAAGGGTAGGGTCGATCAAGGATTGTAAAGAGAATTTGTACACAGAGCCTAAAGAGATAGGAGAGGTCCTTAATGAATACTTTTTTTCGGTATTCACAATTGAGAGGGACCTAGCTGCAAGGGGGGACAGTGTGAAACAGGCTGGTTGGCTCTAGGACATAAATGTCAGTAAGGAAGATGAACTCGGAATTTTGAGGAACTTGAGGATAGATAGGTTCCCTGGACCTGATGGGATTTATCCAAGGATTCTATGGGAAGCGAGGGAAGAGATTGCAGGGCCTTTGGCAATGATCGTTTCGTCTTCACTGTCCACGGGTATAGTGCCGGAAGATTCGAGAGAGGCAAAAGTCATTCCGTTATTCATAAAAGGGAATAGGGATAACCCTGCAAATTACAGGCCAGTTAGTCTTAATTCAGTGGTGGGCAAATTATTGGAAAGGGCTATGAGAGATAGGATTTATGATCACTTGTAAAGGGACAGTTTGATAAGTAATTGTCGGCATGGATTTGTGAGGGCTAGATCACGCTTCACAAGCCTTACTGATTCTTTGAAGACGTGACCAAACACATGGATGAAGGTAGAGCAGTGGATGTGGTATATATGGATTTAAGTAACGGGCTTGATAAGGTTCCCCATGGTAGGCTCATGCAGAAGGTAAGGAGGCATGGGATAGGGGGAAATGTGGCAGATTGGATTCAGAATTAGTTGAGCCTTAGAAGACAAAGGGTGGTAGTGAATGGATAATATTCAACATGGCACTCAGTTATGAGTGGTATACCACAAGGATCTGTTCTGGGTCTTCTTCTATTTGTGATTTTTGTAAATGATTTGATTGAAGGAGTGGAAGGGTGGATTAGTAAGTTCGTAGATGATACGAAGGTGGGTCGCGTTGTAGACTGTGCCGAGGGTTGTTCTAGGTTACAAAGGGACACTGAGAGGATGCAGAGCTAGGCTGAGAAGTGGAAGATGGATTTGAATCCTGAGAAGTATGAGGTGTTTCATTTTGGAAGGACAATCTTGAAAGCAGAGTACAGGGTTAATGGAAAGATTCTTGGCAGTGTGGAGGAGCAGAGGGATCTTGGGGCTCATGTCTGCAGTTCCCTGCAAGCTGCCACCCAGGCGGATAGAGTTGTTAAGAAGGCGCATGTTGTGTTAGCTTTCATTGATAGAGGAATTGAGTTCAAGAGCCACAAAGTTACGCTGCAGCTATAAAAGACCCTGGTTCAGCCACATCTGGAGTATTGTGTCCAGTTCTGGTTGCCTTATTGCTAGAAGGATGTGAAAGCGTTGGAAAAGGTGCAGAGGAGATTTACCAGGATATTGCCTGAAATGGAGGGAAGGTCTTATGAGGAAAGGTGGAGAGATCTAGGGCTTTTCTCCTCAGAATGACAAAGAATGAGAGGTGACTTAATAGAGGTGTACAAAATGATCAGAGGTACAGATAGCGTGGACAGCCAGAGACTTTTTCCGAGGGTGGAGGTAGCTATTACGAGGGGGCATAGTTTTAAAGTGAGTTGAAGTAGATACAGGAGAGGTGTCAGAGGTAGGTTCTTTACTCAGAGGGTGGTTGGGGCGTGGAATGCATTGCTGGAGTGGGTAGTGGAATTGGCCTCATTAGGGGCATTTAAGCAGCTATTAGATAGACATATGGATGATCGTATAAGGTAGGGGTGGACGTTAGATAGACCTTAGGATTAAGGCAAAAGTTCGGCACAACATCGTGGGCTGAAGGGCATGTACTGTTCTATGTTCTAAAATATAATGTTACTTCAGTCTCACTGAGTCAAAATCCCCAAACTTCTCTCCAACAGCACTGGAGTACATTCAATGGACGTTTGCAATTAAAGAAAGCAGGGTCAACTAAGGATAAGCAATATGTGCTGTCCCAGCCACCAAAGTCCACATCTCATAAACACATTTTTAAAAAACTTTCCCAGAAGAGACAGATGTTGGTTCAAGTCAACTGCCTCATGATTTTTTCTAATTTCTGGAAGAATGGTGTGGAGTCAGTCACAAAACCAGTTCAGACTAATAACTGAATAAAAGAGAACATCATTTCAGGATAGATTAAACAATAATGTATTTTAAAATGATTAATACTTATGTAAAATGGCTGCTACATTTGCTCACAAAATAATAGCAATCACGCCTAATTAGCCATCTGCCATATATTTTGAACAGCCAGAATTCATGTAAGCCATCACATGGATGCCACCTCCTTCTCAATGATACAAAAACTGAATTCTGGAAGTGTGAAATAGAAGTTAAAAAAAATCCAGAAAAACCTCAGCACTTCAAATACTTCTGCTTTGTCTCCAAGATATGGAGGTGCTGGCATTGGACTGGGGTGGGCAAGGTCAAAAAGTCTTAAAACCCTAGGTTATATTCAAACAAGTTTAGTTGGAGACACAAGCTTTCGGACACCTGAAGAAGGAGCAAGACTCTGAGAGCTTGCGTCTTCAAATAAATCTGTTGGACTATAACCTGGTGTCATGTGATTTTTGACCTTGTCTCTCCAAGGCACTACCAATTCACGTGGAATGGTCATCCATCAGATCTGAAGAGAGATAGATAGCTAATAGCTTTCAAGACACCGAAGAGAAGAACAAGATACAAATCAGACCCCGAGGAAATACAACAGCTTCGTTGTCTTATCTAAGGAAAGACATACTGACATTAAAGACAGACCAGGGAAGATTTAGTAGGTCGGCCCCAATGTGGGCCTGTTCTCATTTGGGTTTAGAAGACCATGAGGTGTAGTAGGAGTAGAAGTAAGCAATTGAGAGGCTGTATTGAAACATATAAAATTCGCAAGGTACTTGAGAAGATAGATGTGGAGAGGGGGCTATGCCTAACGGGAGTGTCTAGAAACAGAGGACATAATCTTAGGTTAATGGGTCGTCCACTTTCGACGGGGGTGAATTCTTTACCACAGAGGAATGTCAAGGTTAGGTAATTGCGTACATACTAGGCTAAGATAAACAGACATCAAATTATTAAGAGAATCAAGGATTATGGGGCTGAGGCAGCAAAGTGGAGGCTAAATGGTAATACGAAAACCATCTGAGAGCAACATCAAGCAATGAACAAAGAAATACAGCAAGACCAAACCAACAAAACAAAAGGAAGAAATCTCACAGATGAAGGAAAAGGCAATGCTATGGCCATGAAATCATGTAATTCTATGTTGAATCTAGAAGCTGTAAATTGCCAAGTCAAAAGACAAGGTGTTGTTCCTTAAGTTTGTTTCAAGGTTCACTTGAACACCATAACAAACCATGGACAAAGATCAGCACAGGAACAAAATGGACAATTAAAATGAGAAGTAATCAAAGTCTGGGATCATGCTTGCAGATTGAATGGAGGTGTTCCACAAACAATCACGCAGTGTGCATTTGGTCTCTCCAGTGCGGACAAGACCACATCATGAATAGCGATTACAGTAAAGCATACCCAAATAGCTTCTTCGGTGAATGATTTCCAATGTTTGAAGCTGTGAAAAACCAGAAATTGCTATGGCAAGATTTACATTAAATCTGATCAAGGTAAACATCTGAAATCAATAGGAGGGCATAACTGAAAATATTACAAACAATAAAGCAATTCCTTTAATCTGATAATTTCACTTTAAATTTGTCAACATGCATATATTTATTCTGCAGTACGTTATCTTTGCTATTTGCTTTGCAAGATGGGAGTTAACTGCCTTTGGCAACATTTTGAACAAGTGAAGCATCAAGGAGCCCGAACAAACCAAAGTCAACATGAATAAAAGGAAAACCACCCACTTTCTGGAGTCTTAATTTTTCCTCAGAATAAGAGTCACTGGTCCTGAAACCTGAACTCTCATTTCTCTCTTCACAAGTGCTGCCACACTTGCTGAATTTCTCCAGAACTCTGTTTTTATTTCAGATCACCAGCATCTGCAATATTTGTTTTTATTTAAGCAGTAAATCATCAAGACTGTCCACATTCTGCAAGGCACAAGTCAGGAGTGTAATGGAATACTCTCCACTTTGCTGGATGAGTGCAGTTCCAACAACACACAAGTTCAACATCATGCCAGGCAAAACTTGACTGATACCCCATCCAACTCAAACACAATGATGGCAGTGTAGGACAGCAGCTGCAAGAGAATGCAACCATTTACACATTTACCTCCAAGCCACACACTGTCCTGACTTGAAACTATATTGTCATTTCTTAGTGTCACTGCGTCAAAATCCTGGCATTGTCTACCTACACCACACAACCTATGACAGTGCAAGACAACAGACTACTAGCTCCTTCTGAAGGCCAACTGGGGAAGGGAAATAGATTCTGGCCGGGCTAGTGATGTCCTCATGAACAAAGAGCAATACAGCACAGAAACAGGTCCTTCAGCCCTCCAAGTCTACACCAACACATTTTGTCTTTCCATACCAAAACTGTCTTCACTTACAGAATCCACATTCCTCTGCTCTCTTCTTATTCACATATTCATCCAGGTGCTTCTTGAATGCTACTATTTGTGTTTGCTTCCACCACTTCCTCTGGCAGTGTGTTCCAGGCACTAACTACCTTTTGCGTGAAAAACATGCCTCACACATCTTTTTTAAACTCCGCCCCCCCCGCTTCCTCCCCTCGCTCAGCCCTCGAACCTGTGTCCCTTAGTACATTATCCCTCCACTCTGGGAAAAAGCCTCAGCCCTTCCACTCTATTCATGTCACTTTGCCACACATTCTCCTGCATCCCAGTGAAAGCAAGCCCAGCCTATCCAACCTTCCTTCATAACTAAAATCCCCCATACCAGTCAACATCCTGGTAAACCTTTTCTGTACACTCTCCAAAGCATCCACAACCAGACCTGTATGCAATATTCCAGGTGTGGCCTACCTGAAGTTCTATAAAGTTGCAGCATAACTTGTCTATCCTTAACATTCAATGTCCTTTCCCATGATGTCAAACATACCATGATGTCAAACATTTGGGTTAGTAAATTTGCAGATGACACTAAGGTCAGTGGAGTTGTGGATAGCAACGAAGGATGCTGTAAGTTGCAGAGAGACGTAGATAAGCTGCAGAGCTGGGCTGAGAGGTGGCAAATGGAGTTTAATGCAGACAAGTGTGAGGTGATGCACTTTGGTAGGAGTAATCAGAAGGCAAAGTACTGGGCTAATGGTAAGATTCTTAGCAGTGTAGATGAGCAGAGAGATCTCGGTGTCCATGTACACAGATCCTTGAAAGTTGCCACCCAGGTTGACAGGGCTGTTAAGAAGGCATACAGTGTTTTAGCTTTTATTAATAGAGGGATCGAGTTCCGGAACCAAGAGGTTATGGTGAAGCTGCACAAAACTCTGGTGCGGCCAGAGTGGAGTATTGCGTACAGTTCTGGTCACCGCATTATAAGAAGGATGTGGAAGCTTTGGAAAGGGTGTAGAGGAGATTTACTGGGATGTTGCCTGGTATGAAGGGAAGGTCTTATGAAGAAAGGCTGAGGGGCTGGAGGCTGTTTTCATTAGAGAGAAGAAGGTTGAGAGGTGACTTAATTGAAACATATAAAATAATCAGAGGGTTAGATAGGGTGGATAGGGAGAGCCTTTTTCCTAGGATGGTGATGGCGAGCACGAGGGGACATAGCTTTAAATTGAGGGGTGAAAGATATATGACAGATGTCAGAGGTAGTTTCTTTACTCAAAGAGTAGTAAGGGAATGGAATGCTTTGCCTGTAACGGTAGTAGATTCGCCAACTTTAGGTACATTTAAGTCGTCATTGGACAAGCATATGGACGTACATGGAATAGTATAGGTTAGATGGGCGTGAGATCGGTATGACAGGTCGGCACAAAATCGAGGGCCGAAGGGCCTGTACTGTGCTGTAATGTTCTATGTTCTATGCACCAGAGGCCTTTTTTACTACCTTATCTAGCTGCACTGCCACCTTCAGCAGTCTGTGGAACTACACACCCAGATGCTTCTGTATGTACTCCTCGGGGTTCTGCCATTCGCAGTATAATTTCCACACATCCTTGATCTTCCAAAATGCATCATCTCTCATCTGTCCATATTAAACTCCATCTACTATTTTTCTGCCCATACCTGCTGTCTCCTCTGATAAGCCTCCTCACTATTCGCAACTGCACCAATCTTTGTATTGTCCACAAACATACTAATTAGACCAGCTACATTTTCCTCCAAATCGTTTATGTTGATCACAAACAGCAAAGGTCCCAGCACTGATTCCTGTGGAACACCACTAGTCATAGCCCTCCATTCTGAAAAGCATCCTTTCTGAAAAGCATCCTTCCACTGCTTCCCTCTGTCTCCTGTGTCTGATCCAGTTCTGTATCCATCTGACCAGCTCACCCCAGTACCATGTGACTTCACTTTTTGTGCCAGTCTACCATGAGGGACCTTGTCAAAGCCTTTACTGAAATCCACAAAGGCACATCAACAACTTTCCCTCAATCATCTTCATCATCCCCTCAAAAAAATCAACCAAGTTAGTGAGGGACAACCGCCCCGTACAAAACTACAATATTTTTTCCACTAATCAGTCCATTTGCTTCTAAATGCTTCTAGATCTTGTCACTGAGAATCTTTTCCAATAATTTCCCGACCACAGAAGTGATGGTCACAGGCCTGTAATTTCCTGGATAATCCCTGTTACCCTTTTCAAACAAGGAGACAACACCAGCTATTCCGCAGTCCTGTGCAGCCTCATCTATGGCCAAAGAGGATACAAAGATGTCTCTCAATGTTCCAGCAATTTGTTCTCCTGCCTCCCTCAATATTCTAAGATAGATCCAATCAGGACCCAGGGACTTAGCTATATTAATAATTGTAAGACGCACAACTTCTCCTCTTTTTTAATAGCAACCTGGCTTAGAAATTCGACACTCCCTTCTAAGATCGTCCACCACCCTGCCATGAAAAAAAACTTTTAAATTGTTAATTTAAATGTTTCAATTACCTCAGCTAAGTATTTTTCATGAAATGGACATAGCAAAGTCAACAGTGATGTACAAACGAAAAAGGAACATTTAATTGAACATAAGCCTTAAACCAAGTTTGTGTAGTTAGAAAAATCGTGTTTTACAAATCAGAGATGTCATGCTTTGAGGTTCAACCTCAAGTGCTTTATTTCAAGAGTATATCGCTTCACTTTCTCAGATATATTTCTTCATTCTCCACAAATCTTTCAAGATGAAGGTACAGGCCTTCTGAAATAAATTTCATCAAGTACTGTAAACTTGTGTTACAATTACCTACCTAACTAGAAGCCTGAAAAGTTTTGTGGAAGGATCAAACTCGTAGTTGCCTAAATTTGCTGATGCCTTCACAGCAAATCATACCAGAAAACCAACAGTAATATCACCTACATTCAATACTTGTCACTGATGCACGAGGACCAGTGACATCAGCATTCATTGAACAAGTTATACACTTGCCCCCACACCTCCTCCTTCACCCCCATCCCAGGCCCCAAGATGACTTTCCATATTAAGCAGAGGTTCACCTGCATATCTGCCAATGTGGTATACTGTATCCATTGTACCCGGTGTGGCATCCTCTACATTGGGGAAACCAAGCAGAGGCTTGGGGACCGCTTTGCAGAACACCTCCGCTCGGTTCACAATAAACAACTGCACCTCCCAGTCGCGAATCATTTCAACTCCCCCTCCCATTCTTTAGATGACATGTCCATCATGGGCCTCCTGCAGTGCCACAATGACGCCACCCAAAGGTTGCAGGAACAGCAACTCATATTCCGCTTGGGAACCCTGCAGCCCAATGGTATCAATGTGGACTTCACCAGCTTCAAAATCTCCCCTTCCCCCACCATATCCCAAAACCAGCCCAGTTCATCTCCTCCCCCCCACTGCATCCCAAAACCAGCCCAACCTGTCTCTGCCTCCCTAACCTGTTCTTCCTCTCACCTATCCCTTCCTCCCATCCCAAGCCGCACCTCCATTTCCTACCTACTAACCTCATCCCACCTCCTTGACCTGTCCGTCTTCCCTGGACTGACGTATCCCGTCCCTACCTCCCCACCTATACTCTCCTCTCCACCTATCTTCTTTTCTCTCCATCGTCGGTCCGCTTCCCCCTCTCTCCCTATTTATTCCAGAACCCTCACCCCATCCCCCTCTCTGATGAAGGGTCTAGGCCCGAAACATCAGCTTTTGTGCTCCTGAGATGCTGCTTGGCCTGCTGTGTTCATCCAGCTTCACACTTTATTATTTTGAAAGAAAAACACACTTACTACCATGTCATCACAATGATGTTTCATATTTAGTCATTTACCACTGTTAGACTGATTCAGGATGAGAAACTGCCGAATATATTATTACCTGTATTATTACAAAGAATTGTCAATTGGTACCAATGTTACCAAGAATTGTGAACTGGAGTGTATGATTTTTGTGTCTCAAAATTGTCTAATTCCCTGTAACTAATTTATTTCTAATTTTCGTACTAAATGCTCAAACGACTGACATGGGAACATATGTACAGAAAATTATAACCAAAACATTGACAAGTGCAGACTACTATAAGCTAAAAGATTTACCTGCAAAAAGATGATAACTTTCCAAAATTGTTTTGCCAAGTTAATATGTTTCAGTTAGTATTTGTAAATGAGAAATTCCAGTAGGTTTCTCCAAAAACTAAAACACATTTTCACTTTCTCTGCTAGGTGAGGCAACAGCAACACTGCAGTCAAATGGAGCAGCTCCATTTTCCAGACTATTTCTGCCTGACTCCTATTTCAAAAGCTCAAAATAAACAAAATAACTATCATAGAGACGTACAACACGGAAACAGAGCCTTCAATCCAAATCATCCTCACCAACCAGATATCCTAGGCAAATCTAGTCCCATTGCCCATATCCCTCTGAACACTTCCTATTCACATACCCATCCAGATGCCTTTTAAATGTTGTTGTTGTGTCATTCTCCATCACTTCCTCTGGCAGCTCATTCCATACATGCACTACCCTCTGAATGGAGAAGTGGCCCCTTAGGTCCCTTTTACATCCCTTCCCTTTCACCTGAAACCTATGTCCCCTGGTTTTGGACTCTCCCCATCCTGGGGAAAAGACTTGGCTGCTCACCTGGTTTCTCTCCCTCATGATTTTATAAACCTACTCAGGTCACCACTCAGCCTCCAACACTCCAGATAAAACAGTCCCAGCCTATTCAGCGTCTCCCTGTAGCTCCAACCTTCCAACCTGGCAACATCCTTCACATTTTTTCTGAACCCTTCAACTTTCACAACATCATCCCTACAGCAGGGAGACAAGAACAGCACACAGTATTCCAACAGTAGCCTTAAGCAGTGTCCTGTACAGCCAGAAAATGACCTCCCAATTACTATTCTCAATTATTACTGAGCAGGAAAAAATCTCTGGCATTCTATTCCTGTTGGAGATTTCCAGCATCCACCGTAATTTGCTTTTATTTGTGCTCTCTTTCTATCTGGAATGGTATATGTGAACGATCTAGGATTATAATACACCACAGCCTGAAATGTGTTCCAACCAGTGCGTTTGGCACTCACCATGACTACCTAAAATCAACTCCTGTGTTTTAAATAGCAAAAGGCATAAAAACTAGATCTTGAAATTCAGTTGAAAAGCAAAATTTGAAAAGAAATTACTGCTCAATTTTTGCTCACTAACGCACCCTGTGTGATTACAAATTCAACGAGAGTACAATACACAATGTACATCTAAAATAATGAGTCTGTCATGTGTTACAACTGCCAATTTGAGACTAATTTGAAATACTTTACTCCAATCTAAAAAGCCATTCCAATCCATAAAGATATTTTTAAAGTAATAAATGAAACAATGAAAAGATGCAGATTACAGGCATAAAGTAACATCACCAATTTAAATCCAAAATGGAACCAGTTCAATGCATAAAGATTTTTGACAGTTTAACAGCTGTTGCTTAGCATTAACAGAAGGGGATGTTTCTGCTAATTTCTCATTGTCTTTCTGTCTCATGCACTAAGAACAGTGGAAAACAACTTCCAACTAATCGTTAGCTGCATATTTTATCACCTATTTACACAATGGTCACAGCAGAATATAATCTTTAAAAGAAAGAGTAAACAACTTAATTTTTTCAGCTAAATCTAGAATACTGGCACACAATTGTCACTTAGAAAATAAAATTGCCCTTGTTTGCAAAGAACAAAGATTTTAAAGAGATTAAGGTCGAAGAAAATATTGATATCATGTTCTTCCCAATGTGGCAAAATATCAAAATAGTTGAGATTACTTACAATCGAACTTATTTCTTTTGATTAACTCATCAAGACACTTGCGCTTCATTTCACACACGAATGATACACAATTATCTCAAACAACTGTCATTACAGCCCAAATCTGTCAGATTAAATTTTATAGAAACATGCCAGGTTTCCCAAAAATACAGACAATAGGTCTTTAACCAGAATACCGCTCTTTTAAAAAGCATCAAATGAAAAGGCAAGGGGGAAGATGCACAAAACCTCTCTTAATCAGCCAGCAAATGTTCCACAAACTACACTTCCACCCAGGGCGCGAAACAAATGGTGCTGACAAAAACTTCGCTATAACAGTGAAGCACAGTTTGTAAAATAAAGCATCTAAAACGTTTGGTGCAAGAGAAACAGAAATGTGCCCGCAACTGGATGAAGCACAAACAATTCTACACACAGCATTACAATCGTGTGTACAAGATCTGAAGTCGAGATGGTATACTTCTCTCCTCATTACTTGTTGGTTTTAGGTATACAGTCAAAAGGATTACTGAATATTTTAGCAGTGTTAAATATATTAAAAAAAGGAAATCACACAGTGATTAGGTATCCCTGAAGAATTTGCACAAGTTTTAACTAAGTTTTAGGTTTATGACATTTACCATTCCCTTGCTTCCAAACACAAATGCCAACCATCTGGCAAATACATAATTTGAACACAAGTGGCCACTTCAAAAAATACAAAGTTTAATAACAATACATTTTGCAAGGTAAACAAGCAATCATAAGAGTATGGCTGTTTTGATTGAGCTTGTGGTAAGGCATTTAATTACAGACAATACAATTCAGTCTGTTACAATCTCGAAACATGTTTTTGGAGGGAATAAAATTTAAATGATAGCAATCAATTGGAGGAAGGGAGGTGGAAATGTGAAGTTGAGGCTCTAACAGAATCTTATCAGAATGGGGAGGCAAATGGTCTATTCCTGTTCAAAATTTAAACAAACGCATATATGGAAAAACAGAACATTGCTTTCAAATTCACATTTTCTTTCCTATTTTAGGTGGAAAATGGAGTCTAAAGATTCTTGTAACATTATAATGCTTCATTAGATGTCAAAAGAAACATTACAACTGGAACCTCCCATTTTCATATCTAAGGGGACAAGTGTTGGTAACAATTCATAACAGTCAACTCAGATTTTTTGTCATCATGTTTTAAAGTTCAAGCAATTATCACTCAATATTGATGAGGGTACAGAGTTACCCCTAAGGACATTACAGTTCGGGGATCACCTTGTAGATGGCAATGTAGTTCTAAATGGATTGAACTAATCGGTAAATACACTTATGCTAAAGTTTGTGTTTTTTCTTTTGCTGGTTAATGGGGTATTCACTTCACTATGAATTAATTGCTTGAAACATTCCTCAAGGTTACTTAAATTTTCATTGAATTGAAAGTTTTCATTTGTACAAACAACATACTGTCCAACATGATTTGAATGTAGTGCAAACAACAGCATAGGGTTCTGCTGGTGCAGTGGTAGTATTCTTATTTCTAGTCCAAAAGGCCTGGATTCAAATCCCACCTGTTCCAGAGGTGTGACACAACACATCTGATTAAAAAATTTTGTAAGGGGCTGACTGGATTAGCCTGATCATTTTCACTGGGCTACTGATGGTCAAATGTTTACTCAAAGGGGTAGTTTTACGTGACTTTTAATAAGTGTTGATAGGCGCTCTTGTGGGACAGTGGTAGTGTCCCTACCTCTGGACCAAGAGGACCAAGTCCCATATGTTCCAAAAGTGTGGAATAACATCGCTGAACAGGTTGATTAGAAAATAGGAAGGAGGGATGTAAAGATTTACAAGGGAAATTTAGATTATAACAAATTAAAACAGAATAGTGTTAGCTAAATTAGAACTGACCAAAGTCTGAAAACAAAAATAAAACTGGCACCCATTATCCACAATGTCAGACATTAAGTATGATTTTACAATCTATTGAGTTTTTCCAGAGAATTCACACATCAAGAATGAATGAATCTTCCCATAATAAGCAGTCGATGTTACCTCAATAGCCTATTTAACATAAGAGATCAATATATTTTTGCTAGCTAAGATAAAAAGAGGTAGAGCCAAGCACGATCGAGCTAATATGCAGCTCAGTATGATCTCACAGAGCAGGCTTCAGAGTCCCAATAATCTCTACCATTTGATGAGATCATGGCTGATTTGGGAATCCTCAACTCCACTTTCTCTCCCATTCCTAATTAAAAATCCATCAATCTCGGCCTTGAATGTCTGTACAAGCCAGCCTCAACATCCTTTTAGTAAAGGATTTCAGACTCACCACCCTGTGATAAAATAAATTCCTCAAATGGGCAATTTCTTACCCAATTCTGCACTCGGTTTTCCCTTCTGAGATCATCTCGAACCAATCTCTTCTCATCCACCCTGTCAAGCCCCTTCAGAATCTTGTGTTTCAGTAAGGTCTCTCTTTATTACTCAAACCTCCAAAAGAGTACAAGCCAACTTACTCTTCCTCTCCATGTAAGGAAATCCCTCCACACCCGAGAATAAACTTCGTGAACCTGCTCTGGACTGCCTCCAACATCAGTAAATCTTTTCGTAGATATGGAGACCAAAACTGTGCACAGTATTCCAGTTTTCAAAATGTCACAGAAACAGGTCAATCAGTTCATGCTGTTATTTATGCTTCACTCGGCCCTCTTGCCATTGTTCTCAAGTAAATCTACCCTTGCAAGCATCTATTTCTTTCTTTATGCTTGGTCAGTACAGATGAAAAGGTCCACACACACACACACACACACACACACACAGATAGAAAGAGAGAGAGAGACACACACACAGTGCACAGAGACACACACACAGACAGTGAGACAGAGACAGAGAGACAAACAGGCAGACAGAGACACAGACAGAGAGACACAGACACACACACACACACACACACACACTTGCAGAGACACAGACACTCACATACACACAGACACACACACACACTCGCAGAGACACAGACAAACACTCGCAGACATAGACACACACACACACTCGCAGAGACACAGACATGCACACTCGCAGAGACATAGACACAGGCACGTGCGTGCGCGCGCGCGCGCGCGCACACACACACACACACACACACACACACACACGTAGAGAGACACACACGCAGAGGCAGAGACACAGACACACACTCACGCAAAGATACAGATACAGATACACGCAGAGACAGAGACACAGGCACACACAGACAGAGACACACACATGCAGAGACAGAGAGAGACAGAGAGAGAGAGAGAAAGAGGGTGGGGGAGTGGCCACGAAACGTCTCCCCGAATATTCTGATACCCTTCAACAAGTGTACAATTAGATCTAAGTTAAATAAACATGGCCAAGGGATCACCACCAGTGTGGTGCCCGTGTTCACTAAAAGGCAAGATAATAGCATCACTACAAAACGTGCCAAGATGAGAAACTCAGCAGTTTGTGCCAAATTTCATATTGGTATGCTGGAAGTGACAGTCTGTCTATCTTATCCACAAAGTGACTTTTCTTGCTTGTAAGTAAGTTTACAATTTAAAAGCATTTATGCAAGACTAAGAATACTCCCTGCACATTCTTCACTGTTCATAGTTTTATGCTGTGTTTCTTTTTCTCTGGTCTTTCAGTCTCATGAGCTGACACTGCATTGCCAATTTTCAATAATCACTGTTTTCATAGTAATTATACTGTAATAGAACACACTCTTGCTGCTTTGCCATTACCCAAATTAACCACTGCAAGTGCACTTTGAAGCATGGTGAATTATGTGCAATTACTAATGGGGTCATAATGGGTGAAGTTCAGGATTATTTTGGAAATGCTGCCAAAGTGGTTCTACATAATTAGTTCATTAAAAAGACCAAAAGACAAACTGTTAAATACAGAATTGGATAGACAATGTGTACACAAGAAATATGGTACACATGTACTCACAGAAAGGATTCCATCAAGTCACGATGTAAAACCATTTTACCAAAATTCAGGCATCTGATACAAAATTAAACATAGCACCATTGAAGAATGGTCAGGAATAGAGCACCCCAAACAGTCCCTTTGGATACATATTTGTACTGCAGCAATGAACAGGATGTAGGTAAATGGATTAAATCATCAAGGCCACAATGACAAGAGATTTGAGAGTATGTAGAATTGTAAAACATTTCAAAAGGAGACACAGATAATTGACAGATACAGTTTAATAAAAAGAATGAGCTAATACATGATGATAAACAAGAAATAGGAGCAAGCATTCAAAGGAAAGAATTCAAATACAATATTGTAAACCAATAACACCGGAGGGATGACAGTTTGTATTTTTATTAATAAAAGCACAAAAGAAGCAAAGGTAACTTCAGTGAAATTCAGTCTGTATGGGGAACTATTGAAAGCATAAGCAGGTAGTGTAGAGATGGGAAATTAATTGTAAGAAGAGATGTGGTTTATGGTGAATATTTTAACTGTTGTACAAGTTTGAAAGGAGATTTAACAAGCGATTTTTTAAAAAAATCGTCGGAGGCTCACTGATGATGTTACCTAGAATGGTGACGAAACGTCTGAAAACTAACCTTCCAGCTCAGCGAGCAAACTCACATCCAAAAAAAATAAATTAGGAAAGGCAATTGGTTGGTTTCCCAGATTTTCAATGAAATTTTCATTTAGGTTAACTGACATAGTTAACCGATGCTGAAACTTAGTCACTTGTGTTCAGGTGCCACTTGTAATTATCTTATGTCAGTGCTTCTGATCTTTTATCTTTAAGGCTGTGGTTCATAGGAACCGCTAAGAAACATGACTAGGCTTAGAAACTCCACATGGCAATGCTACCTCACTGCCAAATGGCAAACGCCACTGTCTTCCAACAAGATAGGCTTCAGCTGGTCCTCACACACTCAGTGAAGGAGAGGTAAACTCTTTGATGTCATCAGCCCTCATCCCAAGTCCAAATTCAGCCCACAGCCACAATATTTCTCCTGTGCACCAGCAGCAGCTGTCGACACAACTTTCATGGCTTTCTCCCCCATTCCATCAGATGCAGGATCAGAAATAGGCCATTCTACCCATCAAGTCCGCTCTACCATTCAATGAGATTGTGGCTGATATGACAATCCACTCTCCTGCCCTTCTTCTCCACCCCCCACCCCCACAATCAGTTCTGCGGAAGGGTCACCAGACCCAAAACGTTAACTGATGTTTTCTTCACAGATGCTGCCAGACCTGCTGAGCTTTTCCAGCAACTTCTGTTTTTGTTCCTGATTTACAGCATCTGCAGTTCTTTCCATTTTTTTAAGTATTTAACTCACAACCACATCTCTTCTGGGCATGCCCACCTTGAAGACGTTCTGCTCCTCCCTCCGACGAGATTTCTGTTCAAATCTTTCTTTTTGTCCACCGACATTAATTTCATTGTCACTCTTGATGTGTGACCAAGTATTTGCCAAAACTCATTTCCACAGCCATATTACTTTTCTGAGTGACTGTCTCCAGCTCAGACTCACTCCATGTGGATTCCAACTGAAGTTTCAACCCTCATGTTTTGAATCCTCCCAGGATCATTGGTATCTCTGAGATGTTCAATATTCCATGGGCAGCCGCTCTTGCCAGATCCTGAGATGCGCACTTAGTGTCTTGTGGCATCACATGCACACTCCCAACCTCTCTCTCCAACAGCATCGCAACACAGTGGCTCAGGGTTACACCAGTCTGCAGTTCCACTTCATTCTCTGGCTGACTCATCGTGGTAACAAGAAGCATTTTCTCTTCCTTTCAGGAATCAAGGCCCACAGATGCAACATTTCAAAGATACCCATGGCCCTCTGGAACCTTCCTCTCCTCCCCTCTCCCAACCAACCATCTGTTGGGTATTCACCATCCCTCTTAATCTTCGGCTCTCCAATGGTGAGTGTTCTGTACTCAGCAAAAGCCTCAGCTTTATTCCTCTGCATCCCCAACCTAACGAATTTCAGGCACGACCATCTTCACCTCTGTGCCTATTTCTTTGGACAAGAGTCCTCTCCCAGTCCCATAGACCTCTTCACCCAGTTCCAACACCCTCCCTCCACCTGAACCCTTCCCTCTGGCCTTTTACCTGCATTTGATCTGTTCATTGAGAACTGTCAATATAATATTGGTCTGCCTCAATTTCTCTGCACCCTTCCTCACCAAATCCAACCTATGGACTTCAGCAAAGCATTTGATAAGGTTCCCCACGGCAGGCTCATTCATAAAGTCAGGAGGTATGGGATACAGGGTGATTTGGCTGTCTGGATTCAGAATTGGTTGGCTGACAGGAGGCAGAGAGTGGTTGTAGATGGTAAGTATTCTGGCTGGAGGTCAGTGATGAGTGGTGTCCCGCAGGGCTCTGTTCTTGGGCCTCTGCTCTTTGTAGTTTTTATAAATGACTTGGATGAGGAGGTTCAGGGGTGGGTTAGTATGTTTGCTGATAATACAAAGGTTGGAGGTGCCATTGATAGTATCGAGGGCTATTGCAGGCTTCAGCGAGACATTTACAGCATGGGCTGAGAAATGGCAGATGGAGTTCAATCTCGATAAATGCAAAGTGATGCATTTTGGAAGGTCGAACTTAAATGCTGAATATAGGATTAAAGGCAGGACTCTCGGCAGTGTGGAGGAACAGCGGGATCTTGGTGTTCAACTGCATAGCTCCCTCAAAGTTGCCACCCAGGTGGATAAGCTTGTTAAGAAAGCATATGGTGTTTTGGCTTTCATTAACAGGGGGATCGAGTTTAAGAGCTGTGAGGTTATGCTGCAGCTCCACAAAACCCTGGTGAGACCACACTTTGGAATATTGTGTCCAGTTCTGGTCGCCCTATTATAGGATAGATGTGGAGGCTTTGGAGAGGGTGCAAAGGAGGTTTACCAGGATGCTGCCTGGACTGGAGGGCTTGTCTTATGAGGAGAGGTTGACTGAGCTCGGACTTTTCTCTCTGGAGAGAAGGAGCAAGAGAGGTGACCTGATCGAGGTGTACAAGGTAATGAGAGGCATGGATAGAGTCGACAGCCAGAGACTTTTCCCCAGGGCAGGATTGACTGCCATGAGGAGTCATAGTTTTAAGGTGTTAGGAGGAAGATATAGAGGAGACGTCAGAGGGAAGTTCTTCACCCAGAGAGTTGTGAGCGCATGGAATAGTTTGCCAGTGGTAGTCGTGGAAGCGGAGTCATTAGTGACATTTAAGCGACTGCTGGACATGCACATGGACAGCAGTGAATTGAGGGGAATGTAGGTTAGGTTATTTTATTTTTGGATTAGGATTATTCCACGGCACAACATCGTGGGCCGAAGGGCCTATACTGTGCCGTACTTTTCTATGTTCTATGTTCTATCTCCCTCTGAGCTGACTGCACTTAGATCTAATGCTAACTTTGTTATTAAGCCTATCAATAAGGATGGTGCTGTTGTAGTCTAGCAAACTGACCTCTACATTGCAGAGGCTCTCCAATACCCTCTCCTATCTTCCCCTGGATCTTGTCCCACGACACATCAGGCCATTGTATCTACCACAGTAACTGACCTCATTTCATCTGTGACATCCCCCCAACTGCTTCCATGTTGATAGTCGCCCATCCCCACACAGCTTGCTTCTACCTCCTTCCAAAAACCCACCAACAGGACTGTCCGGGCAGACCCATTGTTTCAGCCTGCTCTTGCCCCACAGAACTCCTCTCTTCCTACGCTGACTCAGTGTTCTCTCCCCGGTCCAGTGTCTGCCCATGTATATCCATGATTCCTCTGATGCTTTACGCCAGTTTCGAAACTTCCAGTTTGCAGGTTCCAACCACCTCCTCCCTTTACATGTCCATTCGCCACGAGGAGGGTGTTAGGGATCTCTGTTTCTTCCTGGAGCAAGGACCTGACTTGTCCCCAGCCGTCACCACTCCTCCGCTTGGCCGAGCAAGTCCTCACCCTCAACAACTTCGCTTTTAACTCCTCTCATTTTCTTCAAGTTAGAGGGGTAGGCAAGGGTACCCACATGGGCCCGAGTTATGCCGGTCTCTTCATGGGCTATGTGTAACATTGCTTGTTTATTCTGGCCACCAGCCGCAACTCTTTCTCTGATGTATCGATGAGATCGTTGGTGCTGCTTCTCTCTCTCATCTGTAATTGGAAAAGTTCATCAATTTTGCTTCCAATTTTCACGCTGCCCTCACTTTCAACTGGTCTATTTCCAACTCCTCCTTTCCCTTCCTCGACATCGGTTTCCATTTCTGGCGATAGACTGGCACTAATATCCACAATAAACTATATAAAATGACTCCCACAGCTACCTGGATTACACATCCTCACGCCTTGCTTCCTGTAAAGACTCCATCCCATTCCCTCAGTTCCTGCGCTTCCGTCCCATATGTTCAGATGAGGCCACCTTCAACAAGGGAGCCACCGAAACAGCCACCTTCTTCCTTAACTGTTGTCGACAGGGTGCTCAACTAGGCCAGGCCTATCTTCCACATTTCCACCCTCACCCCTTCTCTTCCCTCCCGTAACAGTGATGTGGTTCCCCTTGTCCTTCCCTACCATCCTACCAGCATCCACATCCAGAAGATCATCAGTTGCCATTTCCACCACCTCCCGCCAGATGCCTTGACCAGACACATATTCCCCTCCCTTCTCTTGCCCTCCCTTGTCCATCTTCTACAGGGACCATTCCTTCCAGGACACCACAGTCCACTCTTCCTTTACCTGCAACACACCCCACAGCACCAAGGCACCATCCTCTGCAACTGGCCAAGGTGCAACACCTGCCCATTTACCTCCTCCCTCCCAAGTATCCAAGAGCTCAAACATACCTTCCAGGTGAAAAAACGCTTCACTGCACTTCCCAGAATCTAGTCTAGTGCTTTCACCGCTCACAATATGGTCTCCTCTACACTGAGGAAACGAAGCATAGGCTGGGTGACCGCTTCACAGAATATCTACATTCTGCTCTCAAAATAGACCCTGAGCTATCAGTGGCCTACCACTTGAACACACCACCCTGCTCCCTGGCCAACATCTCTGTCTCTGCTTCCTGCAGCATTCCAGTGAAGCTCAACACAGGTTGGAAGAACACTACCTCATTTTCCCACTTGGAGGCCCTGCGGCCCTCCAGACTCAATTTTGCATGCAATAATGTTAGGGCCTGAACTCTCCCAAGTCCAACCGCTACCCTACACACCAAGCCTTGTTATCACAGTCTGCCATTACACACTATTTATTCTTAGTCACGAACAGCCCCCATTAACAACAATTCACCTTCCTAGTCAGATTATTATCAACTCCTTTGTCTATCCAACTGCTCTTCTCTTTCTTCGGGTTCAATCTTTTCATTTACTCCCTACCCCATCCCCTCCCTATCCTCCGTATTTAAAACGTTTTCCCAGCCACCATCAGTTCTGAGGAAGGGTCATCAGACCTGAAACGTTAACTGAATTTTTCCACAGATGCTGCCAGACCTGCTGAGCTTTTCCAGCAACTTCTGCTTTTGTGGCCATTTTGACAGCAAGTTTTACATTCACGCTCATCACTTGTTAAAGAACCATTTCAGCCCATGAAAGTCCCAGGTATTGAATCTGAAGGTAGATTTCAAAAATCAATTGTTCATATTTTGTTTAATTGCAACACTAGAAATAATTTAAAAATTGGATTATTTTAACTGACACTACATACGTTTCAGGTACATTGAACAGGCCAACATAAGAAAATTTCCAAAACAAAATAACTTGGGGAGGCAGTGGATGACAGAAGCAGAAGCCTAAGGAACAAGGTACCTCAGGTCCAGTTGCCACATTATTGCATGAATATTTTTCCACCTTATACACTTGCCTTACGGTCTCTTATGCAGTTTGATCAGTAATGAATTGTGACCTTATTTTCACATAATTTAGCTGATGACAAAGAATTCTGGGTAATAGCTATATTGTGTTTTATTACTAATTAATGGAAATTAACTCAAAATATGGCTGTATAGTCCTTCAATCTCATTAAATTAGAATTTCGTTTGTTGTTCAGTCAGTCCCCCTACCCCTAAAACAGTTGAAAAACTATTGGAAGCTCTGTGTTGCTCCTCCAAGGGAGGCTTAACATTGCATTTTCACAATCAAGGCACACACATGGTTAGTATCATGCCTTTTGTGTGATTTAGGAAACAGAAGGGTGTAAATCCTGTCTCTAAGGGCTATTAGTCAGAGACTGGCAACACCACAGAACAATGATTGCTGCCAATAACATGCTGAAATTTTTTTGTGAGTACCAAGGCTGGAATACTGAAGAGAGTTGTGGGTGGTATGACACTCAGGTGGGTTTGATTAGGTTGTCACTTACAACAGTAAGAGTGGGATGACAGAAATGCAGGGGATGCCTTTCTTTCGCTCTCCACTCCTCTGACTTCCTGTCAATGAAGAACTCTCTCCTCCTCTTCTCAGTTACCATTAAATTTCTGTGGGTTGAGCGATAATGGCGTGAGCATTCGACATCTTGTCAAGTATGGGCAGGACTCCTGTGACAGGTCCATCCTATACCTCACCTAATTCAGGATAGTTTTCTTGTCTATGTGAATAAGATATGGAAATGCCTCTCCAATTCACTCAGCCCCTCCATCATCATGTCCACTCAGTCAGCATCCATTAAATTGCACCCACCATTCCACTGAATTATAATTTTTACGCTTTTAATGTATACACCAATACTGAATCAAAGATTTAAAACTGTCACTGATGAGGATCATCACTCAATACTATTTCAGGGTTGTGGAAATGGGGTAAAATGTTAATCAGCTCCATGAACCCCAATTTTCTTTCAGTATTATAAATCTGTACATATTTCCAAGTGTTCCCTTACACATCATGCAGGTGGATCGGCCATGCTAAAATTGCCCATAGTGTTCAGGGGTGTGTGGGTTATCGGGGGATGGGTCTGGGCGGGATGCTCCAAGGAGCAGTGTGACTTGTTGGGCTGAAGGGCCTGTTTCCACACTGTAGGAAATCTAATCTAATCTAAACAGTTCACAATCAAAATTAAAACCTATTTCCAAGAGTACCTCTACTCAAATTTTAGTGTTCAAACGGTGGGTACTCATTGATTTTGTAATGTTAAATATTACATTAGTTCAGTTCTGTATATTATCAGGTTCTCCCGTTTTCAAGAACTATTTTCCTGCACCATGGAATATTAACGTACCCTTCGCTGTGATTTGTTTGAAAATCTCCCATTGTCAAAAGCAAATTGAAGAAATTCTGAGTTGCCGATCATTTATTTACATCAATGATTCAGATGAGACAAAAATAAGGTGGATAGTATTATTTTTGGATATAAAGAGGACTGTGGTACATTTTCAATTCTGGAAATAACAGGATGTCAGAGCAACCATTCAAAATGATACAACCTCATGCAAACTTGAGAAATCTTAGAAATATAATATTATCACAAGTAGCATTTTGCATTCACTAATTACATAACCTTGTCGTAAAATACCTGTGGTCAGGAAGTCTGCATTATAGGCTTTAAAATTCCACTCCATGTTTATCTTAAAGAGTTTATCTCAAATTACAGTCTGGGAATGGAAGGCACGTACATTTCACAAGCCCATCTTTGTCACATACAAGACAATGAGAATACAGGAGGCTTGGCCCACTATGGGAATTAACTGATCTCAGAGTACATTTACAACAAATTTCCACCATTTATTAAAATTTCCTGGGTAGCTTTCTTCTTCCCTCAATGGGCAATGGTGGTGTCTCACCTAATTTTGTGGCAGTGCACCACTTCAATTACAAGGAGTTTTAAAGATCTAAATTACCACCCACTACATCTTGAAGCTGAGGAATTTCAGTCCCTCTGGCGTTATCCAAAATCTTCAGACCAAAAAAACTTCTGATACAAGCAAAGACCTGCAAAGGTCAAATTAGGATAGGTAATCAAATCTTCTACTCTGATGTAATCCGTCATGTCATTCCTCCATCCAACTCCTCCCATACTATTCAATTCCTCCTGTGAAATAATCCCCTTTTCACTATTCCATTCCCCACACACCCTGCTCCCAATAACATTTTGCAACCAACTGACACCACAAAACAGCTTGTCACCACAAACCATGTCGTTCAGACATCCACTCCCAATTAATGTTTTCAATCTCGACTAGGCTCTTTTAACAGCACTTTTTGAACCCATAATCTCTTCCACCTGCAAGAGCAAAGGCAGATGTCAAGAAGACCACCATGTGCAAACTCCCCTTTGAGTCACACACCATCGTGACTTGGATGACTGTCGCTATTTCTTCACTGTCATGGGAAAAAAGTGCTTGAATTCCCCTCATAAAAGCATTTTAGGTGCACATACACACCAAGGACTACTGTGGCTCAGGAAGGCTGCTCACCATTACCCTTGAAGGCAGTTGGGGACAAGCAATGAGTACTGGTGACACTCATCATATGAACAGATTTTTTTTCAAAATATCTCCAGCCAGGCTAATCTGGTTGTTGGTTTCTCCTTCACTTCGACATTACATATTTCCACCAATCTCTCAACCCACTGCCAACATCAACAGTTGACTAAACACACATCAGACGCTCTAGTCTTCTCTGCACTTCATGTCACACAGGAGCAAGGTTTCCAAGATCCTACCAACCCACTAACCAATTAGAAAACTGTGAACAGATAAAAATTGCACAATTACACAGTCATTGAGAAGGTAACATATCAAAGTGACAGCAGGATATGAAATAACGAATTTGAATTTATGTGGTGGCCTTTCAAAATGCCACATCATCCCAAAGATGCAGGCACTGATAATGATGCAAGAAACACTATAATGTTGAATTCTGGTGAGCCTCGACTTGCAAAATCCTTGGAGAAAATGCGATACAATTTAAGGTCACAGAGTAATGAAAGCAAATCAGAAAGGACCAAAAAGCGAGGAAACAGAGGATACCCAAGCAGAACTAGGCCAAAAATAAAGTGAGCAACTGAGATCCTCCTTTTATTGATACAAGTATGTCTCTGAACTGATCGTTGGCAAATCTAATTCAAACCACAAAGGATTTGATTTTCGAAGACAAACATAAACTGTTTGTACTCAAGTGATGAAGCAATACTCAACCAAGGTGAAGTCAAAAAGACCATGGACGTTAGTTGACCTGTCACTCACCTGCCTAACAATGTGACGCACCATGCTAAATCAGACAGAATGCTGAGCTACATGAGCAAATCAATCAAGTTCAAATCCTCAAAAATCATGCTGAAATAATACAGAAACTAGAGTCAATTCATCCCAGAAGAATATTTGTGTGACAGTTTTCAGAACTGTTGGCAATGACTGAATTTTTTGAAGAGGTAACTAGGTGTGTAGAAGAGGATGGTGAAACTTAAGACATCTACATGAAGGCTTCGTAAGGCTTTTGACAAAGTCCCATGTGGTAGTCTAGTTAAGAAATTAAAAGCGCATAGGATCCAGGAAAATTTAGAGAATTGGATCCAAAATTGAGTTAAGCAGCAGGAAGTGGAAGGTAATGGTCAAAGGATGCTTTTGTAACCGGAAACCAGTGTTCAGAGGCACACCACAAAGTTCAGTTCCTTGCTGTTTGTTGTGTGCACTAATGATCTATGTATGAATGTAGGAGGCACGATCAGTAATTTTCCAGACGTTACAAAATTGGTGGCATGGTTAACAGTCAGGGACGAAGCCTCGGACTGCAGAATGATATAGACAGGCTGGTCAGATGGGCTGATCAGTAGCAAACAGAATTTCATTCTCAAAACAGACTGGTGATGCATTTTGAGAGGACTAACAAGGCAGGGGAAGACTCACTGAATGATAGGAGCCTCAAAGACAGCAGGGCAGCTGGATAAGGCGATTAAGGCTGCAAATGGGATATGCCTTTTTAATTGTGGCGTTGAATCCAAGAGCAACAAGGTTATGACGGAGCTATATATAATCTTAAAGATAGTAGGAACTGCAGATACTGGAGAATCTGAGATAACAAGATGTCGAGGTGGATGAACACAGCCAGCCAAAGCAGCATCACAGGAGCAGGAAAGCTGACGTTTCGGGCCTAGACCCTTCGTCAGAAAAAAAAATCTAGAAATCCATTTTTTTTCCTGAAGAAGGGTCTAGGCCTGAAACATCAGATTTCCTGCTCCTATGATGCTGCTTGGCCTGTTGTATTCATCTAGCTCTACACCTTGTTATCTCATACAATATAACTTTAGTTAGGTCACAGTTGAACCCTGGGTGCTGTTCTGGTCACCACATTACAGGAAGGAATAAAAACAGAAATTGCTGTAGAAATTCAACAAATCTGGCAGCATCTCTGTCTGGAGAGGAACCAGAAGTAAAGATTCAAGTACAGCAACCCTTCTTCAAAACTGCTTGAATCTAGGAAAATTGTGGTAATTATCTTGACGAAAGGAGTCGAGATGTAAAGGAATGAGCAGATAGGTAGAAAACGAGCCAGGTGAAGTGACAACAGATTCAGGAGAAAGCCAGGCAGATAAGGGAATTGCTGATAGTAAGCCAAGGGCTAAGATAAGCTAGAGAGATGCTATAACGGGACAATTAGCAGGTGAAAGTGGGTAAGCTGTGCTGAAAGCAACCATTTTCATGACAGGATCCGGGGTTTTGTTGGGGGGGGGGGGAGCTTGAAGACATTGAAGGTAGTGTCCAGCCTCTAAAATTATTGAACTTGATTTTGATTCCTGCAAGGTCCCCCAGCAGAAAATAAGGTGCTCAGCTTCAGTGGAGCACTGCAACAGACCCAAGACAGAAATATGTGCGCAACAATCGGGTGTTGAAGTGGCAACCAAATGAAAGCTTAGATCACTTTTACAGACTGAACATAGGTGCCCGCAAATTGATCACACAGGATGCATTTCTTCTCCTCGGTGCAGAGGGACCACACTGTGTGCGGTGAATACAGTACACTAGACTTAAGTCAAGATTAGCTAAACTGCTGTTTCACCAGGACCTTGGATTGTGAGGAGGGAGGAGGTGAATGGGCAAATGTCACACCTCCTGTAATTACATCAAAAGGTGCTGTGAGGATGCGGGGAGTTGTTGGAACTGAAGGAATGGTCCAGGTTGTCTTGGAGGGTCCCTGTGGAATGCTGACAAGGGAGGGTGGGAGAATATGGGTCTGGTATGAGCATCTCACTAGAGGTGGTGAAAACAGTGGCTTATGATACTTAGGGTGCAGAGGCAAATGGAATGAAAAATGAGGACAAAGGGGGCTGTATTGTGTTCTGAAGGAAGAGAGAGGGCTTACCTGCAGATATGTAAGAAATGGATCACACATGGTTAAGACAAAAAGAATTCAGCCATTCAGCTTATCAAGAGTGCTCAGCAATTTGTTCATGGCTGATGTGTTTCTCAACTCCATTCCCCTGCTTTCTCCCCATGCCTTTCATCCCTCTACTCATCAAGAACTCATTTATCTGTGTTAAATACATCCAATGACGTTGCTTCCACAGTCTACAGCAGCAAGGAGTTCCACAGATTCGCCTACCTCTGGCTGAATACATTATTCATCTCAGTTCTAATTGCCCCTTCGCCCTGAGATATGCTTTTATGTCCTAGTCTCTCCTGCTAGTGAAAACCTCCTTCCACATTCATTTGATCCAGGTGTTTTCATATTCTGTCTAAGTTTCAACCAGCTCTCCCCACGTCCTTCTAGACTTCAGCAAACACAGACCAAGACAGGGGCCCCTGCCGTAGGTGGTCATACCCAACAAATCTATTAGAATTCAACTGCTCCTCATATAGCAAGCCCTTCACCTCTGAAATAATTTTTGTAAAGCTCCTCTGGAACCCCTCCAAGGCTAGCACATCCTTCCTTAAACACAGGACCCACATCTGTTTACAATATCCCAAATGCAGTCTGACTGGAGCCTTAAACAGCCTCAGCAGCACAACACTGCTCTTGTATTCTAGCCCTCTCTAAATGAATCCAAACGTTGCATTTGCTTTCCTGACTACCAAGCGAATCTGCATGTTAACCTGAACAGAATCCTGAACTAGAATTCCCAAGCCCCTTTGTGCTTCAGCTTTCCATAGCCTTTCCCTGTTTAGAAAATAGACAATGCCTCTATTCTTCCTCCAGAAGCGCACTAACTTACACTTTCCCACTCTGTATTCCATCTGCTACTTCATTCACCACTCGCCTAACCTGTCCTAGTCCTTCTGCAGCTTCTTGTTATCTTTGTGTCATCTGCACACCTGGCAACGAAGTTCTTTCATTCAGACCATTCAAGTATATCATGATTAGCTGTGGTGCCAACACAGACCCGTCGAGTTCTGAGGAAGCGTCACCCGATCCGAAACGTTAACTCTGTTTTTACCTTCACAGATGCTGCCAAACCTGCTGAGCTTTACCAGCAACTTTTTTTTGTCCCTGTCGAACTTTGCTAGTCACTGACTGCCATCCTGAAAAAGGCTCCTCTAACCCCACTCTCTGCCAATTCTCTATCCATGCCAGTATTTGTCCCTGAAAAATAAACTCTCATCTTACTTTGCAGCAACCTGAGCAGCACCTTGTCAAGGCCTCCTGGGAATCCAAATAGATCACATCCACTGGCTAACTTGCTCATTACCCCCTCAAAGAATTGTAACTGATTTATCAGGCATAACCGTTCCATAGTTAAGGGCCCCACCAGCCAAGAAGGATGCACTAGAAAGGGTGCAGAAGAGATTCACCAAGATAATGCCAGGGTGCCTGGGCTGCAACAATTCAGCTATAAAGGAAGGCTAGATATTTGAGGTTACCTTCCTTAGAGGAGAGAAGGCCAACAGCAGATCTGACTGAAATGTATAAAGTTGAAGGACACTGATGGGGCAAACAGGAAGAAATCTTGCCCCTCAGTCGAAGGTTCAATAACCAATGGGCAGTTTTAAGCTAAGCAGCAGGTGGTTTACAGGCGTTTTAAGGGGAAAAAAAATTCACCGCGAGGACATTTGGAACTCACAGGCTGGAAGGACTGCAGAGGTAGGAACCCTCAAGTTATTTACGAATTATTTGGACGAACACTTTGAATGACGTAGCATACAAGGCTATCGGCTATGTGCTGGGAAATGGGAATAGAATGTTGGATGGTTCATGATTGGCATTGAAGTAATGAGCAGAAAGGTTTCTTTCCATGTTATAAAAACTGTAACTAGGTATTGAGAGGAAAAAAAAATAAAGCCTGCTCCCTGATTCTATGGAGATTATCAGAGAACTGCAATTCATCATTAAGGACTGGACAAACTTGAAAATTGGAATTACAGAAAATACTTTACAAAAAGGTATACCATTATATTCCTAAGGTATGTCTGAACAGCAAAACAATGGGCCGCAAGTCTCCTGACAAGATTAGCACACATTAAGAAATATGCTGTCTTCTTTAATCACTTTATTGTGATGTGAACATCACTGCCAGGACCAGCATTTGCTGCCCATCCTGGGCTGCCCTTGAATTGACTGCTTACTGGTCCAATTCCGAGGGCAATTAAGGGTAAACCATATTCCTGTAGATTTGGAGCCACACATAAGCCAGATCAAGCACAGTCCACAGATTTATCTTCCTTAATAGTGAACCAAGTGAGTTTTTAAAACAATTGTTCCATGATCAACTTTCCTTTGCTAGCTTTTAAGTTCAGTAAACAAAAACTGGAATAAGTTCCATCAGCTGCCATTGTGGAATTTGAACCACTGCTCCCAGAACATCAGCCCAGGCCTCAGGATTACTCATCCCACGACTTACCATTGGGTCACTATCTCCCTGTGCACAGAGCCTGGGAGGGTTAGGTGGCCAATTCTATCAGTGTTGTAAATTACTCAGAAACCAACAGAGGTATTCTGACATGTGGGTTTAACTTTTTTTCTCATATGATGCAACAGAATCATCCAAAAGAATGCCCAGCAAAAACACTGCAAGCCAAAGGCAACATTTACCTTTAAGCTGCACTCTGCAGAAAAAGCCTCTTGAATTTACCATCTGTGGCACAAGCATTAAATTACACAATGTAAATTGCAAGGGTGAAGAACTTTCTTCCTTCATTTTGCCATACTCAAAACAGCCTCTCCCATATATCAAGTAAATCCCTTGGCCATAAAAAGATATGGATCCGGATATTCCAATGCTCAGGTAGTTGCTTGAGCAGCTCATCAAGACCATACAGAATACCCAATGCACATGTCTCTGTGGGAATTTAACCAGAATATGCACTTCCATCTGCCATCAAAACTTTTCAGTAAATTTACTTTGTACTTCAATTATTTGAAGTTAAAAATAATAATTCATGCAAATTAGTTAAAAATCATGAAAAATACAATACTTTAAGTTAAAATGTAATAGCCTTGAATAATCTACCTTTACTCATCACCTGACAAATTTGCATGCATATTATGATGTTAATAATAATTAATTCAAAACAATCCTTAATGCTTCAATTGAAAAATATTAGTGCATGATTTTGCAACTCTGACACTAAGTTAGACGAATTACTCACATTCTTGCCCCAAGAACTGCATGTCAAAAATCTCAGTTTAGTTGCATAATTAAATGAAAAGACTTGTGTGTTACTTCATGCCTTACAAGCAAGACCATGAACTAAAATCATAAAAGTTAGAGCCTGGGATTTTATTTTGATCAAAATCCATCAAGTCAGCTGAACCACATTTTTCCAGTTGACTTCACAAGCAAAGTGAACACATACGCACAGTGCAGTTACTGTGAACATTAACAAGTTGGGACAGTATTTTAAGAGGGACAACAGCAGGGTGGTGGCATGGCATACCGCAGCTGCTGGGAGTGGAATGGGGCACCAGGATGGAAGGGCTGTCTGGCAACTAAGGTTGGGAGATTTACTTCTACTACTCTAATAAAAACATCTCTATGAATTCCAAGTTCAACAGTTTTCAAATATCTCTGTACACACAGTCTTTCCCTTTTAGTGCTCTTCTATTTCTAAAGAAGAAATTCAAAATAAATTCAACAGAAAGCCAGAAAGTCACGTTATGACATGAGTGCAGTGTCCAATAAAACAGTTAGTGAGAATGAGAAAGATGCCCCAGAAAATCAAAAGTAGCTCTTGAGAAAATAAAGCAGTATCCTCTGCAATCAATGCCCTAAGATTAGCAACTCCCATACCTAGCTTGAAAACACACCAACTTCCTTTTAGTGGAGAAGTGAATAGATACCTAAACTTAGTTTCCGCCTCATATTTCAACAGTGGAACCTTCCATATTAGCACTTGTTAAATAATTTTGTTCACTATCAAGCATGCAATTTTCTGTTATTCCCAAATGCAGTGTACAATCCCCTTTCGCTAACAGAACAGACGTCAGGTAAATCAGAGCCAATTATAGTCAACATGGCTACATCAGCACGTCAGAGGTTGGGATTTTTGCAGCAAGTAATCCACACCCCGATTCCCAAAGCCTATTCAGCGTTTCCAACACACAATCAACAGTACAAAGGAATGCTCTGCACTTATATGGATGACTGTAGCTCTAAAAACACGCAAGAAGGTTGGCACCATCAAGGACAAAGCAGCCTTCTTGACTTGGCATGCTATCCACCATCCCAAATATTTGCTTCCTCCACCACCAACACACAGTGACGTTACTACATACCATTTATAAGACACACATATCCAGGCGTCTTTAACAGCATCTTCTAAACTCATAACTGCATTATCGTGACTTGAAACTCTATTGCCATACCTGCGTTGTCATCAAATCATGAGTCCCATCAGTGCTGTGGGTGTACCTGTCCCCCACGAACCGCAGAGGCTCACTTTCACTACCACAATAAATGCTAGTCAACAACCCGTGAATGAATAAACAGTTTTAAAATGTTAGCCGTTTGTATCATTACACAATTTGCATCACAGTGCAAATATTAAGGATTAATTTTTAAACTAACAAAGAATTCATTTCTTTTCCACAAATACCATGACATGATGAATTTCAGAACCACTAAACATTTTCCAAACTTGCTTCCAAAGGATTTACAATAGGCATAATGTAAATTAGGATGAACAAACAACAGCAAACAGATCTTCCAATGGATCAATGCCCTGCGTGATTCCAAATTTCGTAAAGTAAACTGGAAGTGCATTTCTGCAGAATGAACTCAAAAATCCCCTTCGAATCGTAAGCCAATATAAATGCAACATCATTATTATTGTGCAATTGTTTTGAATCAGAAAGCCGTGTACTACAGAACTGAACCTGCCAAATATGTAGTACATAAGCTCCAGATGTTCACTTAAATCGTCCCAAAGCAATTCAATGAAGTGTGTAAAGAAACGCAGTTAGTCAGTTTGTCATTTCTGCAGAGGGGTACCGTATCTGCTATGAGATAACTGAGCAGCTTTTTTAGTAAATAGCATTAATTTGTTACTGTTCACAGGATGTCAAAAGTGTTTCACAGCCCTAGTTTGAACAGTGTCATGAGATCCTTAACATCTACCAAAAACCAAGTATGGCATTTGTCTCCCTGGTGTCAGGGTCAAGGATATTGATGGACTAGTTGCACAGTGAGGCAAAGGTGGTACTAGCTGGTTGGTAGGTGGGTGAATGTATGGTCTAGCAAGAGGAGTGGGGTATTCATGTGTGACATACAGCCAGCAGCCATAATCTAAATCAGCATCATTAACCTAGGTAGAAAACAGGTACTGTAAGCAGAAAAAAACTAGCCAGCAGATACTCAAAAGTTAGCATTCTCCAGATCCCTTCCACTGCTTTGTGCAGAGGAATTATGAGAAAAGACTAACAGTTGACATAAAGGAGAATCCCAAAGACGTCTATAGGTAAATAGGAAAACAGTGGTTCAGAGGATGAGTAGGGCCGATTGTGGACCGAAAAGGGGATTTATACATGGAGACCGAGGGGCTTGGCATGGCTGCTGTGTTTAATCAATACTTCGCATTAGTCTTCACAAGGAAAAGGATGCCACCCAAACCATGGCTACAGAGGAGGCAATTCTGTCACTGGCAGCATTCAAAATTAATTAAGGAAGAAGTCCTAAATAGACTGTTGATACTTAAAATTGACAAGGAACTGGATGAGATACATCCAGCATTTTAAAAGGAAAAAACAAAGTAGAAATTGTGGAGGCACTGGTTGTAAACTTTCAACCTTCTCTGGGCTTTGCTGAGATACCGGAGACTGCAGAAGTGCAAATATTATGGCTTTGTTCACCAAATGTTGGAAGGATAATCCCAGCAATTTAGTTTAACTTAACTTTAATGATAGGAAGTTTCAAGAAACAGTCGTTCAGAATAGGATTGGTCATCACATGGAAAAAGGTGGGTTGATTAGGACAAGTCAGCATGGATTGCTCAAGGCAAAAATCATGTTTAACTAAAATGTCGGAGTTTTTGAAGTATTAACACAAAGGATCGATGACAGCAATGCCATTTATATTGTATACATGAATGTCCAGAAGGTGTTTGGCACAGTGCCACACAACAAACTCATGGGTAGAGTTATAGGTCATGGTATAAAAGGGACAGTAGCAATAGGAATACCAGATTGGCCAACAGATAGGAAACAAAGTCAGTGGTCAATGGTTGTTCTTCAGGTTGGAGGATGGCTTGAGGTGGAGTCGATAGGAAAAGTCAGGACTGGTATCCTTGCTTTTACTAATATATTAATGATCTGCATCTTGGTGAGCATAGGATAATTTCTAAGTTTACTGATGACACAAAATTTGGATGCATTATACATCATGAGGTCAACAGTGTGGAACTTCAAAAGGTCATGGGCAGGCTGAGTGAGTGATGGGATAGGTGATAAGCTTAAATAAGCTTAAATACTGAGAAGGGAGAAGTGACACTTCGGGCAGAAGAACACTGAAAGACAATATAGAATAAGGGTTACAATTCTAAAGGGGTGTTGCAGAGAAACCTAAGTGACTGAGTGCACGGATCGTTGAATCTGTCGGACAAACGGAAAGAGCAGTAAATAAATCACAGAATCCTCAGCTTTATTAATGGGGCACAAAGTACAACAGCAAAGAAGTGTTGCTGAACTTGTATAAGTCAGTTGTTAGACCTCTGTGTACAGTATGGGTGCCACATTAAAGGAAACGTGAGATGCAGTGGAGACGGTGCAAAAGTGGTGCACAAGACTTGTTCCAGAAATAAGAAACTTCAATTATGAGGGCAGATCAAAGAAGTTCAGATTGTTGACCTTGGGGAGATGAAGGCTGAGATGAGAGTTGACATGGTTTCAAAAATATGAGCAGACTGGATACAGTTCATAGAAAGAAGCTGTTCCTACTCATAAGAGGAACAAGAACGAGAGCACACAGATTTAAAATGTTGCTCAAGAGCACCAAGGTAATGCGTGAAAAAGTTTTTTTCACACAGCATGTAGTCATGGACATGCAACACGGTGCAGGCAGGTTCATTTGAGGCATTCAAGAGGGCAATGGATGACTATTTGTTTAGAAATAGTATGCCAGGGTATGGTTAAAAACAAAAGATTAGCTCACGTCAATGATGCTCATGAAGGAGTTGGTGCAGACAGGATAGGCCGAATGGCATGATTCTGAAACTACAAATATTGGAGGATAGATCAGCTGAATGCTTGACCATAGAGATTATGCTGAAGTCCTGGCTTTGGATCATGAAGCATTTGAGCCAGGTCTGGGAGACGGTGCCTATGCAGGCCAGAAGTTCACATCAAACAGGGACAGGGCCAATTTCCTTGCTCATGATATTGTGCAGAGTTAAAACTAACTTGGGCGTGTGCATGGAAAGTATGAAATAATACAAGAAAAAAAAAAGTCAAGCTACACAGACAATCGGGAGACAGGTGGCAGTCGAATGCAAAACAATGAAATAGAAAATGGGGGTCACAGCAAGAGCAAATCCAATGTCAGAGTCTGGTTACATGTTTCCTTTACTTTGTATTTAATGCTTCATCTTGTTTTGATTTCACACAGCAGTTGTTCATTGATCTGCCAGCCACACTTCCTATGGATCTGTCTGTTAATTTCTCCTGTTTCCACAAGACTATGTGATCTAAGAATTCAGAATAGGCCATTAAGATGACTGAGACTTCTTCACCATTCGCAAAATCATGGCTGATCTGATAATCCTCAACTCCACTTTCCTGCCTATCTTCCTAATCCTCGATTCTCGTAAATAATTGGAAAGTCTGTCTATCTCAGCCTTATATGTACTTAACAACCCAGATAAACAGCCCTCTGTGGAAAAGAATCCCACAGAATGACTACCCTTAGAGAAGAAATTCCACCTTATCTGTCATAAATGACCCACTCACTTAGCCTATCTACTACCCCTTTGTAGACTTATTGTGTAATACTCACTATCTTCATTCCCACTTATATTTCGCTCAGTTGGATGGTCAGCTGGTTTGCAATGCAGTGTAATGCCAACAGCAAGGGTTTAATTCTCTCAACGGCTGGAGGTTGCCATGAAGAACCCTCCTTCTCAAATTGTACCTTCATCTGAGTTGTGGTGACTCTCTGGTTAAATGACCGCAGTTATCTCTCTAACAAGAGAGCAGCTCTGTGGTGCAGTAGGACTGTGACACTTCACCTTCACCTTAATCATGACATTAACATTACCACATACTGAATCAATGATGTCAGAAGTTGAAGTGTCATACTGTGCTGAAAATGTTAACTGTTTCTCTTTTCACAGATGCTTCCAGACCTGCCCAGTGTCTGTGGTACTTTAGTTTTATTTTTGATCGCCAGCATCCACAGTACTGAGTAAAATTAATTTTATTCTCCCTATTTTTCTAATCAACCTGTTCAGGTACGTTATTCACACCCACGGGCACAGGTTGGACTTGAGCTCAGGCCTCCTGGTCCAGGGTAGATGCTTGAGCACTGCACCACGTTTTACGAGTTGAATGAGGGTTTGCTGACTAACTAGGTTTAACTTCCACATGTATAGCAAAAAGATGTCATTCAAAAAAGCTCGATTAAATGGAAACTTGGGCAAAATATTCAAAAATTATAATCGAATCAAACTCTGCAAACCAAAAGGAAATCCACTTGTAATTTTACTAAGTTATATCTGTCTTAGGAAATTCAATAAAACCTGATCCTCAATTTTGTTACCTGCCAAATCTTGTTCCTATTTACCTTTGACCAAGAATTGCATTAATGCAGCAAAAATGTCTTCTAAAAGGAAAGACTGGTAAAAAGACATGACTGAAAAATAATTTCAAACTGCAACTTACACAGGCATAGTGAAATGCAATTTATGATTAGCTTTAAAATCAAAACACTGTTAAGAATATATTAGTCATAGTGTCAAGCAGCTCACATGAAGTAAATTAAAAAGTCACAATTTAAAAAAGGAAAGAACAGAAAATAGAGGAGATAAAGCAACTTTGAACTTCATTTGCAATGACAGCTGATCTCAAATCACATAAATTAACAAACAGCAGCTCAAGAATCTTTCACTGTGCTAACAGGTCTATTCATTTCAACTGTTCAGTGCCACATTCCTTTGTCGAACTAATCCGTTTCATCAATTCCATGTATTTGAGTATATTGATTGCATAACTTGATATTTATTAACTGTGCAATAAATGAAAATGCAACTAATGATATCATTTTATGGTATTCGATAAGCAAGACTTAAGAGTCTTGTGGCTCAGTGATAATGTCCCAACCTCTGGGCCAGGAGGTCCAGGCTCAAGTCCCACCTACCCAGGTGGCTTGTCTAAGCAGGCTTGTTTAAAATGACACGAGCAGCATTTGCGCATGACATCTGGTGAAAAGTGCTCTACATGTTTAAAGTTCCACTGCCGTGGTAAGTTAGTTCAAGCAATTAAAAAGGGGGGCATTGATGCAATATGACAAGCATTCCCAACCCACAAGGAAAAGGCTGTCAAGCTAGCTGAAGCCAGTTATAGACATCTGGCAGCAGGAACACTAATGTCCAAAAGGGTAAATGTGTGATGAATGTCATTCAATGAGTAAGAGGAAAGTAAAAAGTAATGAAATTCAATAAAGCAGTGCAAAGAAATGCATTAATCTTGGATTGTGAATTTTGATAGAATTAATTTCAGGTCACAACATAAGGCACAGGATCTTGTGGTATAGTACAACACCTCTACCTCTCTCTGCGCCATGTTCAAGTCCAACTGCCATGAAGGTGTGTCTTAACATGTCCAAACAAATTGACAGAAACTCTCATAGTACAGGGGATTGAAATAGCAAATCTGATTCTTCAGCATAGTGCTGCAAATGTAACCAGAGTTACAGAAAATTTCACAGCATCGTGAATGTAAGCGAGTATCCTGTGACACTTCTTAAAGGCTAAATGAAGAAAAATGGTGACACAAGGTGTGGGATACAAAATCAATGCTCAAAAAGGTGAGCTTTAAGTAATATCTTTAAAATAAGAACCAAAGTTGATGAATCTGTCTGTTTGGGGTTGGGGAAAAAGGGAAATTACTCAGAAAAGAAGGAAGCCTGGAAGAATTGAAACATCACCATGAGAACTTGGAATCAAAATGGCCAATATGAGTAGGAGTATTGTTTGAGTAGAAATTGCAATGGGATACATAGCAGAAATTTACAGAAGGTGAAGGCTAGCCAGGACTGCATTGGAATAGTCTGGAAGTGACCAAATGCCTGAATAATGGTTTCATTAACTGAGGGGTTGAAGCCAAAGTAGAAAATGTTTTGCTGATGAAAGGAGGAAGATGGCTTCTATAATGCAGAAGATAAAAAAGCAAATAGAATTCCAAAAGGTTGTGAACAATTTGTTTTACATTGAAACAGCGATTGCAAAAAGGGATGGCATGGACAGCATGAGAGTATCTTAGTGAAAGTTTATGCTGGTACTTGAAAGATTGCAGTGTTTAGTTAGTTAGAAGATGTAATTCAATTAGAACAGAAAGTCAGAAACCAATTTTACAGCATTGAAACGAGGAGTTATTTGCAAAAGATGGTGGTGTGATACAGTATCAGCATATATTTGGAAGGTACTATCTTAAAATACTGCTGCCAAGGCATGTAGATGAGGAAGGGAAGAGAAGCAGGAGGACAATTCCATTGAAGACTATGGATATGACTCTAAGAGGTGAGAGAAAAGTAATTTCCACATTTCAGGTTAGATAGGGAGATGTGATTCCTAATCTAGAAGTAGTCGCAGACAATTAAGGGAAGATAGACGTTGGAGGAGGAGGAGGAGGAGGATGTAGCTACCCATCTCAAAGACTGCAGAGACAAGAAGGAGGATCATCCATCATGGTCACAAGATCCAGATAACTTCAACTGGAGGCAGAAGATCAAGAGTTTCACATCAAAGGTTATTGCAGAAAAATAAAAGCTCAGGGTATCGGGGAGGCATAGCAACATGGATAGAATATGGGTTTTTTACCAGCCAACCAAGGTTGACATAAATGGTTTATTGTCTCACTGGCAAACTGTTGGAGACCAGCAGATGTCTGCGTTAGGGCATTGAGTTTCATAATTTACATCAAGTAGTTAATATGAAGGGAGCAAAGTCATGGTCACGAAATTCACAGATGACACCAAGATAGATACAAAAGTATGTAATGGAGGAAGAATAAGAAAATCACAAATGATATACACAGGTTGAGTTGGTGAGTAAAAATCTACCAAATGATTTGATTTATTATAATCACATGGGTACCTAAATACAGCGAAAAGTTTTGTTTTGCAAGCAGCACAGGCAGATCATAGCGCGCTCGGACAGACTGAGGCATACAAAAGTTACAGCTGCACAGGAGTTACCAAAGCAAGGTCAATATTATTTGAAGTTAGAGAGGCCCATTCAGCAACCTAATAACAGCATGGAACAAGCTGTTCTTCAAATCTGTAGGTGCATATGTTCAAGCTTCTGTATCTTATGCATGAATGGAAGAGGCTGGAAGAGAACATTGTCAAGGTGGGAGTGATCTTTCATAACATTGGCAGCCTTTCTGCAACAATGATATGTGCAGATGGCATCCACGGATGGGAGGTTGGATTCTGTGCTGTGCACATGACTTTCTGTAGTTTCTCACAGTCCTGAGGAGAGTATTTGCCATAACTGGCCATTATGCACCCAGATAGAATGCCTTCTACGGTGCATCTGTACAAGTTGGTGAGGGTACGTATAGACATGCCAAATTTCCTAAGCCACCTGAAGAAGAGGTGTTATTGGTGCCTTTTTGACTACCATATGTATGTAGGAGGTCAAGGACAAATTGTCGGTTATTGCCATTCCTAGGAATTGAACACTCCTGACCCAGTCCACCTCAGCTCCATTGATGTAGATAGGGGTGTGTCCTCCATCCTCCTTTTGGAAGTCAATGATTGGCTCTTTTATTTTGCCGACATTGAGAGATTGTTGACATTGCACCACGACAGCAAGCCCCCTATCTCCTTCCTGTAGTTTGACTCATCACTGCTTGATATCCAGTCTATCACAGTGGGTCATCAGCAAACTTGCAAATGGAGCATAATGTGGGAAAATGTGTCATCTTTCCCTTGGCAGGAAGAATGAAAAAGAGGAGATTACTTCAAAAGAAAATGACTTTAGAATTCCCAAGTGCAAAGAAGTGTATATGTTCTGCTGCATGAGTCAAAAAAATCAAGACAGAATAAGTAATCAAGGAGGTCAACCAGCTGCTATCCTTTAATAAGAGAAAAAGTGAATATACAAGTAAGGATGTTAGGCTTCAGTTATACATGACAGTGATGAGGCCACATCATATATGCAGTTTCAGTTTCCCTCCTTATGAAAGTTCATAAATGCATTCGAAGCAGTTCAGAGGAGGTTTACTAGATGGATACCTGGAATAAGTGAATTGTCTGAGGAGGATAGGATGGACAGGTTGAGGTCATTTCTACTGTAGTGTAGAAGAGTAAGGGGAGATGAAGATTGTTCAAGTGTATAAGATCCTGAATGGTCTTGACAAGGTGGACATGCAAAAGAGAAGTGTCCTCTTGTGGGTCAATCCAGAACTAGGTGTTGTATGACTTTGGAACTCTCTGCCTGAGGTGTGCTGGAAGCAGAGTAATTAAATATATTTAAGGCAGAGGTGGACAAATTCTTGAGAGTCAGAAGAATCAAGGGTTAGTGTGCTGTAGATGGAAATCTGGAATTTGAAACAAACACAAACACACTGGTCATGATCTGGGCAGTACAGTGGCTCAGTTGTTACCATTGCTGCCTCACAGCACCAGGGATCCAAGTTTGATTCCACTCTAGTGCGACCTTCTGTGTGGAGTTTGTACATTCTCCTGCGTCTAAGTGGATTTCCTCCCACAGTCCAAAGATGTGCAGCTTAAGTGGATTGGTCATGCTAAATTGCCACAGTATCCAGGGATGTGCAAGCTAGGTGGATTAGCCATGGAAAATGCAGGGCTACAGAGATAGGGTAAGTGGGTTGGTCGGGGTGGAATGCTCTTCCAAGGGTCAGTGTGGACTTGATAGGCCAACTGACTTGCTTCCACACTGTAGAGATTCTATGGCCTCATGGAATGTTTGTATTTAACATTAACAAATGAACCATACACACTAAACCTCTATACACTGGAAACACTGACAAGAATTTTTTTTTAAAAAGTCAAGAAATTTTGGGACTTCTGCACATGGCAAAAAAATCAACCTGATTTTATTTAACCTGTCCATGTGCACAAAAAATGGCAAGTTGCTTCACTGCAGCATTTGTTCAGATTACCTTGGCAACAGAGTGGACACTAGTGACCCTCTGAAGGAGCACCACCACTTTCAAAATGCTTTGTCTGCTGATACAATGAGTCGCGTACATACCAATGGAAAGCTATAAACAGCAATGTAGATGGTAAATTCATGACCTACTTTGTTTAAATAAAAGTTAAAAATTAGGTTTGAATTTCATGAAGTTGAGTCCTTTGCAGTGAGCCTCTAATGGCTATTTTTCCATCAATCTGTAGTACAATACTTACTTTAAGGTATAACATTATGACATGAAAATAATAATTCAGCCAACTACAGCTGAAGAAATACCATTTTCTTAAATGTGCAACTATTACCATTTCCAACAGAAGAGTTTCAAAGTAGTCATCTCGGGCCTAATAGATCAATTGACTGATTATAAATAGTAATTAGTAAATTAAATGAGCTTGTCTCATTCAATTCATTTTGGATGTGGTGCACTACACATTTAATTTGGTTATCAGACATAATTAGGCAAAAGTGGCAACATTGTTACAGAAGCAAAACATACGATGTAATATTGAAACAATACTTTTAAAATTAAGTTCATGGCATACATGCAATCCTTACAAATCATGTAAGGATGGAAAACAAAGCTGAGCAACCATGTGTCATACGAACAAAAGAAATCCTTAGTCCAAAACACTAATCACATTGCAGCATTTTAATGAATTGAGTTAGCATGCATCCAGTTAAACACAATAATTGATAAAAAATAGTTCTTTGCGAAGATATGTGAGGTGGAAAGTTTGTTTGGACCCAACCTAGCTCCAGGTTTGTAGTAGTACACAACATTAAGCTTTCTACACTTTACAACTAATTGCCATGCCTCAACTTCACTCAAATTATGTAGGGAATAATTTGGCACAAAAATTGGCAAAAAGAAAATAGCTGTTCTCTGAAATAAAAATTAAAGATACATTTATTAGGGGTTGGAATTAGACAGCTCCATACTGGTTTTCTGCACCACTTAATCTGCAAGATTAGATAGTGAAGTAGAAGGAAAATCTGGAAATGTTTGGTATTTTAAGCACAGCAGCCCAGAAAGTGGACTTAGACAAAACGGACAGCAAGTCATCAAACTATTTGTTCTCACCACCTCAGCCAATCAGAGGCACAACTGAAATTCAACACTGTGCCTCATTCAAATTAAAACGTTGAAGTACAGATCACGCATTTCAATTCAGACAAGACAATGCTGATTGCCAGTTCAGCCCTGAGGTTCTAACATGTCTGTGCTAAGCCATCCATAAACCGATCCTGTTCCTCCTGGAGCATACATTAATATTTCTTAACCATATCCAAAACTTCCTTTAAAAGGCTGGAAAACAGAATTATTGAACCACAGAACAGCAAAGCGCAAAAGGATGCTGTTGGCCTTATCAAGTCCATACTAGCTCTTTTGAAGAGTTCCAGTACCCTCCATTGTTGTCAACTATTTTCCTTTAAAAATGTATCAAATTCCCAACTCATGCTTACCACTGAAATAGTCAACACTGTCAGACATTCTAACGATTCAGTACATTAAAACAGATTTTCCTCATACTAGTTCTGGTTCGTTTGCCTACCACCTTAACAACTTCCTTCTGACCACTGAAGATGACAACTCAAAAGTTTGCATGGCACGAGGTCTGTCCATTTTTAAACTGGTACTACAATGAACAACAGAACCCAAGTTCACATTTGCAAAGTGCCAAATTCTTGCTATAGTCCACACCTTTGACAGTGAAGAAAGCAAATGCTTGAAGCAATTTCTCAACTGATGATGAAAAACATACACACGCAAAAACATACAATCTGTGAGGAGTTTGCACATTCTCCCCGTGTCTGCGCAGGTTTCCTCCGGGTGCTCTGGTTTCTTCCCACAGTCCAAAGATGTGCAGGCTAGGTGGATTGGTGATGCTAAATTGCCCATAGTGTACAGGGAAGTGTAGATTAGGTGGGTTATAGGGGGATGGGTGTAGGTGGGATGCTCTGAGGTTCGGTGTGGGCTTGTTGGCCAAAGGGCCTGTTTCCACACTGTAGGGATTCTAAGATTAATGATGCATTATTGTTTAGACACATTAGGTTCTAATGTGGAAGAACAATGCATAGCTTTAAGTTTATAGTTCTAAGTTGCATTAGTTAAAGAGGGAAAGACATTACTTTGGTTTCATTTTTGAGTTCTGTGATTGGTGAAATAAAATCTGGAAATGTTTGTTTACATACATTTTTAAATGGTTGAACTCTTTACTGAATTGCACTGAACTGTTCACCTACAGGGAAGAGGAGAATACTGATGTTGCCTGGCGAAAGTCGTCTGAAAACACAAAGACAGGCCCGTTCGGAAGAAGAGGAGAAAATGTGCAGTCTGGCAGAAGGGGTCTGTTCCCCAGAATGTTGCTGAAATCATTTTCCAAAGCTGACCAACATGGGGATCCTCAAACACTTCCACCAACTCCAATTAGACCCCACCACCCAGAACATCTTCCAATCCCCACCCATCTCTACCTTCCGCAAGGACCATTCCCTTTGCCACTCCTTAGTTCACACCACACTCCCCAACAGCGACTCCAACCAACCCGGTATCTTCCCTTGTAATCGTAAAAGATGCAACACCTGCCCACATACCATCTCCCTCATCTTCATTCAGAACCCTAAACAGCCCCTCCAAGTGAGACAGATTCACCTGCATTTCCTCCAAGTCTATTGTATCTGGTGCTTCCGATGTGGTGTTTTCTACGTCAGTGACAGCAAACCGAGACTGGATGACCGCTTTGCTGAACATCTCCGCCTGGCCTGTGACAGCCACCCTAACCTCCTGGTCATCACCCATTTCAACTCAGTGCCCCACTCCCTCTCTGACACATCTGTCATCAGCCTTGCAGCAACTCGGAACACAAATTTGAAGAACAACACCTTATCTTCCACTTTGGCACCCTGCAGCCCACAGGACTCAGCATTAGGTTCTCCAATTTCAAATAACCTTTGCACTTATTCCCCAGCTTCTCTTCCAGCCCCACCACCTCCCTTCCATTCCACCTTCTGACCCTTCCTTCCAGCCATCAACTGGATTCATCCCTCCCAACCAACCAGGTTGTACCTACCACTAGTGTCCCTCTATCACCACCATTCCACCACCACCCCTTCCTGCCCCGCATTGCCTTTATCCCCCTGCACCGACTTCCAGTCTGAAGAAGAGTGATACCCGAACGTTGACTGCTCCATTCCTCCAGATGTGGCCTAGCCTGCTGTGTTCTTCCAGCCTCCTGTTGTCTACCTTGGATTCCTGCATCTGCAGTATGTTTTTTTCCCCTCTAACATGGGGATAAAATGCCAAGTTGCTTAGAAAAACTCCAGAAGCAGAAAGCTGTGGATGATGAATTTTAAAAAAACTTATCAAGTGATAAGTGAATGTGTTAGCAGTTTAAAGGGTTTCACTGAGAGGCATTAACTAGAGAAAGTAGCACTGAACAAATGCAGAAGAGATACCAATTATGCTAACTGAATAAGAAGCTTTAAAGTTGTGTCTCTCAGATTGCTGCTTAGAATAAAACAGGAATGTTTTATTTCTGAGACAGTGGGAACTGCAGATGCTGGAGAATCTGATAAAACGTGGCGCAGAGCTGGATGAAAACAGCAGACCAAGCAGCAGGAAGACTGACGTTTCGGGCCTAGACCCTTCTTCACTTTCTGAAAAAGGAACTAGGCCCGAAACGTCAGCCCTCCAGCTCCTCTGATGCTGCTTGGCCTGCTGTGTTCACCTTGATTTTTATTTCTGTTCTTTTTTAATGAGACCATTTCAGTTTATTATTTGCATAATATAAAGTTTCTGTTGCTATGACTGTAATTGTAGAGGTGATCTGTACCTGGCAATGTAAGGTGACTTGGACCTAACCACACTAAGCAGCCCATGCTTGCTCACAAGATGGCAGACAGAAACTAAGCAAAACGAAGCAGTCTCCTCACACAGTGAAATACAATGATACCTTTGAACAGGACTGTGAGAAGGTCAGCAAAAGAACGCTGTATGTTCCCATCCGAGACAGTACTGATAAATGGATGCCTTAGAAAAAATAAATGACCAATTCCAGTTTCATGAAGGATCAATGTGTCAGTAAATGAAGAACATCAGATGCTAGATTAGGTCCTTAAGCAACTGCATGGCTAACAGCTAAAGTTATTTCATTGTAAATCACCACCTCTTTGAGGTGCTCTAAAAAAATGCTCTAAAATCATAACAGTTGGTTTCATTACATAAACAGGATATATCACAAGCATTAAAAGACATTTAAGCTTAGACGTGAAGGTTAACTCGCTTTACGAACACCTCTTGTGCCCTGAACAAGATAGATTGCTCACAACCCATAAATTACAAAATGTGAACAGTAGAAGTAGTTGTATAATGTTGCACATTACAACTGACTTTATAACAGAAGCTAACCTTATAGCAATTAGTTAAAACAAACTGCTTGTTTTATTTTTACATTATGGAATTGGAACAGTGCAAAATTAAAAGGAATAACTGAATTTGATAAAAGACAGTGCCAAAATACAATGGGTGACAGAAGTTGAGCTGCCCTTACACATAACGAGTCTCTGAAAGACCCGAAGGAGGAAAGCCATCAAACTTTTGGAATGCAAATGAACAGGATGCACAGGCTGATCCCAAAGCAAAAAACTACAATGTTGAGCTAACACCGTAAGATCTTGGGAACCTGGGTCTGTCCATAGAAGAGCCCATCGCTAATTAGGTGTCCCACAGGATTGGGTGTTTGGATTAAGGAGAGGGACAGTGAATATGCTGCATTTGAATACTGTAGCACAAAATGCATAAACATGTTGTATTTCTTTGTAAAAGCAGAGAGAGTAGCATCAATGATCTACCTTCCGAAGCCAAAGTCAGGGAAGATCCTTTGGCCCTCTTCACTGCATAAACCAATTTCTGCTTGAATAAATATCTTCCACTTGCCGGAACCCTGCCTGCCTTCTGAGTCTTTGTCCCAGGTCGGGAAAAACACTTCTACAGTAATAAATATAGGATAACACAGTGTGGAGCCAGAGGAGCACAGCAGGCCAGGCAGCATCAGATGAGCAAAGTTGACGTTTCGGGTCGGGACCCTTCCTCAGGGGGAAGAGGGACGGGAGCTCCAAAATAAAGAGAGAGAAAAGAGGCGTGGGGCTGGGGAAAATAGGTGGGATGGTGCTAGGTGAGTGCACGTAGGGAGTGGTGGGGATCGGTTAGTCAGGTGGGAGAGGAGATGGACAGGTTGTGTCAGGTCAAGGAGGCAGGGATGAGAGGGAGGGTTTGTCATGGGATTAGGCCAAGGAAATTTTGAAACTGGTATAATCCACATTGAGACCATTGGGTTGTAGGCTCACAAGGCAGAATATGAGGTGCTACTCCTCTAGTTTCCGGGTGGCGTCATGGTGACACTGGAGGAAACCCAGGATGGGCATGTCACCCAGGGAATGGGAAGTGGGAGCTGAAATGGTTCGTGACCAGACGCTGTCGTTTGTCACAAACACAGCGCAAATGCTCTTCAAAATGGTCTCACGGATGTAGAGGAGGCCACATCGGGAGCAGCAGATGCAATATACCACATTGACGGATGTGCAGGTGAACCTTTGTCTGACGTGAATGGTGCCTTGGATGGAGGCGACTGAAGTGGTGTAGGGCATGTGTAACACTTCCTGGGGTTGCAGGGAAAGGTGCTGGGGGTTGGTGGGGCTGGTGGGGCGTGTGGAGATGATGAGGGAGTCGAGGAGAGAGCAGTCCGTCTGGAAGGCAGATAGGGTGGGAGGGAAATACACCTTTGGTTGTGGGGTCAGATTGTAGGTGGCAGAATTGGCAGGGAATGTTACATTGAATATGGAGGTTAGTGGGGTGATACATGAGAGCAAGGGGGATTCTGTCTTTGTTTTTGTTGGGGGGTGGGAATGTGAGGGCAGAAGTGTGAGGAATGCAACAGACGCGGCTGAGAGCAATATCTACCATGGAAGGGGGGCTATTGCGGTCTTTGAAATACGAAGACATCTGGGATGTTCGGAAGTGGAACGCCCCACCTTGGGTGCGGACACAGTGGAGACAGAGGAATTGGGAGGAGGGGATCACATTCTTGCAGGAAGGTGGGTTGACAGGAGGTGTTGTCGAGGTAGCTATGGGAGTCAGGGGGCTTGAAATAGATGAATCTACTCAATGACTGACCACCATGGTAAACTAACTTCTATTTATCCAAATCTTCTTTTACGGTGTCACTCATCCACTATTGTCCTCGGCTAGAATTATGTATATTTTTAGGCATAGGTCATGAGGGTCAAAAAAAATCACACGACACCAGATTATAGTCCAACAGGTTTATTTGAAAACACAAGCTTTCAGAGCCGCACTCCTCCTTCAGGTGCTAGAGAGAGGTAGTATCAGACACAGAATTTGTAAGTAAAAGATCAAAGCTGATAAGGAAATATTAAACAAACCTTAAGATGCTGTTAAATCTTTAACCAGTTAGAAGGTTTTAATGGACTAATATGTATATGTAAATCCCCGAATTCTTTGAAGTCAGGCCCTGAGAGAAGGACTTATCAGTGTAAGGAAGAGGTGACATTTTTGTTCAGACAATGCATGTTTGTTGTGGGGCCTTATTTAGAATCTGTTGGTATTTTGGTTTGGAGCCAGACTGGATTTATTTCTGTGACAGGGATTTATAAAACATCATGGGGAGGGGGAAAAGAGCGAGCGAGCAGCGAGAAAGAGTTCGATAGACAGCAAGGGAGCGAGAGCAGAGATCGAGACAGCGAGGCTGCGAGCCTGAGACAGCGAAGAGGGCGCGCGCAAGAGCAGAGAGCGAGGGCGAGGGCGAGAGAGGGGGCGGGACCGTGAGAGCAGAGTGCGTGCGAGGGAGCGCACGAGAGCAAGAGAAAGCAGAGAGAGAGAGAGAGAGAGAGAGAGAGAGAGAGAGAGCAAGAGCAAGAGGGCAGAGAGCAAGAGAGATAGAGACAGCGACCGCGCGAGAGAGAGAGAGCAGAGAGCAAGCAGAAAGAGAGATAAACAAAGCAGAGCGAGACAGAGCAGAGCGAGAGATACAGAGAGCGCGAGAGAGCGCGAGGGAAAGCACAGGAGGGCGAGAGAGGACGAAAGAGAGAGACAAGTCAATCTGATCTGCAGACAAAATGCGGGAAAGAAGATGTACACATTTGACTTAACAGAAAATTTAATTACAATCGCAAGTTAGAATTTGAATCAGAATTACCTTTATTGTAACATGTAAAAACAAATTCAGTAAAAACTTTACAAGTCATCACCCACAGTGCCATCCTCGGCACCTTTGTAACTTGGTCCAGATTCTGAAGTACAAATTTTTTGGGGAAAAAAAAATCATAAAAGAAAGAAATGAAAAGGATTATATACCTTTTGTACCGAAGATGGCACAAAGTGCAAAATCATCAGCATAAATTGGATAAATAAATTAAAGTTCCAGAAACAGTTCTTCCAAACCAGTCTGCACTCGCACCTATCCTCCAGACCATGGCTGACTTGACCTCAAAGCCAGGAGTCCGCACGGAGTTTAATTCACAATTTCATACTTGTCCCAATTAAGTAAGTGAATAATTGAAAAGGTGATGGTGATTAAAAGCACTGAAGCTTTACTCCAACTTTCTTGCAAAATTAGTAAGGAACTTAAGTTTTTCAGAAGATTTGTAGCTCAGGTTATGGATGAGGTTGTAGATGAGTTTGTAGACTTGCTCACTGAGCTGGTGTGTTTGGTTGCAGACATGGTTATCCTGCTAAGTAACATCGTCAATTTGCCTTCAGTGAAGCACCGGTGTTCTGTCCCACTTGTTATTTATGTGCCTCGATTAACAGGGTGCTTGGCATTCTCTCCGGTTCTGTTCATCAGTGGTGTGTATATTGGGTCCAGTTCAATGTGTTTGTTGATAGAGTTCCAGTTACTATACCAGGCCTCCAGGAATTCCCTGGCAAGTCTCTGTTTAGCTCGTGCTTCTTTGTCTGTGTGTATTGAGACCTGTGAGAATTGGCTTTGTCTCTTGGCCGCTAGTTCTTACTGCCAGTTTTCTTCCAGTTTGACCTATGTAATGTTTCTCACAGTCCTTGCATGGTACTTTGTATATTAAGTTAGTTTTATTGGCTGTGAGCCTGCGATCCTTTACATTCGTCAGGAGCTGTCGCAGGAGTTTTGTTGGTTTGTGGGCCAGGGGTAGGAGTTGTCTTGTGCTCATCGCTGATATGTCGCTGGTGTAGAGTAAGGTAACCACTGTGTCTGTCATGGAGGTAATGGTGGATTGTACTTTTTGGGTATCTATTCCTTTTAAAAACTCCATATAACTGCTCCTGTTCTGCTGTACATAATTCTGGACTAAACGTAAGAACAATGTGGAACTCCAGACTAGCATATACAGAAAGATCACGCATACAGACCAAATACTTAAATTACTTCAGCAACCACCCCAAAACACATAACGAAGCTGTATCAAGGCATGATTCAAACAGGCCACAACACACTGCAGCAATCCGGAGTGTCCCACACACTCATTCACTCATTCTCTCTCTCCCACACAAAGCTATGGGGCAAGTTGTATTTTCAGATACATTCTATTTGGTCTATAAATTGTGTGCTTTTTGAACAGTCAGTCAATGCAGCATTTTACAAATTTCTACTTTAGAAATAAAACCTGCGATTGTGTTTTGATTTGGAGTCAAACTATAATAGATTCTAAACAAGCCCTCACACCTCACATTCATTGTCTGTCCTAAAATGGCACCTCTACTTTACACTGATAAAGCCTTTAGTTCTCTCAGGGCCACGACTTGAAAAGGAATTCAGGAATTTACTATATATAGTACATCAACGGTACGGCCTTTTGATCTTTTACTTATAAGATCTGTGTCTGAAAGCTTGTGTTAACAAGTAAACCTACTGGACTATAGGCTGGTGTCATATGATTTCTGACCATCACGACCTATGTCTAATAATATACATAATCCTAGCCTAGGACGATAGTGAATGAGTGACACCGTAACAGAAGACCTGGCTTAATAGATATTAAATGTTTTGGCGACAATCGTAGCTCTGGTTGTGGGGAAGGTTGCTGACTTGTTTGTCGAGCTGGCTTATTCTCGTTCAGACATTCTGTCACCATGCTAGGTGTCTTCATCAGTAAAGCCTCTGATGAAGCACTGTTATTCTACTCCGCTTGGAATTTATACTGTTTGGTCCATTATGGTGAGTATTGTCATTTCCAGTTTTGCATTAGGGGTCCAATTCTATGTGTTTGTTGATTGCACTACCAGTGGAGAACCATGCCTCTTGGAATTCCCGTGTGAGTCAGTGTTTGGCTTGGTTACCTTGTCCCAGTTAAACTAATAGCCTTCATTGCCTGAGTGTACCAATACTAAGGAGAGTTTGTGTGCTATTTTGCTACTCACTGCAGTTCATGTATTCTGATGGCTAATTTCCTTCCAGTCTGTCCAATGTCATGGTTGTGGCAGTCGTTGCATAGCATTTTGCAAACCACATTGGTTCTGCATATTGTGGGAATAGGATCTTTAATCCTAACTGTTTGTCATAGAGTGGCTGTAGTCCACCATGATTTCTACTGGACTAAGGAGTCTTGTTGTCAGTTCCGATATGTTCTTGATGTATGGCAAGGAGTACTGTGTCCTCCTGTTGTTGCCTGTTTAATAAGCATCTGTGGATGAAGTTGCAGGGATATCTGTTTGTAGCGAGGATTTTGTGCAGGTGCTCTTCCACATTCCTACCTCGCTCCGGGGTGTTGCAATACGTCCTGGTCCCTTTGAATTGTGTTGTAATGCAGCTTTGTTTGCGGATGTTGGGTTGGTTGCTGTGGACAATGAGGATTTGATCAGTATAGGTTGCTTTTCTGTATATGGAGGTTTGGAACTCCCCGTTGGTCATACACTCAGTAACCTTAATAGACATTAGTTTTATTTTTGCAATTTGTCTACCATGGTGGTCAGTCATTGAGTATATTCACAAGAGGCTGCCTGTGTACTTTAATACTGAGATAACAAAGTGTAGAGGTGGATAAACACAGCAGGCCAACCAGCATCAGAGGAGCAGAAAAGCTGATGTTTTGGCTGAGACCCTTCATCAGAAATGGGGAAGGGGGACAGGGTTCTGATATTAATAGGGACAGAAGGGGAGGCGGATGGAAGACGGACAGAGGAGAAGATAGGTGGAGAGGAGACAGACAAGTTAGAGGGGCAGGGATGGAGCCAGTAGAGGTGAGTGTAGGTGGGGAGGTAGGGAGGGAATATGTCAGTTCAGGGAGGATGAATAGGTCAAGGGGGCAGGATGAGGTTAGTAGGTAGAAAATGGGGGTGCAACTTGAGGTGGGGGGGGAAAGGGGGAAAATAGGTGGAAGGGCAGGTTAAGGAGGCGGGGATGAGCTGGGCTGCTTTTGGGATGCAGTGGAGGGGCGGTGTAGGACATTTTGAAGCTTGTGAAATCCACATTGATACCATTGGGCTGCAGGTCTCCCAAGTGCAATATGAGTTGCTGTTCCTGCAGCCTTCAGGCAGCACCATTGTGGTACTGCAGGAGGCCCAGGATGGACATGTCATCTGTGGAGGGTGGGAGAGAAAAGTTGAAATGGTTTGCAATGGGGAGGTGTAGTTGCTTATTGCAAACCAAGTGTACATGTTCTGCAAAGCAGTCCCCAAGCCTCTGCTAGGTTTCCCTGATGTAAAGGAGGGCACAATGGGTACAGCGGATGCAGTATACCACACTGGCAGATGTGCAGGTGAACGTCTGCTTGATACAGAAAGTCTTCTTGGGGCCTGGGATGGGGGAAGAGGTGTAGAAACTTCCGGCAGTTGCAGGGAAAAGTGCCCAGTGTGGTGGGGCTGGAGAAGAGTGTGAAGCAGACAAGGGAGTCATGGAGAGAGTGGCCCCTCCGGAGAGCAGACAAGGGCAGGGAAGGAAAAATGTCTTTGGTGGTGGGGTCGGATTGCAGATGGCGGAAGTTTTGGAGGATCATGCGTTGGATCCGGAGGTTGGTAGGGTGGTATGTGAGGACAAGGGGGATTCTCTTATGGTGGTTATTGGGGGAAACGGGGTGTGAGGGATGAGTGGCAAGAAATGTGGGAGGCATGGTCGAGGGCATTCTCAACCATGGTTGGGGGGTGGTGGGGGGGTGCGGTCCTTGAAAAACAAGGACATCTGGGATGTACGGGAGTGGAATGCCTCATCCTGGGAGCAGATGCGGCCGAAGTGAAGGAATTGGGAACAGTGGATGGAATTTTTACAGTAAGGTGGCTGGGAGGTGGTGTATTCTAGGTAGCTGTGGGAGTCAGTGGGCTTGAAATGGATATCGGTTTCTAGGTGGTTGCCCGAGATGGAGACAGAGGGGTCCAGGAAAGTGAGGGAGGTGTTACAGATAGACCAGGTGAACTTAAGTTTGGGGTGGAAGGTGTTGGTGAAGCGGATGAACTGTTCGAGCTCCTCGTGGGAGCACGAGGTGGTGCCGATACTGTCATCAATGTAACAGAAGAGGAGGTGGGGTTTAAGGCCAGTGTAGGTACGGAAGAGGGATTGTTGCACGTAGCCTATAACGAGGTAGGCATAGCTTGGGCCCATGCGGGTACCCATGGCCACTCCCCTTTGTCTGTAAGAAGTGGGAGGAATCAAAAGAGAAGTTGTTGAGGGTGAGGACGAGTCCAGCTAGGCGGATAAGTGTGTCAGTGGAGGGGGACTGGTTGGGCCTGCGGGACAAGTAGTAGTGGAGGGCCTTTAGGCCATCTGCATGGGGAATGCAAGTGTATAGGGACTGGACGTCCATAGTAAAAATGAGGTGTTGGGGACCAGGGAATTGGAAGTATTGCCTTTTTGAGCACAGAATGGAACACATCACAGTTCACTGGCTACAGTTCAAAAGTAGTCAGTCAATGTTGCTCGATGCTAGGCCAGTTTCAGCAACGATTCTACACTCTAAACAGTGATCTGCCAATTCAATGCAGGTGACTTAACGATACAACAATAATTTTACAGGCAGCTTAGCATGTCAGTAGGGTAAATCAGTTTAATCTTTTCTGGTTGAGGATGTGTCATTATATCCTATGATCAGGATTAACATTTTCTATTATATTATTGTTCAATTTCATTTTTTAAAGCAGGAAAAGTTTGCCTTGAGGATTGAATTCTGCAACTGTTCATTTGGTCAACACTTGAGCAGATGTAGCCTGAATCCAAGCTTTCGGGTCCAGAGCTAGGAGCAGTAACATTGCACCACAAGACCACTAGCTCCTTAAGCTACTGTCCTCAGCCCAATCATGTTCAGCTGCTTCATCCACCTTCCCTCTATCATAAAAAGGCCAGAGGTGGGGATGTTCACCAATGATTGCAAAATTTTCAGCCTCATTCCTCAAATACAGAAGCAATCCAAGTTCAAACACAACAGGATCTGGATAATATCCATGCTGTATTCATGCCACACAAATGCCAAGCAATGACCATCTTCAATAAGTGATAACATAACCACCACCACGTGACATTCAAAAAAAGGTGTTCCCATCACAACTCCCCACTATCAATAGCCTGGGGGTTACCACTGACCAAAAACCCAACTATACTCACAATAAATATACTGCAAAGGCAGGTCAGAGGCTAGGAATAATGCAACAAGTAACCAAATTCATGTCTCCTGAAGCCTGTACACCATTTACAAAGCACAAGTCAGGAGTGTGATGGAATACTCCCCGCTTGGATGAAGGGGTGCTGCTCCAACGACACTCAAGCAGCTTGACACCATCCAGAACAAAGCAGCTCACTTGATTATCAGCATATCCACCAGCATCCACTTCCTTTAAAACACTGTTGCTCAGCAGCAGCAGCGTGCACCATCCGCAAGATGCGCTGCAGAAATTCACTCAGGCTCCTTCGGCAGCACCTTCCAAACCCATGACCACTTTCATCCAGAAAGCCAATGGGACACAATTATGTGCAAGTCCATCTCAAAGCCATTCACCATCCGGACTTGGAAATAAACAGATTGCTACTCCTTCAATATTGCTAGGTCAAAATTCTGGAGTCCCTCCTGACTGACATCATGGGTCATTTTCAACAGAGAGAATGTAGTGGCTCAAGGCGGCAGCTTGTTACCACCTTCTCAAGGGTGCCTGCAACACCCACATCCTATGAATGAATGAAAAAAAGTCTTTTGTAGGGGCATTTAACAGTTATCTGAATAGCTGGTTTGCAATGCAGCGTCATGCCAATAGCATGGGTTCAATTCTCACAAATTGAGGTTAGCAACAACGTTTCTCCTTTCCACCCTCTCCCCTCATCTGAGATATGGTGACCATTCAGCTAAACCATCAGTTGTTTCTCTTCAAAGAGAGAGTGACTTTATAGTCCTCTGGGGCAATAGCAACTGTACTTTTACTATTTTGCACGTAAAATGTTGTCAAGAATCTAGATCATACTTATTAATTCAGCATTTAACTCAAACTGCCTCTGGCAAAATTGAAAAGAAATTCAATACACTATTAAAAACTGCAAGGGTTTATCTGACCAAATCAAAGTTTTATGTTCAGTTTGTTGATGGACTAAATAAATCACAAAACACCTTTTAAACACAAAAATTCAGCAGCTATTTCTTTGTACAAGGTGCAATTTCGAAATGAGGATCTAGTAGATCAATGTACTTTTTAAAAGAGCAAGTTTGTAATCATACTCAGTTTACATGGAATTGTTTATAATACTTCTTGATTAAGTTTACACTTCAAGTCTTAAGCACTCAAAGTTCTGAGCATAGGCTTAAGAGTTTGACTCAAGTCGAAAGCTGATTCAGTTGTCTCAACACATCCCAGAACACATCAAGCACAACCTAAAATTATATTGTAGCATTCATGTACAAAGTCCTCAAACACACATTCAATGACAGGGCAACTGTTAGATGCCCATGTGTGTTGAAGACAGAATGAGAGAGGTTGCTGCCTCTATCCCATGACTGCTGCAGAAAGATTCACCAGTGAGGTGCTGAAATTATTGGAATGCACTGAACAAGACATCTCCTATCACTTTGCTGATAAGTGAAAGTAAACAGAAAGGCTGGTAGCTGGCCAGTTGGCATTGTCCTAATTTTGGGGGGGGGGGGATGGACAGAGTCAAATTAAAAGTAGACCAAGAAAATCACCAAGAGTTTTAATGTTGATACAAAGCACAAGAAAAGTCTAATGATATTTTCGTCTTTATTTGTAGCACTGACATGAAAATGCAAATATTACATTTCTGAATTTTACTGAGATTCCTCAAGGTCACAGTTGATGTGTTTTGAGAGAGAGTATACACCTCAAGTTGGCTTACCATAATTTGACGAGACACTTCCACATTTGGCAAAATTGATCAGTCTTCAAATAAGGGAAACAATGAGCAGGCTAATTACTAACACCTATCTCCTTGGCACCAGCACCATACAATTGTGTGTTATGATAGGTAGCCAATACCAAATGAAATTGAGGGTATTTTGATATGTTTCTTTTATAGGCATATAAGACAATAATGCTAAAAACATGTACATATTGAACAATTCTACCCAAACATTTTCTGACAGCAACCTCAAGTCGAGTCTTGAAAATTGTTGTGACCCCTCAGCACAAACTGAGAGCTTGGAGATGGGAGGGACAGGCGGGCTGAAAAAAAGTGAACGACAGAATCACAACAAGAGTCCGCATGCAAGAGAGAACGAGCAAGACAACCATTTAGGGAAGTCAACGACAAATTGTCCTTCACAGGAACCTGGAAATAGTATTTTGCAGAATAGTTCAGCTAAAAAGGATTTCAAAAACCATGCCACTTCTATATCAGAGAGGCAACACAAGCAGCTCTTCACGGCTGTATGTTACAAACTCCCAATGGATTTTTGCAAATGCTGTATAACATGTCATATCATGTCACTCAAACACTCCAGAAGGTTTCACATTCAATAGGGTATTTCAAACTGATATCACCATTGTGTTCCACTGTGCTTCTTTTATTTTCTGCTTGATCGCAGTCTCCTTCCCCACTGACTCCTAATTTCCATTATGGCCCAAAGATTTTACTTGGATATTCAAGAAGAGGTACTCCTCAATAAAAGAGAAGGGGAGTGCAAGAAACTGGTAAACTCCTCCCTTTTTCACCTAACCCTTTCGTTAAATTCCCATTACACACTTAATTACATACTTAACGGTAAGATCCTGAGGAGGGTTGCTGAACAAAGAGACCTTGGCCTGCTGGTTCATAGTTCCTTGAAAGTGAAGTCACAGGTAGTTAGGGTAGTAAAGGCAGAGCTTGGTGCACTTTCCTTTATTAGTCAGTGCATTATTCGTCAGTGCATTGAGCACAGGAGTTGGGAGGTCATGGTGAGAGTGTACAGGCCACTGGTGAGGCCGCTTTTGGCGTATTGCGTGCAATTCCGGTCTCCTTCCTACAGGAAGGAAGGATGTTGCAAAACTAGTAAGGTTCAGAAAAGATGAACAAGAATGTTGCCAGGATTGGAGGGTTTGGGTTATACACAGGCACTGAATAGGCTGGCGCTATTTTCCCCTGGAGCAATTGAGACTGAAGGGATCTAAGGCGCAATGTTTTCACACAGAGGGTGGTGTATGTATGGAATGAGCTGCCAGAGAAGGTGGTGGAAGCTGGTACAATTACAACATTTAAAGGCATCTGTGTGGGTATATCAATAGGAATGGTTTACAGGGATATGGGCCAATCGATGGCAAATGGGAGTAGGTTTATGTCGGATATCTGGTCAGCAATGAATTGGGGCAAAGGGTCCGTTTCCATGCTGTATCTTCCTGACTCACTCTTGGGTTCTTGAAGTGTCCAAATTGGTCTCAAAAATTAACTCTTCAGCTTGTTCTTATTACTGCAGTGATAGAATAAGGTCAGACTTTGGCATTCTAGTTTAATTACCTTCAAAGATCAGCTTTTAAACCAAATCTTCTGTTGGATAACATGAGTCCCATAAAAATTGAATTTTCCTGGTATTCACTTCGTAAAATGCAATTTCAATCAACAGCTATTACAGCAGTAATTAACTTTTCAAAATTTCAATATGCAAAAACAAAAGGAGAACAATGACCAAGAAAAACAGTGGTGATAATATGCGTTAAACTAGCATCAAAAATTTATCTAGTGCCAAATGTACACGATTCTCAATGCATTTTTCTGGAAAAATGGCAGTTTTGTTCTTAGAAGCAGAGTACACTAACTTTCAAATGGAGGTAGGTAAGGGGACAATAGTCATCCAACATCATTCACTATAAGGGTTTAAGAATTCATAGATACAGTCTAAGTTACCTGCCCCTAGAAATAGGTTATCGTAACAAGTTGTCCAGCACGCAAGGGCCAAGGGCAGTTCTCTACAGGCATTGCACACCAGGCACTCCTCAAAGATTTTATCAGATGGAAGACAGAATAGAAGAGGAAAACCACCCAACTAAGAGTCCCCTCATGATTTGGCTAGAGAGTGAAATGCAGCCTCTGCCATCAAAGCACTCATTCCACACTAACAGCCTATTTGTCCTTGGTATTAGTTCTGGAGGCTGTCATTATTTTAACTGTTTCAACCATTTTGATATGAAGCTGTGTTCAGCGAACTCAGAGCTGAAGGTGACCTTAGGACAGAGAGCAGCAGCTTTTTATTCTTACAATAAAAAAAACACAAAACTGCTATTTGCTTATGAGGCCAGGTCTAGAAGGTAATTACAGATTGCTTCTTGTTCAAAGAATGCTCGAGATATTTCAGTTCAGAAGATGCATCGTGCTGAAATAAATAGATGACAGATGTTTCGAAGTTAACAAGGGCCTCATTGGGAGACAGTCTAACAAAATCCAAGGTGTGTACTGGTTCTGAACTGTGTCTGAAGTCGAAGGACTGTGACTGCCATAGCCACAAGACAAATTTGAATGCTATCTGGCTGTCCTCTCATTATCAACTTATTCTAAGTTCAGAAAACAGAATCTCAGTTATAGGAAATAAGTGGTGAACTTTCCTCAGACGCTACGAAAAGCCATCTGCATTGACCAGTGGTGTGAGATACGAGCCAAGATCGAATTCTATACGCCAATCATGTTGTGGATCATGAGTCTGCTGAAGTGAACAGGCCAGTTATACCTAATTTATTTTCTCTTTTGATTCATCCCTTAACTGTGTCCGTTTGGCTGTCTGATTAGCATGATTGGAGGCGCCAATCGAAGATGACTGGGTTTAAATCTTGAATACGAATTAGATTACCCGGTTGTTTAACTGTGCTCTACAAAAGCTATGTGCTTGATTAAGAAATTGTTAAACAAAAGAATTAAGCTACAAGCTTGATATCAGTTATTCAGAAAGTGTAAGAGTGGCCATTTAAAAAGTCTGGTTATTACGTGCAGTTTTGGGCCCCATTTCTCAGGTAGGATGTACTGGCCCTGGAGCAGGTTCAGACGAGGTTCACGAGAATGGTCCCAGGAATTGAAAGCTTAACATAGGAGGAACGTTGGAGGTTACTGGGTAATATATTCAATGGAGTTTAGAAGGATAAAAGGGAGATCTAATTGAAACTTAGCCAATACTGAATGGCGTGGACAGACTGGGTGTTGGGAAGATGCTTCCGTTGGTAGGAGAGTCTAGGACCCGAGGGCACAGCCTTAGGGTAAAGGGGAGACCTTTTAGAACGGAGATAAGGAGAAACTTCTTCAGCCAGAGTGGTTAATCCTATGGAAGTCACAGCCACAGAAGGCAGTAGAGGACTGGTCATTGAGTATATTTAAGATTGAGATAGATAGGTTCTTGACTATCAAAGGGATCGAGGGTTACAAGGAGCAAGTGGAAGAATAGGTTTGAGGAACTTATCGGGCATGATTGAATGGCATAGCAGACTAGATGAGCCGAATAGCCTAATTTCTGCACGTATGTCTTATGGTAGTATTAGGTCAATTTGGATGGTCACTGAATTTTTAATTTTACTGCGCTGCAAGTAACGAGGGATTTGATTTAGCCGTCTTTGTTTTGTAACAGTGGATCATTTCCAAAGGTCACGGTTATATACTTAATGTATCGTGTCTAAAGCGTTACTTCCCAAACTCAAACGTCAGAAAATTGCTACAAATCATTGACTTCTTATATATGGTAAGTGTAATCACAAATCCCCTAAAAATCAACAAAATTGGAGATTGTGTAACAATAAAAGGTCACAACTCCAGAACAAATGTTGGTGTACTGGATACCACAAACAGCAAGCTTAAAATTTTGTAATATTCAACAACACTTTTGCTATATTAGATCATTGCTTACAAATCACACTGTGCAAGTTGAAATGATTGCAAAAACAAAGAACAGCCAAGCCAGGAAAACAATAATGATGAGAAAGTACAGGAGAAACTCAGTGGATCTGGCAGCATCTGTCAAAAGAGAAACAGAGTTCAATATGACTTTTCTCTAGAACCACGTCCTGAGTACTCAGATTTCCAGCATCAAAGAACTTTACTGCCCCTTCTCTTCTATGTCTGCCCACCTGGTTGAGGTTCTACTCTATTCTGCAACAGGATTTCCATTTTAATCTTTCAGCTTATTCACCTTCATTGCTTTCTACTTAGCCCCCAGTCTCAGATGGCATTTTCCATAACCAGTTTTCACACCCACACTTCATTCGTTAGTTAACATGTCTGACTCTACCCGATCCCAAACCGATTCCAACTTAAGTTCCAGCGTCCATGTCACAAACCCACTCAAGATTACAGGTATCTGCAGGAGTTCTGAAGAGTCGTATCAGACTCAATATTAGCTGTTTCTCTTTCCCAACAGATGCTGCCAGACCGGCTGGGTTTCTCCAACATTTTTTCTTTTTATTTGACTTCTAGCATCCACAGTATTTTGCTTTTATCCAGGCAAACTGAATTATCTGCAGTTGCAACCGGTCCAAAGGTTAAATCTAATCGACACAGAAAAGTGGTGGTTATAGCATTCTCCCCAAATTTCCCTCAGGAAAGGGAGGAAAAAATGTCAATTCAGGATGTCCAAAACAAAAGCAGAACATGTGGCTTTGTTCAGCAACCCTGAGACCTTTTCCCGAAAGAACAAGTTGCAATCCCTCAGAACTGAAGGCAAAATCACAAGGAATAAAGTTTTAAAAGAAACAGATCAAAGGGAAAGATAGGGAACACAGACAGGAAGGAGATGAACTAGAGTGTATGTAAAGTTGTTAAAATGAAAAAAGATAATAATCTTAATTGATATAAACATAAGGCAAATAATGGTAGAATTAAGGACAAGTTAAACAATACAAATACATGCAAATGGATGCAGGCATATGGTGTGGAGAAGAGGAGCAGTACAACTGAAACTGAAACTATCTAGGCCCGAAACATCAGTTTTCCTGCTCGGCCTGCTGTGTTCATCCAGCTCCACATCTTGTTATCTCAGATTCTCCAGCATCTGCAGTTCCTATTATCACTATACATGGAACGTCAGGTTTTGCTGTCTCTCAAATCTTCTAGGCGTTCAAGTAACATCTGTTCTCAGCAAAGTAAACAGTTGCAGAAAACAGAATATTTCATACTGAGGAGATTGGGAGAAGGGAAATTTGGTGATAAATTTATGATGAAATGGTTTCTATCCTTTGAAGATTGCCCCACTAAGATAATGACATAACAGACAGCAATCATGACAACCTGCAAAGAATCTGCACATCCTGTCAATAAAGTTGAGCAGTGGAAGGCAAACCAAGAAAGGAAGGAAGCACATGACAATGGAAAGACACAAAAGAACACTATCTTTTGATGAACAAAGTTCAAATTTATTAATTTTATTTTACTGAATTTTAGTTTCATTGCGCCAAGTTTTGCCAGCTATTTTCAATATGAAGCTGGCAAATGTAAACAACGGGTAGACAAAGAAATTCTAACTTTTTAAAAAAAAATTCAAAGCGAATGATCACACAATGCAGACAACCTAAATAATGTTAAGGCTTTTTATCTTAAAAGCAAAAATCATTTACCATAATAGGCCATCATATTTCCGATGCAGCCCTTTTCCCCTGATTGTAGTTGAATGGGGTGAAGATCTCAATTCTATGAAATTAATGTTTCATTTTCAAGAATCAATATTACAATAACATATTTATAAAGTACCTTTCATGAAATGTCAATGTGCTTGACAGGAGCATTAAAAAGCAAAAAAGAGAGTCACGTGAGAAGATATTATATTAAGTAACCAAATATTAATCAAGGGAAGAAAATTAACTTGCAGCAAGCAAGTGTAGGGAGAAAACACCATGTCTTGGGTATGACGACTGAAGGCAACTACTTTTGTGACTACACAAGGGAGTAAAATTCCAGGTACACAGCTGTCTTCTTGGATAGTTGTGGAACAAAGATCGTTTAGCAGATGCAAGGTCAGACAGAGAATTGAAAACAAAAAGAGTTTTTTTTAAAATTCAGGAGCCAATGCTGTTTGAGCACACAGTGTCAGGGTGTGGGGCAAGAGCAGGAGCAAATGTGGATGTTATAAATAAAGCCGACATTCCAGACAAGGTGTGGTATTTGGCCTTTATTACAAGACAAAATTTCAAAGTAAGAAAGGGGACCCTTGAGGCAAAGTGGAATTCTACCTACCTCTGAATCAGGAGATCTAGGTTTAAGTTTCATCTACTCTTAGAGATGTGTGATAACACTCTGATCGGCTGATTAGAAAATAGCTAAATCAAAGGTTTGCCACTCTTTAGTGAGGCCACAGTCCCAAGTGCCACGAACAGTCTTACAAGGAGATACTTGCACTGGATGTAATTCACACAAGTTTCAGCAGGCTCATACCTGGACTGAAGAGGTTATGTTCTGAGGGAAGATTGAACAAGTTAGCTTATACTCATTCGAATTCACAAATGAATGATGATTTTATTGAAATACAGAAGATTTCAAGGACAAGTAGAGACTGAGAGAATATTCCCTTTTGTAGGAGAATCCAAAAGGTGGGGGCTACAATTTCAGAATAAGGAATCTCCCATTTAAGACGAGTGAAAATATATTATCCAAAAGGCGGGGGGGGGGGGGGGGGGGGGGGGGGGGCTAGGTCACTGAATACAAACAAACAATCATGAATTAGATTTGTGATTCAATCACAAGGAGCAAGCAGGAAAGTGAGCTGAAACTATGATCAGAATAGCTATGATAATGGCAAATGTTGGATCTACTTCATCTACACCGTTCATTCCCTCTGCTCTGGTATTTCAATTGCAGCTGCAGGTGGCAAAGTTCCATCCAGGGCATTCACTAAAGGGCAGACATCCTGTACATTGTTCCATGCTCAGGTTCAGCTCAGAAAATGCTCTCTACACACCTTGAGCAGATGTATAGCTTCCTGCTGAGATTTCTTCTCCACTCCTATCAACTTGTTCTGTGCTGCTTCTGATCATTCGCCCAACAATTTTCTAATTGAAGGAAAAAGATTAATCTTCTTATACCTGGGTTTGTGCAAAAGTCTTAAAGTCAGTAAAAAAAACTCCTTTAGGACATGCCATATTCCGAACAGATTTTGAAAAGCCTATGGAAAGCACCAAACACTTGGATATTAATAAGCAATTTCCAGAAGGTATTAAACAACTAATAACCCTTTAAATACACCGGTGAGAATTGCAGCCATTCCAACTGCTTTTCCTCACATACTTGAACACAAGTTAAAGGAAGGACATGGCTAAAGTATTATGCTCCAAAATGGCACCACAACATCACAAACAACTTGCTTTAAAACTGATAGACTCTAAAGTATTGAGGCAGAGTTGGGTCATTCTACCATCAAATCTGCTCTGCCATTCATTGAGATCACACCTGACCTGATAAATCTTCAACTCTACTTACCGGTCTTCCAGCCCCACAGCAACCCCTGATTTTCTTACTGATTAAAAAATTCTCAGTCTTGGAAAGGTGAGTCCTTTAAATGAGTTAGTCACCCAATGTGGAACTTGAACACAATACCCTGAGATTAAGTCTTATGCTCTACCAACACGCTAGCCTATACGATACTGAAGATGACTCTCAGTAAAAACTTATGCATATCAGTTATCAACTCAGTTCCTTAACTGCAGCTGTACTACCAACAAATGGACACCAGCAACTCAATTTTGTACAGTCACCATAATTTAAAGACTTTTCTTTAATTTTGATACTATAAGTAGCTGGCAAAAAGAAGTGCCTTCCAAGAAATTTGATTGGTACAGTTTAATCCAGAATTGTATGGATGACACTTAAAAGAGCAACACAATTGTATAACTATTTTAAAAATTTATTCTAAAGTCTATTAGGAAAACATATGTGCAAAATTCAGATTTTAGAATGACTTCAAAATAGCACTGCAAGGATAATTACTCAATTCAATTTATCTGATTCCAATTGCTTTATGAACAGCTATCAATTTCAAGTCACATCAGGAGCTGTGAACAGCAAGTTACAATTTGCAAGCTAATACTGATATAAAACTTGGCTCCAAAAAAGCAGCTGCATTTCACTAGAAGACCACACCACAGTAATCTTCACATTGCACAGGGACCATCAGTACTAATGACCAAAACAAGTTCTTTCTTTGTCCAATAAAAATACTCCGAACTTCCTATCAGTCATTAGTTGCATGAAAAGCAATTTGAAACCAATTTCTCCAGGAAAGGATTGATTTCTTTCAAATTCAAAAAATGATGAAAGATGACAATGGGGTTAATTTAGATTAGTACAAACAAAGGATACGAACAACAAATTTCACCACATAGGAACAGATCAAAATTATATGTTCACATTATTGAGAATGTCAATATGAACTGAATTAGAGGGTCAAACCAGCAATATCACGCACACCAAGTTATCACCCTGCTATAAATCTGGTAACATGTCACTTGCAGACTAGATTAATATCAACATCAATTTTGTACGTAATTATATAGGGTCTTGAAAATAATGAAACCAGCTATGCATTTCACAGAAGAGTTAAGAAGCCAAATAGCACTGGATGAGATAGAGGCAATATTTGGGCACAGCCAAAAGGGTAAGTTAAGTTTTCATAATGTCTTGACTTAAGAGAAGGGAGATACACAGTGAGGTGGTTTCCAGGAGTGAATGGGAAATATTGCCTAACCTTAGCGCTTAGGCTACCGCAAAGATGGCCACAAGTTGCGGACTGATAAAAACCAAGGAGAGTCAGATCACAGAATTAAAGGAGTGCTGATATCTTCAAAGATAATGAAGATGGAACAGAAAACAAAGAGGTTATGCCAAAGACTTCAAGAATCAGAATTTCACGGTAGGTCAAAACAAGAAATGATGGGTGGCATTCACACAACTAACACAGAAGTGACTCAAGTGTTACAGCTTGATTTTATAAAGAATAGCATATCATAGGCCATTCAGGTGTAAATTGGAATAGTTAAGTCTTGAGTAATAAAGGCTAGAGTAAGACTCACAGCAGACAAGCTAAGCCAGGGCAGCAATGTAGCAATATAACGGTGGGGGGGGAAATCAAAATGCATAGCTTTATTGATGGCATGGCCATCAGCCTTCCAGAGAGAGGGGAAAAGAGAGGAAATAAAAGAGAAAAAAGAAAAAAAGAGGAAAACAAAAGAAAACAAAATGAAAATGAATTTAGGGATAGAAGTTCAAGAGCCTGACCAAACACTTCAACTTCAGCCTTCCCAATGTTTAACTGGGGAATAGTTTTGCTCATCTAGTACTGCAGGTCAGAGAAGCATCACAAGTGCAGTATTTTTGGAGTTATTAATCCACCAAGAAATTGTAATGCGCATTTTTAGAAGTTTGGTGAGAACAGAGGATACACAAAAAAAACACACAAACCAGTTTTAAAGCAAGTTATTCTGCATTTGCTCCCAGAACTTCCTTTTCCAATCTCCCCTTGCAAGGCCACTAATAGGTTGTTGACTTTGAAAGCTTCAGTTCCTCAAACTGAGCAAATACGCAAAAAAACAAAAATTAGGACGAAGAATTTCAAGACTAGGGGACATATTTTTAAGGTGAGCAGAGAGATTTAAAAGACGTGGGGCAATTTTTTAAAAAACACACAGAGGGTGATGTGTGTCTGCAAAGAACATCCTGAGGAAGTGACGGGTACAATTACAATGTTTAAAAAGACATTGAGAGAAGTCCATGAATTGCAAAAGTTTGGAGGGATACAGGCCAGGATCAGGCAGATGGGACTAGGTTATTATGGGATTATGTTCAGCATGCACTGATCAAAAATTGTGAACTAGTATTCGATCATTACATTTTAAACAACAGATTGTTCTAGTGCAGCAAATCAAAAGCAGATTAAATACAGAAAAATAATCTTGTGCATGTTC